>NW_026136721.1:34026177-34315056 GCF_905237075.1 Dicentrarchus labrax
GCATGGTCAACGTTGTAAAGCTGTTGCAGTTTGGTTAAGTTTAAGCACAAAAACGACATCCTTAGGTTTAAAAATATATCGTAAGTTTGTTACGCACCTGATGTAACTCAAGTACAAGAACAAAACGTAGCCTACCTGACGTCACTTCAGTACATTAATGTCCTGTGTTTGTTTGACCCATGCATCCCCCTCCCCACCTCCATATACGGGTTAGGACCTGGAGGGCCACTGACCAAGCTGCAGTATAAAGCTACCAAACCTGGAGAAATTTGTGCGACTAAATTTCACAGTCAGTGTGCAGGTAATTGGGATTTTTACCGTCAGAATCATGAACTCAAAGCACGAAATCATCTACAGTGACTTCTGCCACACCCCTCTCTTTTTCTGTCTCACACACATCCAAGAAGTGTCAGTTTGAGCATCATTGGCTCTCTCCAACTGACACTGAGAGCCATAAAATGATTTCCAAATACAATAAAATAGCAACCGACTGTTTATGTACAGTTTATGCACCATGTGGTTGTATTTGTTTTAAATGATTTTACAGCTTTAGCGTCTTAATGAGTCTTTTGCACTTTCTCAGACACTAACTCTGGCCACAGTTTACACAGCACAGACACACCAAGGATTAAATGGAAATGGAGTAGGGAATAGCATACGTGACAAAATATTCTATACATATAGATCTTCTAGATATATATTTGCATACATATCTAGAACACTTATCCAGCCCTCCAGCCCATTTTGCCTGCTGCTCAAGTGTTGGCATGCAACTTGGCTGTACTGCTCAGAGAGGAGCTCTCTGGGAGCTGAGCAGCAGTGGGTCGGCTGCTGGATGAGTGGAGGGGTAAGAGTGAGGGAGGGGGAGGTGGAGGGATGGTGGAAGGAAGGGAGGGAGGGAGGGAGGGAAGACTAAATAACTAGGAGGCCAGACAGAGGGAAGTGAATTTACAAAAGTCTCACTGCCACTTTGCATCCTGTCCAAACATTTAGCAGGAAATGTCCCATGCAGAGAACTAGAGCCATAATAAAAATAACATAACACAAAAGTATGATATTGAAATGATTTGATCAAAAATGTATTAAATATATTCTGAGTAAATATTAAAATATAGTAAAAATGATTTTAAAAAAAAGAACTAGTTGACACTATTCTGTAAAACTGTAAAGAGAAAAGAAATGCCAAAACAAATCAATAGATATGTATTTAACAACATATCTGTACCTATTTGTTTGGTATTTAAAAAATAAGGTTTTGCTTTATTTCTGACTCAGTTCTCTGACTCTCCGCTTTGGATGCAAGGAGAGACTTCTTTAATTCACTTCAACTGTCCATACTGCTAACAAGCATAGTAATGGAGAATGATGATGATGATGATGTTGTTGGTGATGATGGTGAGATGAAGGTGCTCACTTGGTTGTCTGCCGAGAGGCGGGGCATGGAGAGGGTCCGCCCATGCCCATCCATTGGGTGATAGGGCTCAGTGTCGGAGTACCCGTCCCGCCCCATCTCCCTCATCTCTACCGTCTGTAAAACACAACGAGAGGGGGGCGTGACCACTGTCTGCTGAGGGGAGGGGACTCTGGCAGGGGGGAGGCGTTGTCGATTAATCGAGGGAGGTGCTAACTGAGGTGGAAGGGACATGAAATACATTCAGTGATGTATTGAGAAAGTTTATCATGTTCCTTTTTTGTCTTTCTTTTCAATTTCAAGCAATTCTGTCTTCATTTATGCAACTTATTGTTGCATAAATTAACTGTTGAAGCTAGTGCTGTCACAATATACCTATCTTGATTTTAAAATGAAATATTGATACACAGTAGGTGGCAGTAATGCAACTTAACACTGGCTGCCAGTGGTCCTTTGCCAACAAGAGACAAAACACAATAAAAGCCAAAGCTATATTTGAATGATATTATTCTTTATTTCACTTTTTTTTTTTATATAATAATAATAATAATAATAATAATAATAACATTATCAGGAATTCTTTAGGCCTTGAAAATCTGACATTGTGACAGCCCCAGTTGCAACCTTAATAAATTACTGTTGAGCCTCTGAAACCTTTAGATGAGGTTGGTATTGATAAGAGTAGCCTGATACTCTATCCTCAACATTGTGGGTTAAATCCTGTTCTGAATTGACCTCTGTGTGAACGCTCATTCTGGATCGTGGACCAAGACCTCACCACTGGGAAAAGCATCCTCGGAAACATTGGGACCTTTCTGGCATGAACCTGCAAACCCAAGGATCCAAAACTGGGCCAGGAAAATATCTCAAATCTTTTTTTGAAAAGAGTACATGGCACAACTCCAAATCCACATACATCTTTGTACATTAGTCATGGGATTGAAGAGAGAGATGAGGGGCTCGGGAGTGGGGATGGCCCAACAGACAAGTGAAAGTAAGGGGGCAGTGAGGAGGAGAAGGTGTACATCACAAAACACATCTACCAACTCCAAGCCAGTGACTCAAGAGGAGGTTGAGGAGTGAACAGGGAAAATCAAGGAATAGGAAGATGATAAGACTAAGAGAATACGATAGATGTGGACTTTCGAGCAGGAAGATGAAGAAAGAGACAGAAAGGCGGGTCCGCAAAAAGAAAAGAGCTCAAAGAACAGAGACACTGCAGTCTTGTACGCTGGAGTAACAGCAGCAAAATCCAGCACTTCAAATACAGAAAAGATCAAATTTAATGGAGGTTGCTAAGAACTTGGTGTTTAGGGATGACACTCAAATAGCACAATTCCAGAGAGAAGACACTGGGTTTACATCTGGCATGTTCTCATGTTTTTATCATGAAATAATCCAATTAAGAACACATTACGCCCCATGGATTCTGAGTGATCAAATGTTTATCCAACCACCTTTGAGGTCAGATATGAATAATAAAAGATAATTTGAGATAAAATACCTACCTTTCACTTGCCTTAAACTTGCTTTAATTTATCTTATTTCAGAGTATTGAGATCTACAGCTTTAAATTATTTCACCTTTTATTAAAGGAACTAAGGTAGGTGACCAAAATTCAATTTATGACAATTTAATTGATAAAACAATATATAAAGTAGGGAATATTATGTTAATTGGTGTCAATATGTTACAAAAGAATGTGAGGTAACTCAGATAAAAAGAGAATTGTGTTTGTGCCTCCAGTTGTACATCATTTAAAAGGTAGAGATCGTTGTTTTCACACTTTTATGATTTACCATTACTTAAATGAATTCTTGTCAGGTTTTATGACTGTGTGATAAGTGTGATGCCGTAGAGACGCCTTTAATATATGCATTGCAACAGCAGTAATCCTGAAGAATGTTTCCCACCAGCGTCGTGAATAGCACATGTGTGTTTGTGCTCATCATACCTGTGGGTTGTGACGGTTGTCATGGAGATCGTCGGGGTAGGGTCTGTCGGGGCTCCAGTTACCCGTATTTTGGAACATTTTCTGGGCTTTGGCCGTCACCCACGACTGGCTCTCAGTCATGCCACCCTCGGGAGGTCTGGCACCCGCACATACACACAAGTCAGGGGATTACAAATCAGGGAGGTCTTCGACTGAGGAAATTCACAGTTGTGTAGTGATACATCTTAGACCAATGTTTTCTTGAGACAGGTGACTTTTGCTATGCCAAAGGATGTCTTAAAATCTAGTGTTAATTGAAAATGAAAGCAGATATAATGGTGATACCAGAGATGACATTTCATTTTTTTTTAGGTAAAGCCTACTAATTTATAGCTCATTTCAATAAAACAAATAATTCTACACTTGGCGTTCAGGATGGTGCCAAAAGAAATAAATAATACCCTAATGTGCCCTAAATAATAAACATTGTGACAACTCCACTTGGCTAAACTTTCATCAGTCTCCCCTGTCCTTTGTAACCCCTGCAAAGCTAATATTAGAACAATTGCTGGCATGCTACAGTATGTTGCTACAGACCGAATGACCTCACCAACCCTCAAGCCAAAAGTCAAAAGTCTAAACATTTCTTCTGTGGCTAAGACTCTACTGAGTGGGACAACAGAATTTACTTAGTAACACACACACACACACACACACACACACACCTGCTTTTGCACTCTTTCACACACACACACACACACACACACACACACACACACACACACACACACACACACACACACACACTCAGACACATAGCAAGAGGAAGAAACAATAAAAAAGTTAGATAAAGAAGATACTGTACTATTGTATTGTACTGTATATATGCGAGTACCTTTAGTTCACTCAACTTTTCATTCAGATGTGAAGTTAAATTGTATGTATTTTTAAAATATGTCTTGAACCTTAAAGTTGCACCTCCTGATTATATTTCTAACACAAGCAGTACTGAATTCAATTCTGCAACGTGGAGGTTGAGCTGGTGCAAGTCAAGTTATTTTCCTGATGTATTATGTAACATTAAAAAAACATTGCCCTGAAAAAGAAGCAAGATGCCCCCAGATTATGTGTGCATATAGTGCATATACTATATATGTTGCATGCATAGATAACTAGAACATGTATGTGTGTGGGAAAGTATATACATATTTGCTGCTGCCTCATGCCTTTAAATGTGCCACGTATAGGTTCCTGCCCATGGCCAGTCTACTCACATGCTGTTGAGGTTGTCCGGCTGGGTGTTGGGGAGGCCGTTCAGGCCTTGGCCCCCCTGGCCGTCTGTGCCCCCTCCCTCAGAGGGCGGCTCCATGCGCTGAAACATTAATGGCGTTCGGTTCTGTGTGAGATACACGACATGGCCTGCAGGCTGGCATCAGGCACACTCAGGGGGCAGACACAGGACACAAACACAGGATGCACTCGCAGCATGCACCCACACGGGGGCGCCATCGGCAAGCACATGGCTGTGGGTATCCAAGGTAAAGTTCCTTGCCAGACTACTGATCTGGGATCTGCTAAGCACACTGAACAAGTGTTTAAAGGAACACTGCTGGCTTTAAGATCTTTTTTCTTTATGTTAGTTTGGGTTGGTGTCCAGCAAGGAAAAGCTGATCTCAGATCTGTGTCAGAGGGAAACTTTTACCTTAGGCATTTGAGGTAAGATTGCTCTTAAATCACAGGTCTCGGACCAGATTACTACATTCATGAAACACATCATCAAAAAAGACATTTTACTCAAAAATCATTATATGGCAATCTGTGTGATCCATCTGCCAATATTTTTTGAGTAATATGCCGTTTTGTGGTTAAACATCTGATCCTGAACTAGCAACTTCTGCTTCCATCAGGTCAGAGGTGAGTCAGGTTCCCTCCCAGGAGATCCTGGGTAATGGAGTCCTCTCAGGAGTGGCTTAAAGGCGACGGCTCATGACTGCTACAGCCTGTGTCATGTCCCACCACAGCCTGGAAGCTAAAGGCTGAATGCTAAATGAGTGCAGATGGTTCAAGGCCTGTTCAGAAACAGATACACGTCCAAACCTCCTCTGACACATCAGGCTGATTTGCTGGACAGGAAGCTTTCTACAATATACATGAAAAATGTAAAAGACACTTAAAGTTTTATCAGTCAAACAGATCTTTAGAAAGTTACTTGGTCATAAACGTGGTAATAGAGGCTTTGCTGTTGCTTCCTACATCTCTAATAACAAATGTATGTATATTTTGCCGTCATTGGGGATTGGACTGTTGGGATGTCGGTGTAGATTTTCTCAGTAGGCCAAAGGTATTAAGCAAGTGATGGCTGATGTGGAAGATTTATTAACAAATTGTGTGAGCCCATCTGTGCTCAAATGAACTACATGTTGTCGTTTCAGGAGAGTTGGCTTAAGCTAGAATTATATTTCTGCAAAGATACACCTAAATATCTGCAGATCTATGCAGTGCAGCTACGTTTTGTTGCCTTGTGCATTCAAGAAGCTGATCTGTGATCCAGCTTCATGTAGTTAAGCATTTGAAATATAATTTAAAAAAAGATCATAAATTCACCATGACTGTGGACTTTGTTGAGGCCTGCGAGTTGCTTGTTCGGACATATAGTTAGCGATCAGCAATTCACACTATTAGGGAGCTGTAGATTAGGATTGAAAGTCAGCTGAAAGCCTTCTATTTCCTCCTTTGAATATTTGTGACATAAATGATCAGACAGAGAAGCACAGCTTCAGAAAATGTTTTAGATTCTGTCAGAGGTTTGTCTAATCCTGTCCAGACATCATCTCCTGTGCCACGGAGGTAAATGACTCAAGTTCGTCTCTGGACAGTCTTGTTTGCCACTATCTAGCTCCAGTGATGCATCCTGGGAAAATTCATGGTCCAAACATTTAGATGGATTATGGCGAAAACATAAACACCTAACACCTAACACAGACAACGGCTTTAATGGAGTATGTTTCAGCAGTGGCATATGTATCAATGAATGGTCCCATGATTGACTGATTACATACGGAGCCACTGGTCACAGGAACCTCCACCCAACATCCCATCAACCACCACAGCAGACAGACAGGCAAACAGACAGCTTCATGAACACACAGACTGGAGAGAATGGGTCTTGGTTAGAGCAACTTGGTGACAATCGACCTGGATTGACCAAACAGCGAGAGCTTGATAAGTCAAGGTCTCATCTCTTCCTGGAAGGATAAAGGGAACGCATCAGAACGACAGAGATGACATGGAAGACAGGAACGGGGGACTACAGACAACTGACGCCCAAACAGAGTGAAGAAACAGGAAAATGCATGAACAGAGACAGCAGACAAAGAGGAAACAACAAAATATTTCCGACACAACAACAGCTCAACAAACACTGGAGAGGACAGTTGGTATGCGACGAGGTGCGAGGAGTACACAGAAGGAGGAGGAACGGTGAAGGAGAGCACAACAAATGAGTAAGTTAAAGAAAAAATCCACCCCTTGATTCACTTACTGTTACTGAGACCAGGAGTTATTTTGTAATTTCCTGTGAGCGGTGGTCTTTAAACCATTTTCAGCAGATTCTCACAATTTTCTGCTGGCACTTTTTGTGCAGCCTCTTTAACTGATCTCAATAATTTATACTAAATACTTTTGGGCAATGACTACAATTCTGTTGTTTTTATTTCAGTCTTTGCTTCTCCATTTTCTGCTATGATACCTTGAGACATTGCTATATAATATAGTCGTGTGATGCAAAGGAGGACTAGCATCCTCACGTTTATTATTATGTTATGCAATAAGGACTTTATAGTAATTATAACTAAACCTATATTATAAAATGTGCATGTTTTATTAAAATATGTAGATATATTTGTTACCATTGTTGTTTGAATCATACACATAAATACTAAATATTTAACTCATTTGTGAACACTGGGGTGTGTCTGTGATCCCAACCACAGCCTTTATTCAAAACACATGTTATGCTGCATCATATTTTGATTGGTTGTGGGTACTTCTGAGGGATACCGTTGCATTTTAAGAGTTTTCCCTGTATGATTGCCGAAGTCCAGAATGTTGCCCTTGATATTTTTTGTTTTTGAGTGGATTCTTCCTTTAAAGTGGTATAGCATTACTAAAAAAAAAGGCCACTGCGGAAGACAGGAAGAATGAAGTGAGATACTGCAGAGGTGGCAAACTGACAGACACACAGACTGGTTAAAGTCCTTGTGTACTGCTGATGTTGAGAGAGCCTGTGTGCACCTGTCCATTCAGTCCAATGGGATGGCTGCATTCAGGAACATACCAACACATACTGTCTTTGCAGTTTGAAAGAAAAAAGAATAACATACTCTCCATCCACCAATGCACTCCGTTCTGAAAAATGGAAAACCCACCTCAGGAAATATGTGTCAGTCAATATGGACTTTTTTTGTCATGTGAAATTTGGGATCAAGTGCTGAACCAACTGGATGACTTGCTGGAGCGAACAGAGGTATTACATGAGTGGAGAGATGTTTCCACACGTCCACAGTGTGGACTGAAAATACAGAGACAGCGGGAGCGAGTGCATCTCAAAGGCATTCATCGACAGGAGGGAAAGAGCACTGACAGGGAACAAAAGGTAAGGCCATGTGGTATCATCATCATCATCATTGTTCAGAACATTACCAATAACGAAAACCATAGTTGTTAATTGGAAAACCTTTCACCTAATTCTCCTCACCACCTTCAAACAGCCCACGGTGAAAAGAAAACTTGAAGCAGCTGGAAGGGGAAAGGTTGATAACTAACTTGAAAGTATAACAACTAGATACCTCTGTTAGCAAGCATTGTAAAAGGAATAAGGCTGACCAAGGGAGCAACACGGTGCTAGAAAAAGGACGCAGACTTTCAGGTAGCATGCTAATAAAGGGTACAGCACAGGCTGAGAGGGAGGTAGGGGTTTTGTTCGGAAGTGTAGCTGGGAGTTTATATAGGATTTAAATGTATAAGACATGGTTCTTATGCTTTTAAATCCATATTTGACAGGCAAAGTTCAGTCCAAAGGCTAGAAGCAGTATCAAAAAAGAGGGCCAGGAGGAGAAAAAAGCAAAAAAGGAAAAGGAAATAGGGATCTTTTTTTGTTTGGGGAGTTTCTCTGGGAGGGAGTCTACCTGTTCCTCTCGCAGGGCCTGCAGCTTTTTCGTCTTGCTCTGCCGGTAGTATTCCATGATCATCATGGCAGCGTAGATTTTGCCCACCGTCAAGTCTGTGGCTGCTGAAAAAATGACAAGTTACCCTGCAAGATTAGACCCGAGTGGGATGGGACCCTGAGCCGTGGGGGGAATGGGAGTGGGGGACGAGACACACACATTGAATCACAAACCACAGAAAAATTCACAATAGCATGCAAATTACACCAACAACTGGGACAATTCTGTTTCATGTCAATCCCTGGACAAATCTGGGCTTCACAACCACAAATTCAATCTAAATGTTTACTTCTCAGTTTGGTTTCCAACTTCAGCTGACCGAGGTAAGTTCACTTACAATATTGGGTCAGTGGTGACCAATAATTGTGAGCAAACAAACACTGTGTTGGAGAAGCAAAAAATCTAAAAAAGTGTTTTAATGTAATTACCTCTTCCTCACAAATAGAGGTAAATCTACCTAAATTTAAGTCCAATAAAGTAAGCTTCCATCTCACACACAATCTCCCAGTCCTATGTTACTGTAAGTTTCATTATAACATGTATGCAAACATACTTACTTTCATGCTTGCGTGCAACCATGGAGCAAGACAACCTCATTCTCATTGGCTAAGCTCATTTACAGCATTCATGATACTATATTATTCTGATTTTCATGCCTAAAAATCTAAAGCTAATGGTATTATGTACACCTGTATGTATAATAAAGCAAGGCAAAGAGGTAAGAGAAATGGTCCGTTGGTTTGCTGAGCACTGTAAGTGCAGCCGGCAGGTTGGTTCCAAGAAAATATGGAAATTGCCAAATTTGGGAGCTGTGATGAGCATTTAAACTAAAAATACTCATCAGAACAGACACTAATTTGCTTTTTTGTTGTCTTGAAGGAAAATTGATACCCAATGTATTAACATTCCCTGTGAAGCCTCAACTGAAACAGAGCTGAGCTCACTCGGTGGTATACAACAGACAAATACAATATTACAACACTGTACAATTATTAACACAACAAAGCCAATAGTCTTTTCACAGGCAGATGCTGTCCCTATACATTGTGACATTCTTTCATTATTTTGCTGTCCTCTAATCTTGAATATATTTCACTTTTAGACATTATACTAAGGCTGAGGACTAGGTAGCCACCTCACTAAGAAACCCTTTGACACCTCAAACAAGAGATCCCTGGAAAACAGGAGCTCAATTTTTTTCTAAAAACTCTGGACATGTATCCCCAGAGTTTGGATGGAAAACATAGACATTTAAAATCAGAAAAATACTGAGCTTTGTTTTGGTTGTCAAAAAACATTCTTACTGAATGAGTGGTGCCCTTTTCAAAGTGGCATGGCTACAAGTCTTGCAGCATCAAAACTGATGTTAACGTGTGATAAGATATGACCCACATATCTTATTTTCTTATTAAATCATGGGGCAATAAGACATGACAATGCATATCTTTTACCTTAAGAGTTACCATGCGTTTAGGCAAACAACTTGCAGGTATGCTAAACATGCATCATTACACTAGCACTATAATTTAAATAATCTAAACAGATGAAAACCTGAAAACAGTCATTCATCACAATCATTTTATATGAATGTCTAGATCTATTTTACTAGTTTATTTGCTGTTCAATTCTTCCTGTAGTGAAAAGACTTCTATAGAGGATCTTCTATAGCAGGCACCCCCTGATTCCAGGACTGACTGAATGTGTGGAAAGATCAGCAGTGCAGGTGTGTGCGCTACATGTGTCTGTGTACACAAATGTGCTGGTGTGCCCGCTGTACATTTGTGGTGTGGTGCATTCCTGTGTGGGATGTTTATCTGAACACAAATGATGCAGGAACTACTTGAGCCAATTAGTTACAAGATGTATCGTCCATCTGAACTTGAAAACTTTCTATCACTATCTGACCATTGGTGGAGAGATCTGTTTAGCAAGACTCCATCCATAAAATGCCAAAAAGTAAAGTAATATTTTATTAAATCTAGACTAGCAGAGTACACAGGTGGTATAGGGACCTCATTCACAACCACCTTTGCAGAACCCCCTGTTCGATACCCAGTAGTGGTACTGTCAGTCACAGGTTGTCTTTTGTTATACTGATTGGTTGCCAAACATCAAAAAGGTGGGTCTTACCACAACACAAGTGAGCATGATGGACAATAATGACTGACCTATTTTTGTTTGTTGTTTGTTTGCGTCTATTCGTCAAACTAAATAAACTGAAACTGACGGCAAGCTCAGTGCAAAGTTGGCGAAGTAAGAAGATGCAGAGCCCGGCTGCCAACCATGTGCTGTGCAATGATGCACGGACGAGGTAAGCACCTGTGGGAGGAGAGCTGAGCTCACCAGGGTTCATACAGGCCTGCAACCTTTCTTGTTGTTGGTAACCAGGGCATTCATCATATGTTGTTGCCTGTTAGTAGCTGGTATAGCCTCTAGGCTTAGTGGTCATTTTACCAGTTCAAGCTGTGCGGCAACAGTACTTCTGCCTTAGACAGGCCCTCCAACAAACACAAATGACTGTGTTAATGGGTGCGAAGCCAGTGAGGGGTCATGTCTTTGACACTACACTAATAACTCCTATTGTTTGCTTGGGGCGGTATTGGTGTTGGTGTATGTACTGTATGTGTGTTTGTGTATGCATGTACAGCAGGTGTGTTTCTGCTGTAGTAGCCTGATCAGGAGATGCGAAGCAGTGAATGACACTGGCTGGTGGAAGCTGTCCTCTTGGTGAGTTGGTGATCGGACACACACACACACCACTATGCTCTGTTTTCCTGCGACTTACCCTTGTGTGGTGTAACCAGCAGGTCCAGTGTCTTCTGTGATAAGTTTGGCCAAATAGCCATCATCTCCTTTCTCAGCTCTGCATCCATCTGGTGCTTGTCTGCACCGCCTGGGTAGCCCCGCGACCCAGAGTGCCCACACACACACACACACACGCATCAAACATTTGCACACACAGACAGCACAAAAGCATACATCCAAGTATATGCAAACACCCCACACACATAAACACAGGGCAAAGGAGGTACAGACCAAAAGGCCAAAAGAAATATATTTAGCCATTCACGCGTGTACACATTCACCCAAAACAAGAAAGTAATTTAGTTAATGTTAGTGTCAGAGTTTAGTCGCATTTGCTACAATAATCTAGGGCATTCTTGTTGAAGAGAAACAGACAGAAATTGAGAGGTGAAAAGTCATACACATGAATTACCCAGGAATACCCAATAATGTCAGACAGGAAAGTAACTGAGATAAACAGTAAAGGGATGATAGTACTTTAGGGTCGTACCCTTGGCAATCTTTATATCCAGGGCTGTCCTGATCAGAGCCATGAGGGTTGAGTTAAAATGCACCGTGTTGTCATCGGCAACCGGCAGATCCATGCGCAGCAGCCTCTGTGGAGAGCCAGTCAGGATGAGAGGATGAGAAATGTATGTGTCCTTGCTAAAGTGTGCTGTGCCTGAACCTCTAGGAAGGGGAGGGGGTGAGGGATTGGGGGGCGGGGGTTGAGAGAGCTCCATAGACAACAGCCAATTAGAGCCGGACTGGATTGGTCCAGCTTTTATCTAATGTTCCCCGAGACGGATCAAAGTTAAGGCAAGGATGACTAGGTGTCACTATAATTCTTTTAGATACAGATCTGATCAGTGTATCCTAATAAGTCAAGTCAGTGAATTTCAAATTGAGGGCATGAGTCCTCTTATAAGTGTGTGCTATATTAAATGACTGTTGAGTGTGCATGTGTTAAGTTTGCTGCACATTTTATCAGTGCATGCATTTGCAAGTGCAAGGGCATTTGCTTGAGGACAGAAACTTGAATGGGTGAGTCCCTGCGTCTCCTGTTTTTCCAATGATACTCTACGAGACAGCACAGCTATCCAATGAGGGCCATCTGCTGCTAAGCAACTGTGAGAGCCGAGAACCACAAGGAAGAACAATCGGAGCCAAAATGGCCTCCGACCCAACCTGTGCCCATGTTCCCTAAATGTGTGAATGCATTGGCGCATTTACACATCTCTGTTGTTACACACATATAGGTATAAATATATAACAGTACACATACACCAAACCCCCACCCCCCTCCAACCCCAACATCCCTCCCTGCCCACTTACACACAATTATTTGCACAGACTGCAATTAAGAGCGCTTAATTGGAGTCCTTTGGAGACAAAATAGGTTGACTGGAGAACAATAACAGTATCACTGGAGTAATTCTGCAATTTTTCAGGAGACTGCAGATGTTTTATTTAACTGAGGCATCTTCTATAGAGCTCCCCCTACCTGTAAGGAGGTTCCCTGTCTTTACATGTCTATACCAGGTAAAACCAATGGAGAAACCTGTGGATAGAACGAAACAAGCTGGGCCAGCTGGGGCCGCTTGCCGTTCCTATCCCAACCAGTTGGCATCCATCGGATTTACCTACGAACATGAGCGTTGGGCACTAACGATGGCAAGCACGGCAGTACAATGGCGGTGGGGTTGTGTACGTGCTCGTGTGTTCCTGAGTGTGTGCGAGTGTCGGGCATGCCCAAAGCCAAGTGTTCGGCAGGCAGAGGGCATCGGCCAACATCCACAGCGCTCGGCAGGCAGCAGGCAGGCTCGATGTCGCCCATAGCCATGCGACAGAGAGTGCAAGGATTGCATGCAACACCACAAAACACTCCCCCTAGAAAAAACCCGGACACACAGAGCATGCAACATGCCTTAACTTCACTCCCATAATCTAAGCCCCAACTCTTCCCAAGTACCCAGCCCACTACCCCCCGAATTCCCTCAAAACCCACTTTCACAATACAAGCAGCCGTGCATCCGCGCAAAGAGAGTATCCTCAATCCAACTGGATTGATCCTACTGATTGACAGATTCATTTCATATCTTTTTTTCGCTCTGTACATTTTTACATGAATGGTTCCCTTTATCAAAGTCAAATTGGACAGCGATGGAAGTATTTCATATAAGATCTCTCTCAATGCCAAACGGGTGCAGTGTCTTAAGGGGTTGTCAGAGTTAGAGAGGATTAGAGTTGTGGCATTCCCTGAAAGAAGAAAAAAAATCATATAGAAGATCAAAAAGAGATGATTGACGTTGTTTCTGTTTTTGTTTTGGACCAACCAGACTTCATAATAGTAGTAGTGTAGGATAAGGGGAGGGGGGTCTATCAAAGGGGACACATGGTAGGGGCAGCAGTTAGTTGAGTTAAACTAGGCGACTCTAAGCTTGGTTATGAGATGTAGTTACAGATAAAAAGGGAAGGGCGAGAATGAGGAGGGAGAGGAGGATCGTGAAAACACTGAAAGAGAACGAGGGTCAATTGGAATTAACAGAGAGAGGAACTGAGTGTGTGTGTGTAGATAGAAAAGAAAGAAAAGAGAGAGGCTGAAAATTACAGAACAAGACAAGAGATAAAGACGAGGACTAAAAACAACACTGACATAAGTTTACTGAGAAGAGGTCAGATCAAAAAACAAGTTGTTGTAGCGATACACATTTATCCAGTAAGTGTGAGGCCTAGTGTCCACTAAAGGGAAGATCAAGATCTTTGCCTCAGCATTAAGATGATCAGTATCAAGACGTCTAACCTTCCCCTCTCTGTTCTGAAAAAAAAATAAAAAATAAAAAATCTCTGATCTCAAAAGGTCCTTTAATGGACCTTTTCTGTGAAACTGTATCAATGAATACTGGAAGGCTTTGATGGCTGAAGTATGTGATGGGGGCCACTGCCAATACAGGTTGACATTCTGGACAAAAGGAAGAAGGAACAGAAAGGAGAGGCAAGGTAGAGACAGAGTGGCATTAGATGGATAGAGGGATGCTATGAAGGAATGAAGATGGATGCTGATTGCTGACGGACAAGTGGACGTGGAAGAAGGACAGAAGAACGACAGAGAGAGAAAGCTGACAGGTAGGAAAGAAGAGAGAACATGTGAGTAAAAGATAAGACAAAGCAGTGAAGAGGAGAGCAAAACAGTAGAAAAAGGAAGAAAGTAGAATAGAAGAAAGAAAAAGACAATAGTTAGAGAAAGAGAGACAGAGGTGAATAGGGTACTGACACCCAGATTCAATCTAAGTCAACCATTTCTCACTACACATAAAGAGTATTATGTGGTAGAATATTTTTACTTTGTCAAAGTGAGGTGGTTAGAATATTATGCAGGTAACATCACTGGCAAGTTAGGCGAGTAAGAAGAGTGACTTCTTTAGTAGGACTTGGTATCAAACATAGTACTCTTTTGGTACTAACCAAAATCTGCAAGCCCCAAGCATCAAAAACTGTCAAGGACTGCAACCTGGAAATGGATGTCTAGTCAAATTCTTTGATCAGATAATTCCATATTTCAAATAAAGTCAATTTTAGACTATTTTACTTAAATATTACTTTTGTATCAATTAGCTTAAGTACAATAGCTTTTACAGCTGATGCACACACATTTGGTAATGTAGACATTTGCTTTGTGGTGCTTCTTTTCAGAGCTTATTGGCACCACAAACATGATCAGCAAAATTAAGGGAACTTTCTGCTGAAACACCCAAGGCCCAAAATCATCTTTTCAGTACACGGTTGGTGAATCTGGATGCCAATAAGAAAGAAGAGATCGACAGAGTAGGACTCTACTGAAGTGGAGAGAAAGAGTGGAGAACAAGACAAAGAGACAGCGGATGCTGAAATACTCGACCAAAATCTTTACCCTGGTGGTCTGAGGCACAAAGAGAAGCCAAAGACACTGAAGTTTCCTTGGGTGTCAAAAAAGTATCTTGAAAAAAGACAAAAAACTAGAAGGGCCAGAACTGTGTATGTGTGTGGTAATGTGGGCATGTGTATGTGTGCACTATAGTGCCATCCACAGGAATAAGAGACGCAGGACTGAAGACAGAAACCCTTGCCGGTCCTTCTGTACCCGCATCGTAAGCAAATATTTGCACTGTGTGAATACAACCCTGGTTAAAATAATCTTATGTTAGATGTTGTATGTTGGCCTCTACACTAGAGATTTTCATATGAACAAATTATTAAAAAAAATTTGGTGAAACAATGGCTTGTGTAAACTATATTTTTATTTTAGCATACATAATTCCATATATATGCTCACATCAGTAATTACCACAAGCAATTGGTTATCCTGGGGTCCTTGTCATCATTTAAAGAATGTTATTTTTAAAATGTAGTGTAAATAATAATAATACCTATACCCAATAAAGTTATATTTATACTTTTTGTATTATAGTTTTGCCTTAAATCTTTAGTTCATGCAAAAAATATTGAACGGTTGAACAAAACAGGCTGAAGAGATAGAAGAATTGTACAAGCTTATTTAAGATCATGTACTTATACTGCAATATGCAGTATGGTAAAATATGCAAACATCAATTTAAAAACTATCAATGGAAGTTTTCTTACTTTCTAAGTTCCTTCGTTTGTTATGGAAAAGGAGAAATTCTTTGTCAGATCTGTGCTCTGTCTTTGGTTTTCTGACTGGATTGTGTGTGTTTGTGCATGCGTCCGTGCAGGCTGCAGAAGGACTAGCAAAGCCTCCTCCATTCCCTTACTCCTGCGGCCTGACGGGAGGAAATAAAAGAAAGAGGATTGACTACCACTCCACTATCACTTCACTTCACTGCACGACAAAAGCCCATCCCTCCATCCCCGCGGTCGGAGAGAGAGGAGAGAGGACAGCGCTCACCACCACCACAACCACCACTAACAGACAATGAGGAGAACACCGCTGGGAGGAGGGAGGGAGGTTGGTGGAGGAGAGGGGGAGAGGAGGAGAAGGAGGAAAGGAAGTGGGGGACAGAGAGAAGAGGTTCTCCTCCCCAGCGATGGGGAGGTTTAAGGACGGAGATGAGAGGGGAAAGAGTAGGGAAGAAAGGAATGATGGGAGAAGGGAGGGACAGAAGGAGGTGGGGTGGTGGTTGAGGGGGGTGGAGGGGTAAGGTGGGGGGCGAGTCTACCTTATAGGCGACCCGGGCGGGACACCTCTTCCCGAGGCCTAGCGGCGGACACATGTGTCTTAGCATCTGATACATGTCTGTGTAACTGATCCGGCCGCTGGGGTGGCCACAAACACACACACACACACACACACACACACATCACACGCGCACATGCATTCAAACATCGGCACATACACACACACACACGACAGACAGAACAAACGTAGACGGACGACGTAAAAACGGAGAAAAGAAAAACAACGAGGGATAGGGAGAGGGGAGGACGCACAGAGGTGTGTTTGGAGGAGGAGACATGAGGAGAAAAAAGAAAGAAACCAACAAAGGAAAGGAAGAGGGAGGGAAACAAATACACAGAGGTTATTGTTTTGATCGTTGTGGATATGTGGTTGCTGTGGTGAGAGAAAGAGAGAAAGAAAGAGAAAGAGAGCGAACGAAGGGGTGTGTTACGTGGCTTCTAGTCTGGTATATCATAAAGTAAGGGAGAGGAGAGGAAGGAAGGGAGGGAGGGAGAAAGGTTGGGGAAGGAGAGGAGGGTAGGAGGAGGAGGTGTTATTTAGTTTAGTTAGTTGTTGTTGAGATACCGTTCTATGCGAGGTGAAAAGGGGCTTTGGGATTTTTTAGGTCTTTGCCCTCTTTCGCCGCTCGGATAGAACTGGCAGCGGGGCTTCTAGCAGGCAAAGAAAAGCACCGCTGCAGAGATCGGAGTGAGTCACAATGACAAGTCAATGCAGTCTGTCACTGAGGCTGCGTGTCCACCAGGAACCTCTGCTCACAGCTGCGACTCCAGGTGTTCATGGGAGACCTCCCTGATGATGACAGGAAGGGTTGGGATGCCCCAACAGTGCAGGTCTTGGCTTTTAGAAGGTCAGTTCTCCTTAATCATAAAAAAATGTTCTGTCACTTACCTCTTGTGGTTATTCCCTATACAGATAGTTTAGGCTTAAGTGGCCAGGGTTTGAGATTACTGTCTCCACTTCAAATACAATGGAGGTGAATGGAATATAGCTTATGGTGCTCACAGCACTGAAACAGGGTCCCAGTCCGTAGACCTCACTGTGAACAGATTCAGTGGGACTTTAATCATACAAGCGCAACAACAGGTGTGTGAGGATTAATGCACTCAGCCGGTCACATTATTGGTCTCACAGCTCTCAAACAAGTGAAGTACGACCAATAGCACAAAAAACGCTTGTTGAGAAAATCGTATTGTTGCCTGGATTGTTATCTATGTGGGTCTAGATCATTTAATTTAGTTGTTTTATTACCTCCCAGGTCCTGAGTCTACTATGATCTATCATCTCCTCATTTGATTGTAAATATAATAAAGTATTTTTATTAACTGCAATACATATATAATATATAAATACTACTTTATAAATGTATTAAATATATAAATATTAATACTCTTGCAGTTTTAGGGGCACTGTGGCATTTACCAGAAGTATGTCACAAATGAAGGCACTTGACTACTCTCAAATATAGCAAATGTGGGTACTGGAACAGACATAATGTCTCAAAACCCCAGCATGTACAGCTGAAACCATTTGCATGGTTAGATATCACCAGGGGTAAGTTGTAAAATAGGTTTTCTTTTTCTTATGATTTAGTTGAACTGATCTTTTAACCATTTCTAAGCCAAAGACTGCAGCTCCTTAAAAAAACCATCTTGACAGTCATAAAGCAAACGCAGAAGACCGACGATTCTTCCCACGAGCATCTGACGACACAGGAAGTTATTAAGAGGGACCTGGTGGACACAAGACCTTTTTGAAGTCCAGAGTCCCTGCCCCAAACCACACACACACCCTGCCCCTTTCCTTTTTTCCCCATACACCAGAGCCACAAACAGAGCAGGTTTGGCCATATCATTGTAGTATTTCAGTGAATATAAACTGTTACCATAAGGCCTGTTACATTCTCCACTCAAGGTGTGCCAACACAAGCATGTGGGAAACACAAGCCCTCTGCTTACAAAACAAAGGCACACAGGGGAAGTGATGTCAATGCGATCCGAGACTAGAGGAATGGTTTTATTGTACACAAGAGTACCATGAGAAGGAGATGTAACCTACGGTAGATCCCTGTGAGTTAAGAATTAAGATTTTTATATTTGATTTGTTTTTACAGAAAATAACTTCCTCACTGGTAGTTCAGCATGATACTGCTGCAAGATTTAGCGATGTGTCACAATGTGGACATGGTATATTGTATTGCCCTGTGTATTGTTGTGTGCACTCTTTAAGAAGAGCTTGTAAGAGGCCTAACAACTGTTTTTAATACCTTGAATGCTTAAAGCCACTGTGTGCAGGATTTCTGGATGTCAGTGGTAATATTAAAAAAGACATAACAAAATATCTACACAGAGTGGCTTTAAAACCTTTTTACCTTCAAAAAAATAAACATTACAGAATGCTTTGCACAGTGGTTCACAAACATGTGCCATGGAGGCAGAAAAATCTGCAGTTTTTCCTTCCGATCAACCACAACGGGTGCTGATATCAGCCGCTTTAATTTGCGTAAGCTGTGTGAGTGACTATATCAAAGCCTGCTGATGACACATGGTGGGAAAACACTGGCCGAGCTACCAGCTATGAGAGTATTCAGACCAAGCCCTCTCTGCATACGTCTCTGTGCTAAAGTAACCCTACGTCCTTCACCCAAACCCCAACTCAAACAAGAACAATGCACATTGCTCGACCATTTTCTGCCCAGGCAAAATTAGACAGCAAGCATAAATCAAAGACAATGGCTGACTGGAGTCTAGACTCTAGTGTTTACATAATACTGAATTAAAGTGAACACATCAGTGTCATTTTCCCAGCGTTCAGTCAGAAGACAATAGCGAGTGCAGTGCACCACCTCATGCTTCACACACCGCTCTTGGTGTGTGTGTGTGTGAGTGTATACAAGAGTGTGTGTGTGCATTTCTGCATTGTCCCAAACATTCTCATTGTCATGTCAGAATGCATATACAACAGAAACCCCCCCCCACCCAAAAAAAATGATTTAATGGTGAAATGAGATTAAAACAACGTAATAATGCAAACCCAAACAGAAAAATCAAACCAAATGAAATAAAAAGTTGAAATAGGAAAGAATTTGTTTTAAAAGTGATAAAGAGCGACATTCATTCCAGTCTCTTAAAGGCGAGCAGGTTGCGTTTAAGTTTGTGCTTTAGGGGTTTGGTCCAAACCTTGCAGGCCACCCTATGTGGGCATTTCTTGCCAAGGCCCAGGGGAGGGGAGATAACTCGCAATAAACTGTACATATCCTTATAATGTATGCGCCCGCTGCAAGAAAAATACAAGGAGGGGAGGTTAGGTGAGGGAACACACAGAATACAGAGAGAGAGATAAAGAAATAAAGAGAGTAGAGAAAAAGAGGAGATAAGATGAAGAGGAGAGAGCATTTATTTACACTGAGAAAAAGAGGTGTAAGACACCTTCCTCTCATGCATGCCCACACACACTCATTACAGAGGGGGACAAGAGGAAGAGGAGAGGGTTACATTCATCTCAACTGTGCACAAATTGTGCAATTTGAGAAACAAGGTAGAAAAGTTCAGAGAGAAAGACAAGGAGAAAGCTGGATAACTCTTTGCTCTGACATGCCAGCTTTAACTGACCCACTTTTAACATCATCTATGATGTAGATCATCACTTGATGAAGATCCTGTATCATCATAACACTTCTTGGATGAGGTCATGACACCAGTCTTTGCCCCGTTTTGGGACGGGAGAGAAAGTCAGGGGTTAAGAGTAATTTTACCTTCAGCATACGACTATCCAAATGTGTGTAGACACATCTAATGTGTAATGTTGCTAACTTAGTTTTACGTTACACATGAGCACTGTGTGTTTGTGTCACCTTGTTTTTGCTGCTTGACGTGTGTATTTCTGCATTTGTATTTGTATGACTTCTACAGCGTGTGTGTATGAGTGTGTGTGTGTGCCACTCACCAGGCAGCAGGATCGTACTCGGCCCAGATCCTTACATACTCGTCCAGGTGATGTGGCCCCAGGATAGAGGAGTCTCTGGTCAGGTACTCAAAGTTGTCCATGATGACGGCCACAAACAGATTCAGCATCTGGATTAAGGACGAGTTTGGCTCAATGAAACACTGCAGACACACGTGTCGTTGGCTACACAACGCAGCAGCAAACTTTTTTAGCCATCTCGGAAAATGGTATCTAGGATTAAGTAATAAATCCACCCTTTGAACGCTATGAAGTAACACCAGGAAAGGAGGGATTATTGACAAATATATATAATCTAAAAAAATCTATCTAAAAATCTTTATTTAATGTACAACCATTGGTTTATGATGCGACAACCAACAAAAATTGCTGTTTTATTTCAAAAAGAAGTAATTGGATATAATATTAAAAATATGCATAAATGTGTGTTTTTATTTATTCAACTGGTTAAAGGGACATTCTGTGTTTTTTTTTCTCACCAGGAAAGAGCAGAGGAAGATGAAGGAGACAAAGTAGGTGTAGGCGAAGGTGCTGCCACATTCGGGTTCTGTGTTCCCTGAGGCCGGGTCGCATTCCTTACCACCCAGGCAAGCCAACATGATCTCATGCCACGCCTCGCCCGTAGCGCTCCTGCATGAGGGGAAACGCACAGCAAAACATGAAAGAGTGAGCACAAACCCAAGAGAGACAGTGACGTTCAAGAGGCATCAATGGTCAGCATCAACTCATATTAAGAGAGTATGTTGCTATGGATCAGATCTGGGATTTGAACATGATATTAAACATTAATATTAAATTAAATATTAAACATTTGGTAAATTACATTAATCTAAATATGATCACCCTTCAGTTACAGTGGCAGTGAATGGGAAAGTGACAGTGTGTGATGGCACCTAATCAAGGGTTGCTGCTGGAAAACTACTACTCCTGCGGGTTCGATTTTTACATTTTAAAGTGCACATTTTGACGTATATGTTTGAAAGAGGGGCTAAAAGACTCACCTAAAGAGCAGCATGAGGGCCATAATGAAGGTTCTGAAGTTATTGTGCTCGTTGATTGCACTCTCTCCCTCCTCATCTAGTGCCAGATTCCCAAACAACTACACACACACAAACAGTGGAAAAAGAAAGCACCACAAGAAAGGAAAACATTAGTGCACATTCTACACTGATGGTAAAGTTGAAACAATGCAGTGAGAACATGTTTTTTAAAATAAATGTACCTCGCTTGAGTTCTTTAAATTCATGCTTTTACTTCAGAGGTCAATATTTTACCCATACTCCCTTTATTTGACAGCTTTAGCTACTTTGCTGATTCTGATTTTAAACACATATGGCACATTTGTATAAATTCAACCAGTTTGCAGTACATGAAATATTAAAGTGAGCTCCTCAACCAGCTACAACATTAAAATGTTGCACACGTTAATGCGTCAGTTCAAAAATAATAATCCAGCATGACAATATGCAGGAACCAGTGTTTCTACACAAGAAGTACCTTCAGTTTTGATGCTTTAAGGACATTTAGCTGCTTATACTACTGTATTTTTTACTTTCGTTCTTTACTTACTTGTGATTTGTAATGGAGTACTTTTACATGATGGTATTGGTTTATTTAGGTAAGGGATGTAAATCTTTCTTCCATAGTGGGATTTTAAATACTGTTCACCCATTTACTGACCCTCCCAGCTGTACAATGGAATCCCAAAACATCATATAACAATCCAAAAACATATCAAATCCAAAATTCAAAAGGGCAGATAGGCAGTACTCACCTGCATGCCGATGATGGCATAGATGAAGAAGAGCATGGCAATGAGCAGGCAGACGTATGGCAGAGCCTACCAGAGACGATGGAGAGAGGGGAAATATTTATAAGAGTTTCTAACATATATTGTGACCATATGTACATTATGTGTGTATCTGTTAATGACTGAATACCTTGAAGGACTGGACAAAGGTCCACAACAGGATGCGGATGGTCTCTCCCTGTCTCAGCAGCTTGATGAGGCGAGCTGCTCTGAACAGCCTCAGGAAACTCAAGTTGATGAAGTTATTCTACAGAGGGAGAACACAGTGAGCTTCGCCAAACACATGCCACCTGCACAACCTCCCTCTACCAAACACAAAAATCAAAAACAACAGCGGAAGAAAGAGAGGACAAAGAGAGAAGGGGGGGAGGGGGGTCAACCCAACAAAACATAACCAACTGCAAACATAATGGCTCTTGGTAGATACAAGTATAAATGAGAGAAAGACAGAGAAAAGGTCAAAAGAAGAAGGAAAAAGAGAGGAAATAAGGAAAATCATAATTCAAAGAGTCTAAAGGTCATCATCCAATCTGGTACAGCAGAATGCTTTTTTCTTTTTTAAGAGAACCAAATGCACTGATCTCTGGGGGGCAAGCAGGCCACACAAGATGGAGCACAGTGCACTGTGCCTGTCAACCACGCACACACACACACACACACACACACACACACACACACACACACACACACATTTTTCTCTGGCCCAAAGAGCATGGCTTAAGTTTGTCTGTGACACCTAACTCTTTCAATTTACGATGGAGTTTTTCTTTTCAAAATCTGGCGTCTCATCTCCAGAGAACAGCAGCCATTGT
Source organism: Dicentrarchus labrax (assembly GCF_905237075.1). Classification (NCBI taxonomy): domain Eukaryota; kingdom Metazoa; phylum Chordata; class Actinopteri; family Moronidae; genus Dicentrarchus; species Dicentrarchus labrax. The sequence goes on from NW_026136721.1 coordinate 34,049,307, forward strand.
GTGAGAAATAAATTTGGTGCGTTTTCACACTTGGGTTGAAGCTTTTCACGGTCCGGAGAGTCTGGTATGTTGAAAAAAGTGTTGTTATGGAGCTCAGAAAACTGGTCTCAGGTTTGCCACAAAACAGTGTTTGCTTCGAGCATGCTCGTCCATGGACAATGTTACAGAACTACATGACAGATTAACTTGCTCCCTCATTGGGTGCAATAGGGATATTTTGGAGAAAAGGAAATATTACACAAATGGTCAAAAAGCACATGAATTATTACTGTGTGCGTTGTTTGGAGGGTCTGCTGGATTGTGCCACGTCACACACCCACTGACTGGTTTTCATAGTTTTTACAAGGTTTTGTGACAAAAGTACAGCATGGAAATCATGAAGAAAAGTGTATACTATGATTATTATTACAAAACTTGCTAAATGCTCAACCTGGGTGACAAATAGTGTTGCTGAGGACACTTCTATCCATGGTTTGGAGTGACTAGTGTGTGAAAACACTTCACTCACTCTGCTAGATGACTGAAGAAACAAACCTGGGCCCAGACTCAAGTATCTAGACCTGGCCTGAGAAACTGGGAGCCCGGGGGCCACATCCAGCCCAGAAGCAACCACCAAGTTGCCGAGCATATATAAATTTGATATAAGTAGCTAACGCATGAGCCATCTCGCTTCCTTTTCATCTCCATGCTGTGAGATGCACATGCACAGTACCAATCAGGCAGGATATGTACAGAAGTAGTGACATTGCACTTTCATAAATCAATTCGTATGTGATTTTCAACCACGCTTTGTAGCTTTTCAAAACTTCTAGCTACTGACAGTCACAAGTAGGGAAGGGCTTGATTGAAAATAGGAAAGGTAAAAGTTTAACCCTGCCTGGACTGGGGAAGTACTTTTTCCACCATCTCCAAACACCAAACCACTGTGTTGAATTTAAGTGTTAACGGTAGTTAAAGAACATAATATTTGGAGGCACCACATTGAGAACAATTTTTGGAAACTTTCCTGAGGGCTCGCAGGAGAGGGATGCTAAAGTGCAGAGTTTGATTTCATCTTATGGCCTGAGCCGAATTACCAAAAGTATAAAAAAAAAGAAAAGGTTTTAAATAGGCTGCTAAAAATGTTTGGCCCATCTACATTTACTGGTTTTAAAATCTGGCCCAACTGAATTTGTAATTAAATAACCAAGTGTGAAAATGCCTTTAAACACTAAGGCTGTGGTTGTGATGACATGGATTCAGCCCAATGAACTGCAGATTTCTTTGGTGGTTCATTACAGTGTCACAGAGAGAATAATGTAACGTTCAACAGCCAAACTCCCTGGTGAGGCCCTGGCATTGTGTGGTTGACAGGCAAGGCAGGAAGAGGAGCATGGAGAGGGAGGGGAGGAAGGGGGGGGGGACTAGCGAGCAGCTTCGGTGCAGGCATGGCAGCATACTTTCTGAGGAAAGAACTGGCCTACATGCAGACCAGTAGGGGGGCAGTGGGGCCGAGCACAGCGTAAACTGATTCACACATTCACTTATTTAGTTGCACTAAGAGTGTGAGAAGTTTTTTTTTTTTTTTTCAATTTGTTTCAGATTGTGTTTGTAAATGATCAAGTGCTGGTAAATACAACCTGCTGACATGATAAATCTAATGTCCGTACCTTCATACTACGTTTTTAACTTGTTGGTTAAATGTGATCTTTGAGAGGATCGGCACTATCCCAGCACAGATACTGTGAGTAAAAAAATTTCTGAAAGATGGCAACAGCATCAATGAGTTAACTACATGCTGAACTGATCCCAGTATACCTGATTTGATGCACAAAACTGTTGCCAGTAGCCTGTATAACACAAAGGGATGAATTAAGTTCTACCAGGAAGCTTTTTCCCTTGCATGGAGTACAGATCGAGCTTGAGATTGTTCCTACATGTGCAAAACTTTATTTTGAAACTTTTCTAGGGAATTAAATATATATCCATATATATAAGTATGTGTTCTGTTATGTAAAAATGGATTACATTAATAATGAACCTCTTTATGTCATCAAGTACAAAGAGTTTAAAAGGTCATCATCCAGGAAGCGCATGCACTGGGGTCAAGGGTTAAGACTGGTCATGGGGGAGCGGGTGACTGCGGGTAGGGAATGGTTCGGGGGTTATGCATGACCAATGAGGATGCAGCATAAAGCTTTGAGAGATAAATTACAAACCAACCAGATTCTACATGTGCGAAGATGTAGAAAGATGAATGGGGAGGGAGTTTTTTTTTTTTTTTTGGTAAGTTGTAGTACATTGTGAGTGGGTGAGAGACATTTTTTTGGGGGGTGGGGGGTTGGTCGTGTGTTTTATTGGCCAGGGGCATGGGGCGAAACGCACACCATCACCATCATTATCATCATCATCATCATCACAGCACCACCACCACATGTCATGGCGCAGCACGGATGGAGAACACGATGAAGGATTTCATAGTGCATTTTGATTGGATGGATTTTATCAGAGGAGGAGGGAGTGGGAGGGGCGTAGGGCGCCAACAAAGTAGAGAGGTTTAAAGAAAGCATGTAAAGAGATAGAAGAGGAAGACGGAATCATTATGGGTGTCATTAAAAAGGCAGTGAAACACAACTTCAAGTCAACAACAACAGTTAGTGAGTGATTTCAGATACAGTGTGTTCAGCCCCTCTTTGATGTCAGCTGGTCATCTTTAGCATTGGATAGTAAGAAACTTGTTTCAAACTGGTCCACGAAGAGGTTCTGGTTGCCCTACATAATGCGAAGTAATCTAATGTTGCTACGTTAAAGCGGCTATAAGGAACTTTCATTTTGTTTTGTGTCTAGTGACCCCTGTGGACAAAAGCGGGACTGTTACTACCGCCTCAATTCATCTGATTTTAAGGAGAGTCCGAACAAATCTGACCTGACCAGACATTAAGAATAACTGTATAGAAATAGCCAATCTTCTCACTGATGGTCTTGTTCGTTTATGTAGGTCATATAGAGGCATCAGTGTTAAACTGAGACTGTTTCATAACTAGTTAAAATCTCCTTGTAGTCTGTTTAATGTATTTAAGCATTTACAATTACAGAAGCCAAACCTTGGCTTTACTCTTGTGTGCAGAATCTTTAGAGTTAATACAAAACACAGCCGGCTTAGTTAACATGAACAAACATCTGGTTCTTGGCTTTGTCTACGAGGTAACTATGCAACCATGCAACCATCAAAATGTGCTACAAGCTAACTCATCAAGTAAAACCTAGTGTTGGTTTTACTTGATGAGTTAGCTTGTGCAAAGATCAGCTGTGCTCAGCCTGCAGTGTAGCTGGCACAAGCTGACAGAGAATCAATCAGGTGTCTGACTTGATCAGTTCACTGTTGACAACAGCGCTGATGTCAGTAAATGTCTGTTCAGACAGCCAAGATGTAAATTAAGGGTGTCTTTAATCACCTAAACTGATAGCTGATTTGCAATAATTAGAACACTTACTGCTAATATAGTCAGTGTGAATGAGACTTCAGTACAGGTCAGAGAGGTTTTTGCAAGTTTATAACTGAATAAACTGAACTGAACCGAATGCAAATTTAAATCGCTGTTTGATGTAAAGTAAAAAATATACAGTTGCCGGACAACAGAGAGGGGCTGAAATTGCCAGTGAATTCCATAAATATTGAGTCTTATATTTATAATAATATTAAGCTCATATGTATAGAATAAAACACAGACATGCTTATAGACATACAAACAAAATCACAGTTAACAGTGATATAAACATGAGTGTGAAAATACGTCACAGTTCATAATTAAAGGCACAATCTGGTACATTTCACCCTCAAACATCAAACTCCATGCCTGTTCTTCACTTGCACTTAACTACATGGGCTGTAATTTGAATGCGGATAATGTGGACTTGACCTTTGGGGTTGAAGGAATGCTGCACACCAATCCAGGGCTGAGCAATCAAGTTGTGTGACCGGTTTCGCTCCACAAAGAGAACTTTGATTTTATGACAATATTTTCACCCCAAATTCTTCAAAGTACCAGATAAATAGCATCAGAGAGTTGTATTCTGAATGGATTTTAGAATTAAACATTTCATATAATAATGCACACGCAGCATATACTGTAGACACACACCGAGGTATTTGTTAGTCTCTTTAGCATGAGCCTGTTCCATTTACAGTCTGACAGACAGGCAAATACATTTTAGTAGTCTATATACCATGAAAAGGCTGTGTTCAAAGGTGCCAAAATCACCTCTGAAGCTCACTAATTATCACCTTATATCTTCTATGTTTGATCCAAAGTGTAAAAACGTCACATTGTGATTTGTATGGGAGTATTTCTTGACTAGGACATTAGGTGGATTTTGTTATCTTTGGACAGAGTCAAGCTAACTTCTTCTCTTTCTGTCCCCCCTCTGTGTGTGTCTACATGGTGTGATGGATTCTGGTTCTTGAGTCTCAACTAACTGACTTATAAGAAAAGAAACAGTCGAAAACTACTATTAATCTGCTTTGGCCCCTTAACTGGATGGTTTTAGGGGGTATAAAAACATATTTATGGAATCTGTGATTGTGTCTTTTTATGTGCAGTTGTATTATTTTGAACCTTAGCATTGACTTGTGAAATAATGTTAATGTTTTTCCCTAGGCTTCTACAAGTAAGTCATACAAGGAATAAACAAAGAAAAGAAAAAGAAAACCAAAATCTATCTCGTTTAGCTTTTTCTTTAAATTTCACTGAACCACTTCCATGTGACAGATCATAAATAGTGCTCAGCTACAACCAGCAAGAGTCATTTCCTCCAAAAGCCATCCACAGCACTTACCCCTAGCTCTGTCACTAATATGTCAGTGATGCTTCCAAGGACGGAGACAAAATCAAAAATGTTCCAGGCATCTCTGAAGTAATTCTGTTGGGAAAGAGAGAAAAGTGAGAGATGACTAGACAGAGAAGACAGAGAGATGCTAATGATAGCCAATCGCATGCTCCCACAACTGCAGGCAGGGGGCAGTAAAGGGATGCGCCTCCCTGGCCAATGGTGGTGTTGTTACCGTGGAGACAGGCTGAAAAGAGGCTGATAGCGTGACTGCTGTGCAACACGGTGTGCTCTGCGTTTTTCAGGGACAGGAAGAATATGCTCTAGATCTGTCTACCAAAATAACCCGCTTTATAAATGAATTATAGGATGAAACACTGAAGCATATAGACTGGGTCAACCTAGATAAAGAATATGCGTGTAGGTACAGCATGTTCTTATGCTTGTGGCTTTCAGCCTTACCAGAGGGCCGAAAGCGATGATCTTGAGGACTGACTCCATGAAGAAGAAGGTGGTAAACACGATGTTGAGGTTCTTCAGGACTTCATCGTACGTTTGCGATGCACCATTAAACTACAGACACAAAAAAAAAGATGGACAAGAAATGAGAACCGTAAACGCTAAAGCCAAAAGTGGTGAAAGAGTTCTTAACCTTGCAAAGCAGCTGGGCATTGCGAGGTTCACGCAACGATCCATCTTGCCAGGCTTTAAGCTATGTGCTTGTGTCTGCACCACAGTGGTTCTCTGTAACAAACCATCTGGCGCAGTCAGGTTACAGAGTTCTAGCTGAGCAGCAGACCTTGTTCTCAATACAGATAGGAAGCTTGGTTTATGAGCAGAGCGTGTAACTCCATCATAGAACTGAATCAGTTGGGTTTGTATCTCTGTTAGTACTGAGTTTGTTTTGTGATCACCTTATCCAGTCGTATCCTTTCAGATCTGAACAGAGAATGCATCCTTGCTAATGTCATGGAAAGCTCATGGTCAACGGAGTCCAAAGGAGGTGTTGGTTTTGACAATGACCATTTGGTAAATCATCACCAGGAAGCAGCCAAATACAGGGTTTCTACTCTACCAGATCAGGCATTTGATTGGGTAAAGATATTTTATATTCATATTTATTTATGTATATATTTTATTTTTGGCCTCTTGAAGTTGATATGGCTAAAGTGTTATCTATCTATTTACACAGCTACTTCTCACATCATAGTTTTGAGTCGTGGTTCTGATGACCAGATGAATGTAAGTCCTCCTTTTATCTCTTTTGGTAACCAAGTCCTGAGGGAAATATTTGGCTGTTGCTAAATGGTCCACTGTGTTCACCAGGTAGTCACTAACTGTCGGCCATTTGGTGCTGAACAGCAAACAGTGGGTTTATAAGAGCATTTTCACTGAAAACAGGGTTAGTGAGCCAAACAATGAGCTGAAGGTTATTTGTTTTTTGATACACTGTTAATACAAAAATGTTGATTAATGCAGCTTTATTAACGTGTTCAGTTCTTGGAGACCAAACTGTAATGGCACTTTATAAAACTGAATATCTTTGTTTTGCAGAATGATTTGTGTAAATGCTCTTTATTAAGGGTCGAAATAATTTCTTTACAGTGGTAGTGTTAAATGTTTTTCCTGCGATCGCACCTACTGTGGAATATGTTTGTGTTGCTACAAAATACAACATGTACTGCAGAGTTGTATGCAATAAAAAATACTGATAAATAATCAAATACCATTGTTGATATCAGCATTAAATCAAGAAAGCATCACAGAAGACATTGTTAGACAGTCCACACTGAGTAACAGACTCGTACCTTCATCATAAGGACAATGGTGTTGAGCGCAATCAGAGCCATGATGCTGTACTCGAAGGGCGGAGACACCACAAACTGCCACATGCGATACTGGAAGCTCAGTTTATTCTTCGGCATGTGGCGAGTCAGAGGCCTGGCGTTGATGGCAAAATCTATACAAGCTCTCTGTGGGAGGAAAAGAAAGGATAGGAGAGGAGGTAGAGTTACATTACGTTCGTCTGTTCTCTTTAAGAAACTTTCAAAAGATATCCTAAAAACGAGACCTCGGAAAATTCTGACAATTCTCCTCACCTCATTCTTTTCTAAACTATAGTCCTCCATCATCTTATCCCCCTGTTCCTGGAAGGTGATGATGATAAGAGCCACAAAGATGTTTACGAAGAAGAAGGGGAAGACAACGAAGTACACCACGTAAAAGATGGACATTTCCATCCTGTAACCTGGGCTAGGGCCCTGATTCTCATAGGTGGAGTCCACTGAGTGCTTTAACACCCTGCGAGAGGAAGAGAGAATTGAAATAGAAAATAAAAGTAAGTTCCCACAACAACTTAAATGTATGCATTCTACTGTGTGTGTTTTTAGATTGTGTGTGTGTGTGTGTGTGTGTGTGATGTGAGTGCATTCTACTCACTGCGGCCACCCCTCTCCAGTTGAGACAGTGAAGAGGGTGAGCAGGGCCCAAGCCACGTTGTCGTAGTGGAAATCGTACTTCTTCCACTCCCGCTTCTGGGCTTTAACCTCATCTCTATCATACACCAAGTACTCGCCCCTGTAGAAACACGAAGGATGGGGTTTATAATGAAAACACAAAGGAAGTATCAGTCAGTAAAAACATCCTGAAATGGATGTGTAGAAAAGCACCAGGATTCCAGACGCCCAACATTTCTATCATCCATTTAAAATTCCACTAGGTGGCAGCATTGGCACAACTACTACAATTGGCCATGGGACTAAGTGACTTATTTTTTTCCCATTAACTAAAGTTCAAATCCATCCATCTATGGCACTAAATGAGCAGCAGTTTCAGTACTTTGAAAGTACACAGAGGATACACAATGCAAAAATATAGTATTAACTGAAAATAATACTGCAAATTACTCTAATCACATACTGAATGACAGAGTTTTGTATTGCACACTGTGTGTTTGTGTTTCCCACCTGCAGTCGCGCTCAAACTCTTTTGATTCGTCCGTGCAGTAGAAAAATCTGCCCTTGAAAAGCTGCACGGCCACCACAGCGAAGATGAACATGAAGAGCATGTAGACAATCAAGATGTTCAGCACATTCTTCAGAGAGTTGACCACACAGTCAAACACAGCCTGGAAAATCAAAGATGGAGACATTTACAAACACACCCTCAGATGTATCTGAAGGCTGATTAACCAGTATGGCTACACAGAGAGGGAAACAGAGGCTAACCTTTGACTTCAAATATCAGAAAATATGAAATGCAAAGGTCAGTGGTCAGTGCTGTAGTATTCTGAAAACATCCATGTAACCCTACATGATCTTGATAGTGATGGTGATAGATTAGAATTCAGTTTATGATTACACGTGTTAAAATGTTTTTTTTTTCGAATTGTGCCGTTTCCATCAAGCTGTTTTAACATGATACTTCACAATGCGCATAAAAATACGTTTATGAAAACACCGGTTCCAAAAGAAACACCAATTGTGTCTTCGAAACTTAACCTCATGTATGCAGCCCCTGATCTGAGATGCACCAACAGACCTTGTGAGCCCCCTACCTTTAACTTGGGGAGTCGTTTGATGGTCTTCAGAGGACGCAACACCCTTAGCACACGAAGGGACTTGATTGTACTGATATCTTTACCCTTGCTGCTCCCCCTAGAGTTCAGCCAAAGAACAACAACAAGGTCAGATTAGAGCAGTGTAGGAATGAAGGGATGGAAGAATCACAAAGGGCTCTTACTGCACCCTCTGCTGTTATCATTAAGTGCTTTTAAAAAGAGCTGAGGTGGGTTGAGGGGTATGTCCTCAAAGTTGAATTTATCTTAAACATCTTAACCTCTACATAGACAATCTAAGTTAAAGCAACATATGGTTTGACACTTGCTCTCTTGAATAAAAAAGTACATTATGTCAGTGCAGACAATCAAAGCTTTTAGAGTCTCTTCTTCTGCAGACAAAAGAAACCTTTAAGTGCATGTCAAACATGAAACCGGTGGGAGGAAAAGCGATCAGTTGCCTGACCGTTTGGTTTCATGGACAAGAAGCATCAACATCATTATTTATTATAATCTTGACCATTATACGATAGACATTCACTCATTCCATATCGACAGGCATCTCTCGGCAGAGTGCCCAGCCAAACCTCTTTCTTTCTTTTTCAGTGACACGCTGTTCGGTTCTTCGGAAGAAATGGGAGTTTTAGATGTGGACACATGAAGCGTGAACTTTAACTATTACATGGCTAGGATTATGTTGATATAATCCTGAATTTGGAAACACTAAATGAACTGATTCCGATTGGTTTCACATAGCTTCCTTTCATTTAAATCCCGATTTCAGAAAACATTTTTGTATCTTTCTTTAGTCAGGACTGCAGCCTGAATCGAAGGAGACAAGTGCAGGAAATGGAGGCTATGTGAGACTCTTGGGGACATGTGATGTCGCTTGCAGAACACGACATCACATGTCGTAACACAAACAAACACGCTGCACCAATAGCGTCAAACGAGCCATGAGAGCGACCGGAGGAAACCATTTAGGGCCGAAAGACAAACTCCTTCGGTCGTGTGTTTTAATGCGCCTGTTTGCTCCACGAACCCCATAACTGAACATTCTGCTCATGATTTGTATGCCCATAAACCAATATCAGTGAGGAAAAATTGGGGTGTCAAGGGAGTAAATAGCCGAGTTGATCTTTACTGTAAGTGGATGGGCCATTTTCAAAAACACAAGGCAGGAGGCGCCTGGACGCCTGCCAAGCCTGAGCAGAAGAGAGGTCGTCCATCAAGGCTCGCTCTTTAACTATGAACTCAGTTCCCGTGGCAGAAAACGTAAGACAATTCAATTCAAGGCTGATTGATTGAGTCTGAGCCTTGGAAGTTCTACGTGTATGCGTATAGGGGTTTGTGTGTGTCTGTGTGCGAGTGTGCGAGAGTGAGACTCAATCGATAATCAATAGACCTTCCTCCTTTGAAGTTGAGTAGGACTGAGGTCTCTCTATCAGAGCAGCTTGAGAGTATTAGAGTAAAGCCCAGTAAGGCCATAGGTGTTAGGAATTAAAAACATCCCTACGCACAAACACAAGAACTCACACATACACGCACACACTAGCATAAGGATAAGGGCAACGGCTCTTTATGTCTCACGATTGATGACTGAGTATGTATAATGCATTGTTTTAACACTCTGTCACCCCTATTAAAAGATGTTTGACTAAAATGGGGGCAAATTGGGATGATACTCCACCAAAATCTATGTTTCGAGTATCAAACACTCAGCACCCATAGGACTAAAAGGTGGCTGTAAAAGGCTTCCGTCCTTTCTTCCTTCATTGAGCACAGTAGCTGTCTACAGTGGGTGCCAACAGTGGAGGCTTTTAGGTCCACAGAAATCTCTCAAACTGCTCCTGCTTCAGTCCCTATATTCTCATATAACATGTACAGTACAGTGAACATGTTAGTAGAGTATCTTAACTTATTGAACTGACTAAAGTGCACATTTTGGTATAGATTACAAGGTGACAGACAATTCCACTGTTTACCTAGCAATTCTCAAGATAGAGATTCAAATGATTGCTGCTTCATAGTGTAGTATTCATGACCTAAACATGCCTGACAAATTTTTATCTGCAGTAATGCATGTGTAACATTAGCTTGGGCAAGTTGATATTAAGCTGTAACAATATGAACCGCTCTGCAGTTTATTTGGCATCTGATCTGATTAACGGAACTTTCTGGATTGTATTTCATCTTCTCACTGGTACATGTAGAAAGACACCCACACTGATGCAGCCCTTTGCAATCTTTTAATGTAGCACTATTTTTGGTCAGAATGAGACTCTAGACAGACAGTTTTCCTGCAATGGAAGAGCAGGAGGTAGGTAAACTCACTGTAGGCTCTAAAGGTTGACAGCATCATGGATAAAGATTGGGATACAAGCAGTATAGTAGCCTTAGCCTGAGCAGAAGGACGGACGGTGGCAAAATAATTTTTGTAATTTTTGTAATCCTTTGAACTATGAATTCAAGCTGGCGACAGCCCTTTACAGGCACCTTTTAAGTCTACAGGGGACTGTTTGATAACCAAAAGACAGACTAAGGGAGGAGTATCACTTTGATGCTAATTCTCAAAAAAATGTATGTACTGTATCAGGGAATTTTAACTTTTAAATTAATAATTTGCAAAAGTGGAGTCATGTCACTTCCAAAAAACCTGTGGGCATCAAATCAAAGCCTTTAAATCAAACCCGTCGATGAAACTATTGCAGTGTTTGGATGGTTTTCTGTGGTATGTGAAGAATACGACAACATACGAAACGGCGAGAATGAGTACCAACGATCAGAAGAACAAAGAAAGAAAGAGAGAGAAGCCAATTTGATCCGGTGGTGGAGAGCAGGGGACAGAGCGGAGGAAGAAGGAGGAGGACAGAGAAAGAACTTTACCGGGTGGTGCTCCTGTGGAGTTTCACCGAAGGTGGAGACAGCGAGAGTCAGTGACAGCGACAGAAAGAAAGCCAGAGATAGAAGAGGAGGAGGAAGCGAAGGAAGAGAGGAGAGGGGAAAAACACATAGAAAGACAGACACACACAGAGACAAACATTGATAAAGAGAGACACCGACAAAGACGGACACAAGACAAGAGAGAGGGGGTTTGGAAGAAACAGGAAAAAATACATCCATATGAGAGACAGACAAAGAAGGAAGGACAGCAAGATGGCAATATCTGCTTAGAAACCCCCCACCCACTAACACACATACAGTATACACACTCAGAAACACACATCACTCCCTCTCATTCCACCACCCCCTCCCACACCCATCTCTTGTCTCCATGACGACTGGATGGGTTATCTACATACCTGTCTCCTAAATTAGTTTTTTAGATAAGGTGAGTTCTACATACAGTATAATTATTCATGGTACACAACAAGCTAACAAGAAAAAGGTTCAGCTGAAATGCAGATATTTTGGAAATGATTTGACTTTATGTTTTTTCCACACTGCTATGTCCGATTCCAAGTGACTAACATGTTGGCCACAACATAGGTAAATGTTGCAGCAGTGCCAGTGTTACCAGTAATTAATGTGCCCTGGAAACACAATTTTACAGTCTTTAGTTTGACATTAGTAGTTTAGTAAACATTATCAAAAAGGTTCATACAAGAATTTTCAGTTTTGATACCATTAGAATAGGCTGACATAGGTAATAAATCACAGTTAAGTAAATCACCTGAAATACAAATCCTTCTCCTCGCATTACAGCATTCAAGGATGTACCTTTTATTGCATCTGAACTGCACTTAGCAATCATCTTTTTTAAAAAAAACTATAATTCTCAGTTAACTTCTTGAGATCTATAGTAAGAGCACTTCTTTGAATATAGCCCCTGGTTGAGACTCTGTGTGTGCAAACCCTCCTTCCCTCCCAGCTGTCTTCTGCTGTGGCCTGCTGTGCCACCAGCTCTATGAAGAATTACCTTCACGGTTGGAAGAGGAAACTCGATTGCTGCATCCATTCACACCGATTCTTATCTTATCACACCATAATGATCAATTAGACCAGGCCTACAGCACAAATTACCCTCATTAGATCTGCAATCATCTAGTGGGATTTTATCAAAGTTCTTTTGCATGCACATCTGCACAGGGGGAGAAAAAAGGTTGGTTCCAGGTTTTCTTGAAATGTTAGGCATTACACTCAGGACATCCATCATGAGTGGGGACTCAAGAAACCAGGATTTGTGTGTATTGTCCCATACACACACACCATCAATAGAATGAAAAGACATTCTCACAGAGTACTGCGACTGCATGCAGTTCTCAGTCAGTGTTTCATTCAGCATTTATTTGGAGGATGAAGGGTGCCAGAAGCGCAATTGTTGTGTTTAAAACCCATAAAAAACCATTGCACTCTGACCATGCTAAAACTTCTCTCCGTACAATGGTTCTCTGATGTACCTGCTTTGAAACAATGTCATGCGTCAAAGTGAAATTTCATAGGTGTGTGTGAAACCTTCGCCCCTTAAGCAAAACTGTACTGTAGCTCAGCCCTGGAGCAGATGGTTGGAGCAAAGAGGCAAAGTGGGAGAGATGGTGGAGAGGGAGAAAGTGTGGAGAGAAGAGGCGAATAGTGGGAGAGCATCCTAAAAGGGAGCGGAAAGGGTGATTTAGAAAGTAAGAGGGCGAGGAAGGGTATGGGAGAGGAGAAGGGAAGGGGACCATTGAAGGAGGGGAGGAGGCATCCTGATTTCAGCGGGGAGTCAAGCTGTGGAGGGTGCAGCAGTGGAGTGATTTTCAACCTTGTTGTTGTTGTGTGCAGTTGCTGCTTGGCATTTTAGCCAAAGTGATATTTAACTTTGGTTGAACAGTTTCAGTTTTTGCTGCAAATGTATGGAGTTTGTGATCCGTCTACCTTCATAATTTGTCTTTCCAGGATCCTGTGACTGGTGCAGCTTTGATGCTTTTAATTTCTAATTCTACTGTATGTTATCACGTTCAGGTAAAACCTTAACTTTAACTGTTAGTACTGGAAAATAATTTCTTCTTGTTTGCAGATACTCGTGCTATCGGTAGACCTGACACTGTATATAATAATAGTGAAGGTTCACCACTCAACACTTCGACACAAGTGTGAAATGTTTAACCAAAGTATTATATCACTTTCAATCCATACCACCTGTCTCTTGAAAGCTTTGCATTAAAAAAACTTGTATGTGCACCTTCCCCATCCTGCTTGCTGCTTGATTTACTTCTGCTGCTGTTCGTTTCCTTGAACACTGTTCACTCTGCATACAGACTGCTAACAACCACAGCAGCCTAAATACTGTCCAGGTGCTGATATGAGTTTGCTTATTCTTATGTAGACATATACCAAATGATGATACATGATGCTATTGGACAAGGTTTCTTTTCTTATTATTGGGGAAACACGTCAACCATTGTTAACACTGGCTGAGGTTTCCAGTTGCTGGCAGTGTGAACACGTAGTGACAGTGACTTTCAGAACAGGACTAACTTATATTTGCTATTAAACAGAGATGTTGTGTGTTCAGACTGAGTGCAAAATGAAGTCATTGGTGTGAGATGTCTGCCTCTATTCATTTTATATGAGATGCAAATGAATTGTTTTTCAACACATTTTGGGAGGTAACAAAAGAGATTAACCCGCAATGTAATGAAAATAAAGGGATCGAAAGCTAAAAATGGTTTAATTTGTGCCAGTACTCTAATTGCACTAGGGCTGCCTTGGTGACAGTGACAAGCAAGTGGCAGGGATCATGCTGCATAAATTGTAATGCTTCCGTAGGTCTTTATAGTACTACTGGACATAGTCTGGCTGTCCCTCGCTAGCAACATCTGCATTGTGCAGCTCAGACTGACTAATCTCAAAATTAACAAGTTAGTCAAAGTATTCGTGTTACTTTCCTACAGTTTCTTACCTTTTTCTTCTTGTCTCTGTACATTTATGTGAAGTCAAACAACTTTGGGATAAGCATGATTTTTTTTGTTGCTCAAGTTAAAGGATAAGCACAGCAATATTCTATATTTTTCTTATTTTCAAAGAAAGAAATCCAATGAAAAGACCAAAACCAACAACTGCACTAGGTGACATGTTCCTTCATTACAAAGAGTTTATTTTGAGTCAAGTCTCACTGTCCTCCTGCCGTAAAAGCTCACTTGCTCACCAGATGTGTATTCATTTGTCTGCAAATTTACTCTGTTAAACACAACAGTGCCCACCTTGTTTTCAGAATATTACTTAAAAATGACTGTATACATGACACATTTTGAAAGATGTACATCTCAAGTAGAAACAAATGGGCTTGTTCGAGTGTCGAAGTCAGGGTATATCAGAACATATTGAGAGATGGACTAACACATTATTTGTTTTGGTCTTTTCATGGAAAATGTTGGCAGTAAGAAAAAAAATGAATAACACCAAAACAATTTCAAATTGGGCCTCTTGACATCAGTTCATGCCAACTCAAGCAAATCTGCATCTATTTGTGTCACTGATGTATTTCCATTGATTTATTATGCAATGGCGCCACCTCTAGAATTTGCTTAGCATTCAATCTGAACACACTTTGACAGTAGCTATTAGCTCTAAGATCCAAAGCGCATATTTAACTGGATCACATTCTTTGCCTGTGACTGGCTCTGAACATCTTTAACATAGTTCTGAGTGATGCCGTCTATTGCATCACAGGTTGTGTTCAGGTTCATGCAGTCACAAAGGCAGTCATGCACTAGGCATCCACAGAGCTGAGGAGGATGCACACACAAGCTTCTTTCTTTCTCTCCCACTCACTCTTCTGTTTTTTTACACACAGAAATACACATTCAGTCCCTCCAGTTGCATATATCATACATATTTAATTCATATGTATTTATCTGTATAGTACCTCAGCCTAATAGCAAATCATTCCACCCACCACACTCTGCCCCAGCATGCCTCCCTCCTTCCCTCCCCCGTTCAGTCTGACTTCCCCGGGTCGTGCAGAGGAAGGAGAGTTAAATACCTGAGCCTCCGGGTACGTTAACGACGGGTGAGTATGTGTTTTTGTGGCTGAGTGTGTGTGGGTGAAAGAGGAAGAGGGGGGACGAGGCGATGAGCCCTGCTGGTGTTCCTTCTCGTGGCGAACAGATAACCTGGGCACTTAAAGGGTTAAAGGTGTCTGGGGTGCCCTCACCCCCACGGACTGACCGACAGGGACCTTCAGCCCGGAGGACGGGGGGAGGATGAAGAGGAGGGAGGCAGGATGTTGGCTTTAATGGCTGTTGGAGAGGTGGGGTTGAAAGGTGTGTGCGTGGTGGAGTTTGGAGGGTTGGAAGGGTTAATTACTGACTGTAGGGTTTATGTTCAGACAGGGGTGGAGGCTGGGGTTGGGTGGGGATAGCGGCAAGCTAGGGAGCAATGGGTGACACTTGTTCCTAACAAACAGCACACAAATTCAATGTTAGCATGGTAACAGACTAAACTACGATTATGGATCAGGAATAGCATATACCTGCTAAATATTAGCATGTTCACGTTATCGTAGGAAAATTAGCTCAGTTTGCATTCGTCATTCTAATAAAACTACAACACTAATAAACCATTTCTCTTGGTGATCAGTCAAGAGGGTCTATAATGCACAAATTAGCTTTGGGAAAGAACTAACCTGAAGTCACGTGAAAAGAAGAAAAAGATCTATAGATCTTTAGTCTTTTTTTTTTTTAAAGTATCTTACGGTTTTACGAAGATATAGGTGTTCTGGCAGGAAGAATGGGACTGACTGTGAGGTATACATTTTGCATGAACAGCTTGGAGTTGGAGCAAGTTAACAAAATGTAGCCAAAATAGAAGCAAGTAAAACTCTCCTTTCTGTTTTATGAAGCATAAAGGTGGTTTGGAGAGGCTGACTGTGAGCACTGAAAGCAAATTCAATATTCCTTTGTTCTCTCTTTGCTGTATGTTAGAAATAAGAGGGGTGTTAGGGGGTTTAGGTAGGGAAATCGGGTAGAGGGCAAAATGTAATGATAGGTAGAAGGATGGGCTGTTACGAAAGAAGGGTTTGAAATGTATCTGGAAGAAGGTGAAAGCATCAGCAGGAACCAAAGCTGTGAAGGGTCTGGAGGGAGTGTTGGTAAGCAAAGATTTGAGGGATCAAAGTCAGGGCTTTAGATGCAAGAAAAGAGGAAGGGATGACTCACGGCCTGGTTGGTGGAAATATCAGAGCGGCATGGATTGGCAAGTAAGGGACACAAGGGAACAGGAGCAAGGAAGATTGGGAAAAGAAAATGTTGAGAACGAGCAGGTGGTGCTTTATATTGTATTAGGTCAGTAAAGGGGAATGACGTTGGGTTAGGGGTTAGGTTTTTGAGGTGATTGTTTCAGGCAAGGTTAGGGGTGTGTCGGGGTTGACAGGTGGGTGAAGACAGTGTAACTACACTCTAAAAAAAATAATTTCACTTTCAGCACTTTTAGGGTTCCTCTCTCGGAAGAACAGAAGAACTATCCAAAAAGTTATGATGTTTGTGAAACTACTGTGCTAATCGTTTTGAAGGAGTACCACAGGGTACCAACTGAGGTTCTCCAAAGATTGCAGCATTGAGAAAAAGCTAAATGTTATGAGGAGAGCTTTTCCTTTTTAGAGTGTAG
This sequence comes from Dicentrarchus labrax, assembly GCF_905237075.1. Taxonomy (NCBI): domain Eukaryota; kingdom Metazoa; phylum Chordata; class Actinopteri; family Moronidae; genus Dicentrarchus; species Dicentrarchus labrax. Next base: position 34,066,255 of record NW_026136721.1, read on the forward strand.
GTCAGGGGTTGGTGATGATCATCCAGAACATTAGGGAAAATATTTAGTTAAGGATTACGGGTGGTTATCAAGATGAAGGTGGCGATGAAACGTAGAGAAAGACCTGCTGATACGATACCACGTGTGATGATGACCAATGATGAAATAGAGATGTAAATGGAGAAAGGGTAGACTTCAGGAGGGAGGGGGATAAAGAGACAATGACAAGACTACAGAAAAAAGTCTGAGGAAGAAAAAACGGACCAAGAGAGATACAAAACAACAAACAAAGAAAAGGCTAGAACAGAGACAGAGAGCAGAAAAGGGTAAAGAAGAACAAGGGAAAATGTGAGAAAGAATTGTATGAGAAAAGGAGTTTAAACACATAAAGGAGACAGATTAAAGGAGAAACAGGGACAGAGTGAGAGAAAGACAGAAAGAGTAGATAATACAAGGACAAGGACTGGAGGTGATGAATTCTGAAGTACAGCAGGCTGAGAAAATAGGAGAGAAAGATCAGCATTGCCTGGTGTATCGGATGTACAAGGCTGGGCGACAAGGGTCTTTCTGCGGATGGTGGAATGTGTGTGTGTGTGGGTGGGGGTGGTGGAGATGATGAAGAGGAGGGTGGAGGGGACACTTACGTGAAGGCGAAGGCCACCAGAGCACCACTAACCACTATAAAGTCCAGAATGTTCCACAAGTCGCGGAAGTAGGAGCCCTGGTGGAGAAACAAGCCCAGCACCACCATCTGGAAGACACGGAGCACGCTCAGTACATACATATAGTATGTATATATTAACATACATACACACACACACACACACACACACACACACACACACACACACACACGGTATCTTAAACAACAGACTTTCACACAATCAGCGCATCTGCAAGGGCAAACAGCGCAAATACACAAAATGCACTCATAAGCACACAACCACAAACATCAATAATAACACACACAACAGTTTGCACAAAAAGAGAAAGACATAAACAAAAAAACACAATTATACAATTACGCAAAAACAAAGGTGTTAACAAATTACACACACGCTTTCTCACACACACACACACACACACACACACACACACACACACACACACACACACACACACACACACACAGTGATACTTTGTTACCTTGATCAACATTTCAAACGTGAAGACGCCTGTGAAAACGTAGTCAAAATAACGCAGCACCTGCAGAGCAACACAACACCATGAGATATAATTATCATATTAGAAAGAAGGAGAGAGAAGCAAAAAGATGAATCAGTGGGGAAAAAAATGAAAAACAGGGCAGGAGAGATTAACAAAGGCACAAAAAATCAGACACCAACCAGAGCCTAATCCTAATTCTAATCTTAATCCTGTTTTCTATTTTCAAACTGCCACATCTAATAATAATTTACTCATCCTTGTCTTTTAAAAAAACACTCATTTTCTGCTTTATTTATTTAATTCCGGGTAATATTATGTGTTCTACCCTTTAGCTACACTTATTGTAATAATACACAACTTTTTCAAGTGACTGTACATGTTTCTTGTGATCCCTGACTGATATTAATACACAACTGTTTCTGGTTTGTTTGAAATAATCAGAGGAACTAGCCAGTTCTGTTGAGCCAGCATGAGCAGTGATGTCCAGCACGCTTTACAGCATTAAAGGTTTCATGCTAAAAATGACAGCAAGTAGTGACCTGAGAACTGTTCACTTAGAAAACTTGCTTTCCTGTGCAATGCTGATTGCATTTAAATCTTATCCAAAAACATTTTTCTTGCAAAGTTTGCTCAGAATTTGACCCAGACAGCTGGTTTTCATATACCATCCAGCATGAAGCCGAAGATCTGTAAAATGATGCCATCTGTGATGCTATAAAAAAAAAAACTGTGAAAATGACTAAGACTGCTAATAGATATGTTCTCTTAAAAATATGTTAAAATATGTCTGCAAGCAGTGCTTTTATACTTTTATAATCCTAACCCTAACTTAAATATGTCATATATTGGCAGTTTCAGCACTCATTTTTATTAATTTATTATTTTATCCTGAAAATGTTTAGGTATGTTGGTCAACAACTACACCAGAAGCCCTGATGCTAGATTAAAAAAAAGTCATTATCACCATTATTAACTCTTATTAAGGCCTGATACTAAACCAATCTCCGTACTAGTGAAACTCGGTTAAGTGTGCTCACTTTGGAAGATTCTGCCCATCTTTATATCCTTGAAGATATTTTATTCTCAAAAGGATGGAGATGTGCACACATTTACAGGCGGACAGAAAGACACAGAGAGAGCGATGTCTCACATTATTTTGTGGTGAGTCAGGCCAGACAGGGTCCTCTGCAGCGAGGGCAATGCTGCTCATAGCGATGACAGACAGGATGCTGAACTCAAAATACTTCAGAGTCAGGATGTAGTGACAGCACTTCCGAAACCTGGTGCAAACACACAGACGCATACACATGTTGACACAAAAAAAGCACACAAAACAAACTGTTTAAACATTTCTGGGCCCAGAGAGAAAAGTGTTCATATTGAATAACGTTTCTGTGTCAAGGACATAGTACAATGTTTCACAGTGTTTGACCAAGGTTTTTAAACACACAAACACACACACACACACACACACATAAATACTCACGGGTTGGTGGTGGACAGTATAAAGCAGGAACTGTATGGAGGCATGGGTTTGGGGCCATCTTCATCTCCTTCCTCATCCTCCTCCTCCTTCTTCTCCTCACTCTTCTTCTGGTCGGTGTTGGCATTCTTGTTCACTGCGCGAAACAAAGAGAGAAAACAGAGGAAGAAGAATGGACAGACAGACAGAAAGAGGTCAGCTTCTCCAGTGGAAGACAGTAAACCCATGAAACACATCTGAAAGCACTGTTTCAAGAACAGAACTGAACGAGTTACACCAGTGTTAGCCAGTAAATGTTTTTAAAAGGTTAATGCCACTGGTTTTACATGCTAAAGTTAAATTGCTTTTCATGGGGTGAACTACTGAGGGTGTGAAAAGAGTTGTATAATGTCTGCTGGGCCCCTAGATTAGCTTTGTCAAGTGATGAAATGACTCAAGTGACACTAACCTTGTATTAGATTGTTCTTGAGGACTACAAATGTTTAATGGAAAGCCTGTGTTAACTGGAGGCATTGAGTTACCAGTTAGGGAGGGTCTAACAAAATATGTGGATCCAGTACTTTTGTAGCTTAAATGATACTTAGGACATCTTTGTCTCTGCAGCATCAGATTTGATCATCTCATCTTAAACGATGCAGTTCCAGAGAGTCATTATTTGTATTTAGCCATTTTTTTCCCTAACATCAGAGGATTTGTGACCAACTCGGGTACACATGACTGATGGCCCCAGATGCTCACCTTGCAGGATGGCATTGGTGGAGGGATAGGGGTAGACAGGAGGCATGTCTATCTTTGTGTACTCAGGTTTGGCCATGCTGGTCAGGATTAGACTGTCCATGCTGTGGAGCAGGGTGTGGGTGTCGGCGTCGCGGCAGTTCAGCAAGTTGTTGACGTGGTCAGGGTGGTCTGGGTGATCCGGTGGGAGGGCGTATGGGTGCTCATGGGCACTGGCCAGCTTGCTGTTATTACGGAAGTTATCCAGGTCCTCGTTGTACTGCTGAATGGGTCGTGTGGTGGAGAGGCTGGGACAGGTGCTGTGATGCTCCCTGACGAAGGAGGGGGGCAGGAAGGAGAAGGGATGGAGAGAAAAGAGGAATAAGGGTGAGGATGGAGAGGATTAGAGTGGTGATGGAAGGAGTATCTTTTCAAAAACACCAGATGTAGAACCATATGTCACAAGATGTGCACCGTCTCCAGTACTGTTAGTACCAACACATACAGAACAAACTGTTAAACTATTAATAAGTTCACACGGACAGACATACAGGATCTGACATTTTTGGATCACCTGTCACAAACTGGGGAAATGAACATATGCTTTACACCCTTTACCCAATGAAAACAATTAACAACAGAAATAGTATTTCATTTGGACACAACACAATATCAGCCTCTTAATGGCCTTATTTGACTCGTGTGAGACATTGGGAAGGAAAATTAGCTTTAGGCACTAAAATATATTTAGTAAACAAAATGTAAATGTCAAAAACTGACTTTGTGTATTTTTTTTTTTAGATGTGCTGTGCAACATTAATATTGACATTCCGGATCCTGTGAGTTTGTCACTGACCCTTCCTCATTTCCATGATATCAGGTTGAGGAAGACTGCAAGCAATGAGTACATAAATTCATAAAGTGAAGAATCTGTTTTTTTTTTTTTACTCTATAAGCAGTTAGCGCTAGGCACATTGATGGCCAGCACAGAATCTTCAAAATGAAAGTACACCAGAATAAACAGCTTCACACAGTCACTATATACCATCACAAAACCAACCATACATTTGTGATGTGCTACCGGCTGAGTTCCCAATGACAAATGCACAAAGAGCCCTTAGTACACAAATGTTCTTGGAAAGTTACTGGCCAGAGTGTCAGGTCGTTTCCTGATTCCTTAGACAAAGACAAACTTAACTGGCATTTAATGCCAGCCAGGTTGTAATTTGAGACATTCACACGGAGAAAATAAACCCTTCCTTCACTCACTTTCTGGTGCGATGCCCTCTGCTCCTCTCCTGGTTGCCGTGGCGATGCCGTCTCGTCTTCCGTCCCTCCCCTTCTGCTCCTTTCTCCCCCTCTCCCTCTGTCCCCCTGGATCTGTGTCTCCTGCCGTCTTCCCCCTCCTTGGCTGCCCTGCGGTGCTGCCTGGACCTCCTGTGTTCGTTGTTCCCCTCTCCCCCTTCACCCTGGTGGGGAGACACGCTCCGAGCTTCCCTGCCTTCCCTGTTCCTGTGCCTGTGGCCCCGGTGGCTCCTGTGGCTGTGCCTCTCCTCCCCCTGCTGGCCTTCCACGTTGCCCAGAGAAGTGCAGCTGAAGCCACGCTCCATGCGGGTCTCTGCTGGCTGGCCTGTTCCTCCACTGTCTGGCCCTGTGGCTTTCTGATGATGGTGGTGGTGGTGATAGTGGGTGGCTCTGTGGTAGTGGTCAATGTCCTGGCGCCGGTACTCCTGGTCCAGAGGCAGCTCACCAGGTTGGGTCTTGTTGGTGTTGTTGTTGCGGTTGTCCTGCGGGTTGACAACCAGTGGCCGATCCAGGTGGGTCTTCATATCACCACGTGCTTTCCGTGGGTAGGACACCTGGGTGAGGGTAATAGGGTAGCAGTTGGAATCAGTGGGTGCTGCTAAAACATCAGACACATGGGCTTTTCCTACTTACCGCAAGTGTTATCTAGCCATGCATGATAGTTTTGTTTTCAAGAGATATTGGCCTCCAAAGCGTCTCATACAACCACAATGCAATGGAATTGAAGGGAATTTCAAGGGGAAATTGTCTTGTTTTGTGTAGGTTTACAATCAGTGTTGGTAGTTAATGTAGTCGGTTGAGTTTATCTGTTTGTGATAACTTTGGTGATAAAACTGTTGGAACATTCACACTAATTCACAATGATATATGGGATATCCTTTCTTTGATTGGTGGAACCTTTCATCACCACATTCAACGAAATTGCTATGAGACTGAGTCATGTAGTTGTAATTTGTTTGTTTCTTGTTAGACATTTTAGCTGTAATTTACTTTGTCTTCCTGTCATTCACTAGCTGTCACATGTACAGTATATAAATCAGACATAGTTCCTGAGCAGATGATGATTTTACAGTTTAATTAAAGGCAGTCCTTCAGATGGCAGGAATATTAGGACCTAATGCAAACATTGACTAGAATCATTGTGCATTTTAAGGTTGTTTACACAACTAAATGACAGAAAGGACAAATTAATGAGAAGCAGTTTGCTAATTACAAACAAAAACCATATAGCTGCAATGATGAAGAAAATTCCTTATTTGTTGATTTCAAGGAGCAGAGGCTCATTAATCTCAGCAAATTACATCACAGTTGCATGTGCATGGTTTTTAGGTTCCTGTGGCTGTTTGCTTCAAAGCTGGTACAAAGGACACAGTATAAGCCAACTGTGACCTTCATTCAGGCAGTTTATACCTAACTTACAATACCCCCACCCTGTTCCCTCCCCCGAGCCACAGATATACACAGTTCGGCAAACAGGCCACCATTTTTGGTTCCACATGAACAATTTTAAATCCAAATTGTCATGAACATTTCCAGAACCATAAAATGGCACAATGGTATACAGTTTGCCGAGCCATATCCAGTCGACTCCCGATCATCTTCTTTTTGAAGTGCATTACACTTCGCCCCGCTCCAGTTTTGAGTCCGCTGCCTTCTTTGGGTACAGCTCTGGATTTCTCTGCATGCCCCACTTTAATAATGCATTGCTCCCAAGCACACAGCTTCAAGCCGTCCCATATAGCAGCGGCTAGCGCAATAACAACACTCTTTCAGAAGCTTAAAGGGACATTACACCCTGGAATCAAAACATCTGTGGAAGTGCAGCATGACCCAGAATACGCAGTGATAAAAAGCAGGTCAGGCCCTGGTGTTGTTTCCACTGTAGATCACTACACATAATTAAAGAGTAACTTGCTGAAAAGCAGTGTTGAACTGTTGAAAAGTCTGTTTCATCTCTGTCCACACCTGACATTACTCATGGAATGAGTAATTCAACTCTTGGGGAACAATTGACAAACACTTTCAGGTCCATTTTATATTGGGTATATACATATATATATAAACATATCTTGGGTCGAATGCTTATGTAAGTTTTGATGTCACTTGCTACAAATGACAAGAAATCTGAATATCTGTTAATATTTGACATCAAATGTGCATCTGGTCACTTCCAATTTTTCATTAAGAGCTTTTTCAATTGACAGCCAAGAGTTGTTCATTGGCTGAGACAGATGGTGAGGTGAAATGATTTGAAGCTCTAGACGTGTCTAGAGCCCCAACTGAACATGGATGATAATGTCCCTTTAAGTGGTTGAAATAACCAATCACATCACTTTACACACGTTACAACAAATATTCACCATATATATCAGGAGTAGACTGCATATATATGTGTATATGTGTGTTTTTTTTTGGGGGGTCCTCACCTCCTCTCCCTCCCCTCCCACCTTCCAGTCCTCTTGCTCCAGCTCGTTGTAGAGCGCCTCGCGGCTCGTCATCAGGTTCTGACGGCGGATCTCGCTCGTCCTTTGCTCCCACACTGACTTGTTACCCTTGATGTGGTTCTTCTGCTGCTCCTTACTGTTGAGAGGTGTTGATGGAGGTGCGATGGGGAGGAGGAAAGGGGATTTAAAGGGGAAATAAGAGTGGAAAGGCGAGTGAGGAGGTTTAGAAAAGTGGAGGAAAGAGAGGGAAGAAAACAAGATGGGAAAACAGAGACGGAGAGGAGGTGATGAGGAAGAAGAAAAAAAACAAAAACAGATGGGATGGTGGAGATGGGAAGGATGATGGGAGAATAGAGACTGTGAGATCCCTGTGGGAAATTAGCAGCAACAGGAAGTAGTAACAGTATACCCTTAAAAAGAAAAAGAAAGAAATTCAGTACAAAAATGAATAAAGCATATGTGGCTATAAAGGTATACTCAATCTGCAATTTCAATGTAAAACCATGTAACACTGAGTAGACTGTGAATGAAGGAAGCATGAGCTGTGAACTACATCAAAGCAGGGGAAAATGGCTGAGACAAAGAAGTTTCCCATTGAATATGAATAATAATAAATATGAAAAAAAGAACATTTACATATTCATAACTGCTTATGTTCTCTATGAATGTAGCAATACCAGCTTGTGTGTTACAGAGTGAACCTGTCACTTTGTGTTGCATTTCGGGTTGTTTATATCCTTTCTCTGGCTAGCCTAGTGAGTGTCTGTCATGGATGTTATATGAGGACTGGATACTCACTGGGGGGAGAAACACTAATGAGCCACACAATGTGGAAGCAAACCAGGAGGTGAGACATTTTTTTCTTTTTACTTATGCAGGCATTGTTGAAGTTCAGTATCCATTTCTTATAATACATCCATGGTCCCTATCTGTCCATCATAATGGAATCTGCTAGAGTTAGTCCACCTTAAAAGTGTCTAGTAAAACCAGTTTGACCCCAGGAGTTTTCTGTTGGCTCATGCATCATGTTTGCTGCCATGGAGGAGGTAAAATCAGAAAGAATAGAAATGAGTGGAAAGCGCCTTTAGACATCTTTAACGCAGACTGGGGACAGAGTCTGCCAAGAAGACAAGAAGACATACAATGTCTCAGAATGTTTTAGAAGATGTCGAGCCCAAAAAACATAATGTGACAATGAGAAATGTTAACCAGTCTTTCACTAGTCCCAAAACCAACTAGTTCCAAGCTCTTGGCAGAAGAGCTTGTGAGTATGTGACCAAAAACAGAGTGAAGGAGTGTCACCATGTTGTGTTACTGTACCAGAGCTGTTCATCTGAAAGGCTTTGAAAATAACAAAACAGTTGAATCAGCGGGTTAATGCTGATTGTACTGTCATTCTTCTTTTGACTCCAAATACATGGGAAACATACATGTGTAAAAACATGAAATACAAGAATCTCTGTGCTGTGCTACATGTCAATTTGATGATGTGTTCTGTGATTGAAAGGAAGCTTATGAGCTCATTTTTCCAACTGACAAGTTAGTGTCTAATTGACAAGCACGGCTGTAGCACACCAACTTTTAATCTAGCCATCAAAGGCTCGCCACAATGACCGAAGAGTCCGGTGACTTCTAAAGGAGCAGCAGGGTTTTTGTGGGAATCATTTTGATGTGTCTTATTGTCGGCGTTTCTGCTGCCGGGAGCAGAATTTACAGACTGTCCGCCTCTCGCTCTTATTCACTTCACAAAAGCCCCGAATCTGTTCCTTTCACTCTCAGAACAATCGCTTAATCATGTTTTAGAGGATGAGCACGGGGAGAGTGTGATGGTGGGTGTTTGTGTGTGTGTGTGTGTGTGTGTGTGTGAGTCACGTGGACATGAATGCCTGTCAATCTTAAATGTTAGGACAGACAGATTTGAGAAAGAAACAGTGCTTTCTGTGTGTGTGTAGTTTTTCAAAAAGAGTGAGGAAGAGAGAGAGAGAGAGAGAGAGAGAGAGAGAGAGAGGTGTGTGTGTGTGCATGTGTGTCTGACAATATTTTGTATATCAGTGTGAGCATACGCATGTGTATTTTTGGGTAATTTTCTGTTCATGTACAGTAAAATGTATGTACAGTATATATATTTGTATAGATACATATATTCAGCCTTGTCTCCTAGAAATTACATTTATATACAACTAATTTACAACAGCAAATATGTTTTTCGGAAACATAATGCTGACATTTTCTATTAACATAATAAGGAAATGTTGGTAATTAACATACCTGCCAAGTCACAGAAATGTTGATACCGAACTTATCAGTAAAATGTTCACTGACAATGTATTTCATTTCTTTCCCTCCAAAAAAAGCAATCTTGCAATACTATCTACTACAGCATTATTCAAAACTCAAACAAGATTTTTTATTAACATTTAACTGAAATCATGTTCTTTCCCTGACATTAACCAAAGAGCTTTTGTTGCAGGCTCTGGACCTGAACCTTTCACTGTGGTGTGACTCCACTGCGTTAAATAAACGTACTGTGCACTCCAGGCAGGTATGACTATTTCAGCGTGTGTTTAAAAAACAATAAAGTGCTTTACAAACGTAATTTCTAGGAAGCCGATTTTATATTTTGTAAGTATTTATGTTTTAGAGGAGTGTGTGCACATGTTACAGTATATTTGTGCACACGGTATGGCATTTGAATGCGAGTGTGTGTACTCACGCAGCAATAGACAGGTTGGCTGCTGACAGCGGGCTGACCTCTGCTACTTCCTTAGCCTTCTGCATTGCTGTCTTCTGATTGGCTGCTTCCTCTTGTTCCTCCTCATCCTATTGGAGAAGAAGATAATCATCTCAGTCACTTGATCCTGGTAAATTTCAACGCACTAAACATTTAAGAAATAAAAAAAAAAACAGCGACCAAAGCCAAGTGATATCAAGTCCTGTTTGTAGTCAGTAATGCTAAATTAATTTTGACATCATTTGAAGACATAATCTAACTTCCTGGTATCATCAATATTTTACAGATTAATCAAGAGTCAACTAGTGCACTTTGTTTAGGTCCAAACTAAACAATTTCTCTTCAAATAAAATGGAGAATGTATTTTTGGGGGTTTGATCCTGTACCTTGGTGAGCTCCTGGGCATTGGCCAGATTGTCGACAGCGATGGCCAAGAAGACGTTAAGCAGAGTGTCTGTGGTGGCAGAAGTTAAGGAGAAATATCGATGCCAGGACGACCTTAGAGGAAGCTGACAGTTTCTCAGGAAGAAGGAGGAGGGGAGAGGAAAAGAGAGATAGTGAGAGGAAAGAGAGGAAGTGGAATTGTATTGTTCAAAAAGGAAGACACCAATCATCATGTACATTTCATAATCATTGCGAAAGCTCAAAAAAGTCTGTCTGTGTATATTCACAGACATGCATATTGCACATTTGTGTATACATATGTATGTGTGAGCATGCAGGCAGGATACAGTTGCCAAACAGTGTAAGGACGATGAAGAAGATGGAGAAGACCATCCCTTTGTCGTTCACTCCTCCCTGGGACTCAATGCCGTCGTACATCACCATGTTCCAGTCCTCTCCTGTCAGGATCTACAGAGAGACAACAGGTTGGTCACATTAATCCGGACTTTATTGGTATTTACTTGAAATTGAAAAGTATAATTTGCTCTGTAATCCTTCAGTAGTTTCCCCACTTTTTGTTGTTGTTTTTCTTTGTTTAATGAATGAGGAAATGAGCATAACTTATGCATTTTAACCCCAAGCATATAAGTTGAAAAACTATGTTTACATCCCACAACAACTTTTTCATGTCTGAAAATCTGAAAATAATACATTAAATCCATCACAACCCTTTTTCTAAATCATTTTGATATAATATAAAATATAAATTCTGATTTTACAATGCCTCAATCCCAAAGATACGTCTTGCACGTGAACATCACCATACAGAGTCAGACACACACACACACACACACACACACAGCTGGCCTCTGAGTCATTCCGCGACAATACAGCAACACAAATGGCTCTTTACAAAAGCTGTCTGTCTCTCTGAGTAGGGAGAACACAGAAACATGGAGACTGCAGTCAGGACTGAACAAGTCATCTGACAAACTGATGACACAACAACAATGGGCATCATTAAATGTCACTCTTGAAAAGGGCTTCAGCTGTCTCGAACATGTACATGAGTGTGTATGAGTGTGCTTACTGTCATGTTTGGAAAATACAGTAACTCACTGGTACCTTATTTGTAAAAAGACAGACTTTTAAACCATACAATCCAATTCATGAGGCTAAATAAATAAGTTTTACTCGGATTAACAATTGACACAAAACAATGTAAAGTAAAAGTAATAATATTCTTTGATTTGTAAGAGTTCAGCAAAGAGATAGCTCACAGTTTATAAAATGTAACTGTCCTGGTGTTGGATGAACATATACATGTAAAAGAATGCCACAGCAGAGTTTTACAAATGAATCTGTGTTCAGAGAACAACCTTCATCATTTATTTTTGTCTCTTTCCTACCTGAAACACCGTCATGATCGCTGCTGCAAAAGTGTCAAAGTTAGTAGGAGGGGTTCCGCCTACAAAGTTGAATCTGAGGAGAAGAAAAGGATTTAGTCACATACAATAATAATAATACAGCACCGTGAGCTTGTTTCTAACTTTGTGTTGATACTGACTGTCCTCCAAACAGCTGCATCCCCAACAAGGCAAAGACCACGATGAAGAGGAAGAGGAGGAAGAGCAAACTGACAATGGACTTCATGGAGTTTAGCAGAGAAACCACCAGGTTTCGAAGAGGTGCCCAGTACCTAAGGAGGAGGAGAAGAATCGTCTCAACTATTTCCAGTGGATATATGGATTGAGTATAGGGACAAAATATATTGCCAAATTTTAATTAATAATAATCATCATTAGCTACTATTTTGATTTTGATACTTGTCTGCCAAAAACCCCCAACAATAACATGCTGAATCATGTTGACTATTAAAAACAATGCCCAGTGCATTCAAATGCAAACACATTTTCAAATGATAAAACATATTTTATGATGTTTTCCATTTAGTATTGACTTATTTTTTTATTATTTTCGATACGGTCACCACAGTACAATTCTATTTGTAGTCCAGTAAAGTTTTGATCAGCGCATCCTTCTTCAAACCAACATCAGTTTAACATAGAGGAAGTTACATCTGGTCACATCTGGTCAAAACCAACTGGGTTCAGAGAGAGTCAGAGCTCTAATTAAGCTCTAACTGTATAGAGGATTGACAATAAACTCTGGTGGCAATAATATAGTTTCATGATTCAAGTTTCATTTTCAATGAGATTGTCATAATTGTAAAAAGATTTGTCCAAATGAGCAGCGTCATGGCAAGAAAAGAAGTTAAACACCAACAAACACAACAATGTGCGTGAGCCAAATCCAATTACAGTAAAATGTCTCCTAAAGGGTGCATCAAGCAAGTATCAAAGAGCCAAAAACCCCAAAATGGTTAGTTGTTTCAACAGTGAAAATATTTTCAAATTAAAACACCAAAATCTCTTCAGCACCACAACCTCGGTTTGTCATCATGATCCTCATTATCGTAATCGTCTGATTTTTGCACAGTTGAATTATGGACAGGCATGCATATGTAAGAGTGCGTGAGACAGAGAGAGAGACTCACTTGGTGACTTTGAAGATGCGGAGCAGTCGCAGAGCTCGTAACACACTGATCCCAAAGGACGTGCCTGGTTTAATGGTGGCCCACACCACCTCGAAGATACTGCCCACGATTACCTGCAGAGGCACACAAACAAATGTAGTACAGTCAGATCCTGTTGAGCACTTTCAGGGTGTTTGTGGTGCTCTGATGAATTATAATTTTAAAAATTAATTTCTGCTGTGCATGTGAAACCGTGTCTTGATTCAGTCATTTGATTTCTTGACACTGCAGGAATATTTTTGCTTTTTTAAAATCTGGCATGTTCAATTACTACGTGCATTCTCTGCAGAAGCACATCAAACTCCTTATTTACTAACTTGTAACTAGATCCGAAATAGACAATCTGACTTATGAATAAATACTAACTTAAATCCCAGAACAAACACTTTTTAGGTGAGAACCGTACACAAATGCACTGAGAGTCTATACCTCCATTGGCTGCCAGCTGACTGAACACAGTATGTAACACTTTACCAGGTTCTGTATATCAGCATTTAATATTAAGTAACCTGCCAATAAGCCTCTGCAACAATGTCAGCATGACAAATTAATGCGCAGTTATTGCACATGTATTGGTGAGAAACGCGGCGCTGAATCTGCTCATTGTTCATTTGTCGCAGGGCAACATGAGAAAAATCTATTTCTCAAATCTGTTGATTAAATGGAGTGTTGGATTTGTCATCAAAACCTGATAGTTATGAGCGCAATTTATTTTTTCACTCAGTTACAGTGTGAGCGTGTGTGTGTGTGCGTGTGTGTGTGTGCACTCACCACACAGTCGAAGCAGTTGAATGAGGAGTGGAAGTAGGGCTGGATGCCCAGACCATACATCTTGATCAGCATCTCAGACATGAACAAACCGAGGAAGATAAACTCTGCATAGACTGGAGGGAGGAAGGAGAGAGAGAGGAGGAAAGGAGGGAGGAAGAGAAGGCAGAAACGAGAAGACAGGAGTGGAGAGCGGGTTAAATGGAGGACAGTGGAAGGTGAAAATGAAAGAGAGTGAGGTCATGGAGAGAGATAAAGAGTGGATTGAAAAAAGGAGGGGGGAGGAGGAGAAGAAATGTAGATGAAGGAAATACAAAAGCGCAAGAGAGAGACGGAGAAGTGAGATTAAAAGACAAAGAAATTGAGGGAGGATAGGAAAAAACAAAACAGAAAGAAGGGAAAGAGAGTGAGAGAGAGAGTTAGATGAGAGGAAGTCAATAGAGGTGTGAGCCCAGCGGTGTATGACAGTCTGGTGATGAATGGACTCCATCAGCTACAGCTTCATATGCTAATGACACTGGACAGCGGCCAGGGCCAACAAGCTGACTCTATCGAGGGCCTTGTGTGTCTTTGTGTGTGTGTGTGTGTGTGTGTGTGTGTGTGTGTGTGTGTGCGTGCCCTGTGTGTGTGTGCGTGTGTGTGTAAGTGTGCATGTCTGGTCATGTCTGCACCTAGAATTAAAATAAAGAATATGTGATATATAGCATTGTATATCATTGATACAAGTCTTTCTATACTTATTTTGTTAAACAGTTACTACAAATGTTGTACAATTTGCAGCTACAAAGCTCATGCTGAATGTACTGGATTTTATTTACAGCACAATCAAAGACAACAGTGAATAAAGTACAATATTTAAGTGTCCTACTTGAAACCTTACTGTCATACTGTCAAGCTGACCAGCTATCACCAAAATGAACAAAAACTATACACATTTAAACAAACGAACATTTTCTTTTTCTTCAAAAGGAGGATGTGAAAGAAGGCGATGATGGACCAGATACTGGTTAGTAGAGAAAATGCAACATGTTTCTGCTATTTAAAGGAGTTCAAATTGTAAATGCGTTGTTTGCATGTGTAGGAGGAAACAGTAGATTTGAAGTGTAAAAAGATGATTCAGGTTGGGACGAGGTGTGTGTGGACAGCAGTGGTGATTAAACTGAAAAGCCAAACTGTAAAAATATTCTGGCTTCAGATGTAGATGTGCTGTTGAATTTGGTAACATAAAGGTACGGTCGTATCTGCCATCAGTCCAACAAATGTGTCCCAAAGTCAGCACCGAAACAGGATGTGATGACACAGGTGTGAGGAACATGAGGAAGAGATACTGTGCAGACACAAAAACACGAAACACAACACTGGCCAAAAACAGGAAATGCACTTTTGTCGCAAATGTCGCAAATGTTCATTAAGACCAGTGAGTGTATGTGTTTGACTGCACCTTAATAATGGATCAGTATTGTCTATGTAGCCTATGTGTTCCTTTGGAAACTCCATCTATGCTTCTAAGAATAAATGCCAAACTCAGAATTTACATGCAAATTGGTGCGATGCTACGTGACCCGACATCAAACTGCACAGAACGTTTGTGTCAGCTGCACTGAAAATGTTAGCAAATAGAGTTATATTGTAGGTTTTATTTCTAATTTAACCATCAATATTGCTTTTTAAGACTTGTTGGCAAGTCGTTTATTTCAGCAGAACTAACTTTATCCCATCCCAAGTTCTAATATTGACACAGCCATAGGTTGTTTGGACTTGCTGTTCCCTTATTGTTGCAGTCTAAGCGTTGTGCTTGACCCAGAACCCAAAGCTAGAAACCAAAACTGGAGCCATGTTCCTCGGGTCAAAGTGCAAAATTCCCGAGTTTCTCAGAAGATTCCTGGAAGCTCCTGTAGTTGATAGTAAAGTGTAATCTGCTAGCGGGTTCGTTTAAACGCTGTGCAGTATGTGTGGATGTGTACCTGTGTATATTGAGGGTTTCATGTGTGTGTTTACTCACAGAGGAAGTCGGAGAGCAGCTCAGGCTGGTTGTAATGCACCGCAGCCACACACATGGTGTTGAGGCCCACCAGGCAGAGCACCGTCCAATAGAAAGCCTGCGTCTTCACTATCTTGCGGATAAAGAATCGCATTCGTCGCTCTGTCTTATTGTAATTGCCGTCCTTACCGCTCTTTATACTGGAGCGTGCAAAACCTGAGAGGAGGGGAGGGAGACATGACATAGTTGAGTTTGACTGATTCTTTGTTTGGAGAAATCTCTCTCTCTTCAATTGTATTTCCCATTTCACAACTCGGACCTGAGATTAACAAATTTAGGAATGGAACGATATATGATTTTATCGCAATAAAACAACAGTCAAAGTTCATTTGGGTGAATTTCCATAGTTGTGAATTAATTGTGAGTTAAACAAGTTAACATAACATGTGTGGAAACCACTATGGATTCAGAATGAAGATCAAGTGCCTATCTTGAGATGTCCTATCTGTGATGCAATAATTTCTTAAGATTATAATATAATAATAATAATAATACTGTTAACTTCAATTATTTTGGCCAGGATAATCGTGACATGAAATCATCCCATGCCTACCCCAAGAAGAGGTCCTACATTTACATTTACCAAATCAACCAAAAGCGCTGCGAGTTGTTTGCCTTGAACAGAATGTTTCTACCTGAACTGGAGCTGAATTTATCCTCCCATGTCTCCATCCCCTGCATGCACTTACCCATCCCTCTGTTTTTCTTACCTACTGCGTCTCCCATGTTGTCCTCTCCTTCCTCAGGGTTCAGCAGCTCTGTCTTGTTGTTTTTGGTTTTGATGGTTGGCCTTCGCCTCGAACCTAGCATGAGAAAAAAGGATTGTTTCTTTATCTGTCTATCTCTCAAATGTTAGCATCTTACCCTTCCCACAGTCTGTCACTTGTAGGTGTATTGTGCTAAATCCCACATTCTGAAGTTGCTTAGTCATATATTGTTCTACATAACAGTTAGCTTAAAGATGTGTTGGCAGTCTACAGTGTCTGGTATTCTTATTTATCCTCTAGGAAGAAACGTTGAAGACAAGACATGCATCATAGTATATTTGTACAAATCTCCTCCTGATACAAGCTGTCACTGTGAAGGCACAACTCTCTGTGTGGCTCTGTCTTCATATTCTGGCTGTTACTGGCTGCACTAATGTCCTTAGCATGCAGCTTTTTGTCCGTCAGTAAACATACACACAATTAAAAAAGGTCAATTACCATCAAAGTTCCCTGTGGCGTCATCTTCAGCCAAAATCACCTCCTCTGTACAAGAAAATAAGAAAGTAAAATGTAAGCACACTGATGCATCAGGATTGAGTTGGTTTTCCCACATACGGTGTATCTGTACACGGGAACGAGCAGTGTGTGCCAGTATCTGAGTGTGTTTGTCAGTGTGCACTGACCTGCTTTGCAGATCCACTCCAGGTATCCGTTGAGCTCTCTCTCAATCTGCTGCTGTCGCCTCAGCTTGAGGAACTCGCTCCTGTTCTCCACTCGCTCTCTCTCTTTGGCAAATTCACTGTGGGCACATGTGTCATTGTTTCCATTTTGTTTGGCTCATCAAATTACACAAAGCATACAGGGGTATATAGTATTATATATTTTTAAAAAAGACAAGAGGAGGAAAGTTTAACCATGAGAACATAAGTGTCCATACCCTGAGAGTACACCCAGCACCAGGTTGAGCATGAAGAAGGAGCCGATGATGATGAGAGGGATGTAGTACATCCAGTTCCAGGCACTGCCCTCCACATCATTACTCTGCAAGAAAGAAAACAGAGACACACACACACAGACAGACAGAGACACAGACAGACTCATTACTGATAATCTAATATATAAAAATCTGTATGGTCTCTTACTGTGATGATGATGTGAAAGGTCAGAAATGTTCTCGTTTATTGCACCTTTGCTCTTCTTGTGAACAGATTCTCGTCTGTTTGTTCTAATTTTTTATCTTCGACAGACACGGGCTACCTTTCTCAGTCCAACGTTAGAGGTGCCCTGTGGTGTTTTCTTGTAAAGAAGCTATACACTCATTTTTATACTAAGCTTCTCACCAGAATACACTATGTATCCTTGAGTTTTACAAATGTGTTGAATGCATTTCCTTTTCTTTTTACAGTATATCAATGTTTGCTTGCTAGCTGTCTTCTTCACTGCCTTTGTTGGCACATTAACTATGTTTGTTGGCCTATTACTGCCACCACACAGTGGAATAGCGTGACTCCATCAACGTGATGTGAAGTCGGTGGGGAGCCACACCTAATAACATGACCCCATAGCAGTAGCAGTGGTCAAAAACACAACAGGGTACCTTTAATAGTCACTCATTCATCTAAATGATTGAAAACAATCTTTTGTTATGTTATTGTGTCAGTTTGAAGCTGATGCAGTTTTAGGCAGTGTGTCTGTGTTAAGTGAACTAAGGCTGAAATGATGTTAGCAACTTTTCTCTGGACTGCACAAGAACCAAGGAGAACTAAAGTATGTATATTATGCTGGCTCAGGAGTGACCCATTTTCTATCTTATAGCCTGTCCTGGATGCAGAGATGTTGCATTTGTGCGCAGAAACAGCAACACAGAGACATACTTCACACACACACACACACACACACACACACACACACACACACACTGTGTTACGTTACAGCATCTCCTGCTTTCACACAGCATTGATCGCACTGAGGTGTCTAGTTAGCACACCAACAGCAACAAAACTGACTGACACTGTGTCATTTCCTTCTTTCACTAAACGAACTCAGCCGACAATCAGAGGAATCAGGTTACTGAAGGATATTGTGTTTCTGTGACCCGTGTAACGCCTAAATGGAACTATCAGCTGATTATTATCTGCTGCTGGAGTGCTGTGTGCATTTGTTAGGTTTTATACTGCACGGTACAGAGCAAGCAGCCCGTTCTCTATTAAACTTTCATTGGTTTCCTCCTGACTGTGTGAGAGTGGAAGTCAGCCTCCATCCATCAGAAAAGATGTTAAATATAGAGCGAGACGGACCAGAATAGAGAGTGGAAGAGAAGGAGGCGGAGAGAGAAGGAGAGCGACTCCGAAGGCAAAAGGACAGATGAGAAGACGGATAAAGGAAGTCAAACAGAGAATGATAAAGAGAGAGAGGGATGGAAAATGGCTTTTGGACAAATAAATGGTGTTTTGAATCAAATCTCAAACTACGTTATGCCTCATTTAGCTGAATGAAATTCAAGCCAATCATCAGCCTGCACACCAACCCACCCCCGAGTCCTTCAGTGTGCTAAAAAACATACAGTACAAACCTAATACAGAGAACAGAGAGAAACACCACTATGATAACTGTGAGAAGGGCGATAAGACTTGTGGTTTATGAAGGCGGATTCTCTGTTGCCATGGATAGCATAACTAGCAACCCATATCTACAATAAGTTTGGCATAGCTTAAGTAAAAATGTATGTTTGGACAAACTATAACAACTTATTGAAAAATGTGTTTCAATTCAAATGTGTATGTTGGGTATATGTGACTACAGTAAAGAACAAACAAACATTTTGGATCATGATCAACACTTAGTTTGTTACTAGCAGTAGCAAATGTGTTTTACAAGAATTATAAATTAAGGGTGTTATTAATATTCTGGTGTTTCGGTGGGACTGTAAACTAAACTACTTGTTATTAAATGTTACGTTTGGCTCCCTGGACAGGCTAACGTACGTAGTAGAGCATGTCTGTCCATCCCTCCATGGTGATGCACTGGAAGACGGTGAGCACGGCGAACAGGATGTTGTCGAACTGGGTGATGCCGTAGTTTGGTCCAAGCCAGCCACCTCTACACACTGTGCCATTAGGACACAACCTGGACGGCAACTCTGTGCCACATGGTAATTCGTCCACTACCTCTCCTGATCAAAAAGAGAGAGACAGAAAGAGAGAATGAGAGACCTGTCTCACAGCGGACATTTTGATGAGTAATTAATAACATTAACAAAGGATGCGTTTCACACAGGTGTGCCATTTTCAGGGCCCTGGTATTGTGCATGGTGGGGCTCAATAGGCCAATTAGTTCAATTAGTAGAGCACAAGTGGTACTATTTCACATTAAAGGGGACCTACTGTGCTTTTCCTTATTTTCTGTCATATATATAATGCTACAATGTCAGATGTTCACATTAAACCTGACCAAAGTTTCAAGTAATGAGATAAACATATGAAAACTGCTCTGAATATTAGGGTTCCAACGTTCTTTTTCTTGTGCAATGAGCTGACGTCGGCTTGTGACGAATTTCTTTACTTGGCTATCTGCTCCAGGCCCAGCCCGCCCACCAAGTACAACGGCACGCCGATTCTCCCGCTCAAGTTTTTGGAGGTGGTTCAGTATGTCTTGCAAAAAGGGTTGGCTGTTCAGTGTTTCCTCTGATGTCCTGCTCTGCCTAAACTCTATTTACTGATGGACAAAGTAACTAAATAACACTATTAATTTCTAGCTACATGTATGCGTTTCCTGCTATGAAGTCAAAATGTCTGCTGTGAAACGGGTTGCCTTTTGGACTTTAGTGCCATTGACAATAGATTGAAATGTGTTTAAACTAACCAGAGACAACTGTGTCAGTGATCGTCTTAACCTGAGAGGCCACATGTAATTTGTATGTTTTTCTTACGTGTGACTTCGTCGTAGCAGGTAGTGTGGAACTTTCCCATGTAGAACTCCAGGCCGATGATGGCAAACATGAGGATGGCCACGAATAATAGCAGGCCAATCTGCAGCAGGGGAATCATAGCCTTCATGATGGACTTGAGCACCACCTGCAGGCCTGGAGGAAACAGTGCACAACAACAATCAGAGGAGGCGCAAAAAAAAGGAGGAATACAGCAGTATTGAACTATTTGTAATATATGACAGAGACTGCAGTTACTGTAGTTAAAGCATACAAGGCAGCGTGCACAAACTTACTGGGAATCCCTGACACCAGTTTCAGTGGCCGTAGCACTCTGACGGCTCGCAGTGTCCTCAGGTCAAGCTGAGAACCCACAGACGACAAAATACTGCAGAGGGACAGCAAGAGGGAGGGAGAGACAATGGAGACATCAGAACAAAAATAAGTGCAACAGGCAATGTCTTTCTGATTAATGACATTTGCTAAAACATGCTTGTCACAGCCGGCTTCATTTGATTTATAGCTGCAACATTATCGTCTAACACACTGCTTCAGCACAGAATACCTAAACTTCTGACCCATATTTCACGGACATTGGCATGTTGAGCGAAGACAAATGAAGGTGGACACAAAAACACTTAAACCAGGTAACCTTGTATACCTACCAACGTGCTACCTGTCAAACTTTCCAGCAAAGTCAATCTGCTGTTTAATGCAGTTATTTTGATTGTGGACCTTGAGTGGAGATTTCTTTGTCAAATTCCCAAATGTTATGAACAGCTATGGTATTGCCACTCCATGTTCTACACAGAATGTAGTTACATGAAGTTGAAGATTGAATATGTACCTTATAACTAAGGTTAAAATTGACAGTTAAAACAGGAATAATTGTAGTAATCAGTAATTCAGTAACAGTATGATGGCTCTTGCCACTACTGTCACATTGCCCATCTTTAACCTGGCTGCAGAGACGCACCTCCGGTTCTATAGTGTGTGTGTGTGTGTGTGTGTGTGTGTGTGTGTGTGTGTGAAGCTCTGGTGTAAAGTCAGCCAGAGACAGGTTGGAAAATTCCATGCGCTGTCTCGTGCGGGGGCGGAAGGCAGGGTCTGTCCAACACTAGGGGGAGGGGGAAGTGCGGGGGCGTAGAGAGGGGATGCTCTGAGGAGGAGGAGAGAGAGAAACGAAGGGGAGGAGCACAATACATAGGCAGACTCTGACCTTAAATCAGGCATCGTTAGAAGACAGAACAACAAGTGATAATAAAATAAAACTGTATATTTTTTGCAGTTGCACTTAGCAATTTAGTGTGTTGGCAGCTCTTTTAACTTCAGCACTAATCAGATGCCAACGTGATTATGATTGACCACTTCCTGTGCTTAGGATATATTTCCTTATGTCCTTACACACACCTGAAAATGAAAATGCAAGGGGAAATTTGTGCAGCAGTACACGGTGCCTGGGACTACACCTCCAAGTGTAGAAGACCTTAGTAGGTGCAATACAATGGTTTTAATTACAGTTTTCCACCATTGCATCCTCTCTTTTTAATACACCTGTGCTATGTGGACTGACAATAATTTCCATACAAAACATGGCCATCCAAATGCCTAAACCTTATCCAACAGAATGTGTAATCAGTCACACGTATCATCATTTATCATATCTATCCCCAACTCTGTGAAGCTTCTCAACCTTCAATGCATTTGCAATTACGGAAGAGATGCACCTCACTGCTGTCACACAGAGTGCACCTCAGAGGCCTGGCAAACTGCTCTTCTAGGCATCTGCATGTGTTCCCAGAATTCCTTTTGTGCCAAAAGGCTTAGAAAATCTGTCCCACAGAAAGGAGAGCAGTCCCTCACATCAAGTATTCCTGATCGTGCCGTATGATTTGTGGATTCCAACCATAAGGTAAGTAAACAGAAGTAAATGCTATTTAACCACTTATAGCAACACTAACAGCTAAAGGAAGCGAGAAAAGCCAATGGGAAAGAAACAGATTCAGGCGACTTTGAAAAATAGGAAGCGGGGCACAGAAAGTGAATATGAATTGAGCTACTTCTTCAATTTCGGCATCTCTTCCTCCCTCCATCCCGCTTTCTGTTCTATCCTTCATCGTCTTCACCCCCACCACCCCCCTCCTCCATCTCTCTCCAGGTTGGTTGCTAATTCCAGTAAGAGGTCATTTATTAACAGACATGGTACAGGCAGCCAAGCCCCTCATTCCCTCAATGGCTTTTTAACTGCCACGGCTAAAGGCCTTGCTGCAGACCTGAAAACACTGGACCTCAGCAAAATAAGCAAACAGCCTCAGGTCTAGTAAAGATCCAACAGGACACACATATAGATTATAGTCCGACATGGTCCCTGTGTAAGCACACAAGAGGATCTACGGTTGTAGTTTGAATTTAAAATCCACCTTTTAAGTCTTTTGTTCACATTCTCACAAACCACGGCTTTTCTAATAGACATTTCTAATTAAAATTTTTCTTTTCTGTATCTTGTTACTATTTGCTGCTGCTTCCCCATTGGGACCATTAAAGCTTCAGATGCATTTTCAGTTTCAGAGTTGGATTCACGCATGGATGAGTAGAGGGATGACGCAAAAGAGCAAAGGGTCTGTTTTGATATCTTGAATCTAAATTCTGACTTTCTCTGCCTTTCCGTCTCTCTGTCATTCATTTTCTCTCCTTTTGTTCGCTGTTTATTTTTGTCCCATTTCACTGCTTTTTTTTTCTTTTTCTTTCTCTCAAACATCTCATTTGAGGGCGAATGCGGAGCTTCAATTTTCATCCGTGCGAGACGGCAACCATCCGCTTCTGCCAGACAACCCAAACCTCCAGGATGCAGTCACCCCTGGCAACGGCTCAACCTGCCCACAGTGCACTGAGGGGGCCGGTAGAGGGAGCAGCGACTGCTGCTGGTTGTGATGGAGATTGAGGGGGAGGGGCATGGAGGGGTGTTAGTAGAGAAATGAGGGAAACAGTGAGAACAACAACATGAGTGTAAAGGAGGAACAGGTAGGAGTTAAGTGGCAGGTGGGGAAGAAAACCAAGAGTAGCAGAAAAAGAAGAAATGGCAAGAGAAAGAGGTTGAATAAGGATATGGAATGACTTATGATCATTATTATGACTATTATAATCAGATTTGATTTAATATTATCATGACCTTTACTTTAATCTTCGAAGAGTGGGGAGGTATCATTATTGGATGAGAGAAGAAAAAAAACATTAATCACTCAACACAACTCTTGAAACACCCAATTTTACCCATAGTGTCAGTCACCTTAAATAAGCTGTGTAAGTTGTGTTGTTGTGTGAGTGACATGAAAATAATCATGTTTTAAGGATTGTTTAATTGCTGTAAAAGATGACAAACCATGAACATATAATCATGACACTGTGTCAGTGTTGAAGACTTTGGAAATTTGGGGAAAAGAAAACATGTAGTATGTAGTAGTAGCATTCCTCTGTAGGTGAGGTTGTTAAAGTTAATTACTTCTTCCAAATAGGCTACTATTAGTTATGTTATCTCTTCAGTGAAGGCTGTTTGACATCCTGTTTACTGGCTTCATTTGCTAATTGTCCATATGCTTGCAGCTGAACCTGCATCTAGTCAGAAGATGCATAGCTCTCTCTGTAGTATGCATTCATATTTATGATACCGATACAGTACATATACAGTAGCTGTCACGTGAGAAAAGCACACATGGGCTGCTTCTTTTCACCACTGTTTTCCTTAAATTAAAAACTGCCTTCCACAATTTCCCTCTTTCCTCTCAAGCTTATATATAGCCCACATTTAGTGACCAAAACCTACTAAACCATTCTTTCAAATGACAGATATTTGTCCTTATTAGACTATTTGACACTAGAGTCACTGGAGATGAGAGTCCCTGATGACATACACACCGAGAGGGAAGAGATGGAGCATCCCTTCAGAGATGCGGAGTGAGAGGAAGAGTGAGCAGATTGAAAGAGAGTGATAGTCCTGCGTGTCAAAAGTGTGAGATTCAACTGCTGAGGGAGAGAGAAACCCCAATGAGAGAGAGAGAGAGAGGCAGACAGGCACAGAGAGAGAGAGAGAGACTCCAGGGAGGAAGAGAGGGAGAGTTTTATCTGCGGAGGGAGAAGGTGTTTGGACAGTGATGACAGAGGCTCACACTGCTGGGAAACACCTAACAATCAACCTGTAAAGCGCACACACATACACACACACACAATTTAAACTGTGCTGTGTTGTACCTGAACTCATCTTTCTCAAACTGTATATCAATTACAATAAGTGCAAATGCACAATGAGGCATAATGGACAGGGTGGAGTCAAAAGATGGCACGTGGTGGAGTTGTAGTGCATTATCACCTACATATCACCCACACCACATTTGAAAAGTTATGAACATGAACTTTTGGTCATTGCAGTCACTTTGAAAAGGAAAACCCTGTCGTAAAAAGAGTATACAACTTAAACCTCAAAACTTTCTTTCTTTTTCATATACATAGCATAAAGCAAAAAGATATTGTAAGGATTTTATTATGCTGTTATATTTATGATTATGACAACTTTTTCTGATATAACTGTTTATTTATTCGCAACTTTTTTATTGCTGGTAAAGGTAGACTTCTTTATAGCTCCCTTAAAACCCCAAATGTCCTCCCACTGTTGACATTAAGAAGAGTTTCAAAATATCAACACAAAGAAAATCAAAAGCAGTCGAAAACTACCAGCAAGATCTAAAACACTGAGGTGTGTGTATCCTGTCGTCTCTGTCTCTAAAGAGGAACACCAGTGTGATGATGATGATGATGATAACGATAACGATTGATGATGAACATCTCGGAGGTCACTCGCCACCTTCAATTTGCCTGGTCTCTCCCTGCCCATGGCATTGCCATGGCAACCGGCGAGTCCTCTCTTCGCCGAGTCTCCACGGTTACCGACCTGCTCTCATTCATAAGCGTTGCCGGGGCAACGCAGCCCTGGCTCATTGATGGAATCTCGGCATTGCCGCAGCAATGGGGATGGGAAGTGGGTCTCCTAACGATTGATTTTCAACCCCTCCAAACCCCCTGCATCAAATCACCTACCCACCCACCCACACACACACACACACACATTATCCTTACCTACCCTCTCACACCCTTTTCTAACCACCGCTCCTGTGCAGCTCCTGTGCGTGGTGCAAGTGTACAGTATGTGCACATAAGCGTAACTTCCCTTCCATGCACACACACACACACACACACACACACACACTGAACAAACAAGTGCAAGTGTATCCTTTTACCGCATACAAACATACATACACTCACATCAAACACATGTGTATGTGCTCACTCTGCACACATACACACAGATCTGATGACAGTGACAAATGCAGCGCAGCTCAGGTAGTATGGATGACCCACTTTCTCTGCTGCTGCTGTTGAACACTGAAATTGTTGTGTTTTACAACATGTACACAGACGCATAATCCCAGATATACACACTAACACACAGAATCAGAAACAAGGATTTTAGTAAAATCCTAAAGCAGTGATTTAGGGCTGCTGTTTAAAAAGTCCAATAAAATCTGACTCTAACTCTATAACTCAAGACAAGATCACAGTATCCCCATTTCAGCATGTTTACATTGACTACCTGTGTGTTTTGTTGATTTGAAGATTTGCTTATTATATTTCTGTATTGTTAAACCTTTGTTTTGCACACTGAGACCCTCGGAAAGAGCAAACCCGGCAAAGTAATTGTGGCTTCATCATCGGGGCTCTGAGGCTTTTGGAACCTCCCTGATAGGCAAAACTACAAAAATAAGACTTGAATTTTAATAAACCAGAGTGCACTGAGGTGTCCATTTATGAGATGCCAGCTTATGTAAACCAGCACCAGTTAACAGTGGACAGGTAGCTTGGTCACACCCAGGTTACATATTCATGTTCAACGTATAGTGGCACATAAGAACTGATATTTACTAATAATGATACTTAAAACACACATACATAAGCTCATACATAACATTCATGTGCCTGTGTCAAAGACCATGTGTGAGATTGATTCAAGAGTGTGTTGTATGTAATGCATGCAATCACAGTGTGGCTTCTGTGGCAAAAATAAAACACACACACTCACAACATGCAAGAGACTGGGACAAGTTCCAGCCAGTGATATGTGCATGAGCTCTACGTGTGTATGTATGTGTGTGTGCTCGTGTATGTGCACGTGGTTTCTGTGTGTATTGTGTGGAAATAGTGTGGGAGTGCCATGTGTCATCCCAGTGTGAGCTCCTGTCCCCTTAGTGTCTCCAACTGAGCCCTCACCCCCCCCACCACACACACACACAACACACACACACACACACACACACACACACACACACACACACACGTGATGGACAATGTTCCAGTGTGACACATTGCTGCAGAGAAGAAGAATTTGAACAATAAGTTTGAAAACATAGGGACCTTCTCACTCTATGATAATGTCACCTGACTTTCTCCTTTGCTCCTGTCATAATTACTACAGCCACTAGAGTTCCTTATCATTTGAAAGTAAGCATATGTTATTTTTGGACACCTGCTGACATTACTGAATCTGTCGTTTTTTTCTTGGGAAGACAGTCTCTTAAAGACACAAGATTTTCCTTCAATTCCATTTGGTTGCAGCTGAAAGGGCCAGTGTAACAAAACTGTATACTACATTGGCACTTTGGTCTTTCTAAAAGTAGTTAACTACTGTACAGTAATAGTTTACGTTCTGCCGTGTCTTCAAATAGATATAGTGAGCGCCGTAAACCCTTCGCAGGAAAAATCAGGGTAAGAAAACAGCTCTCCAAACCTCTCTCACACAAGCCCTCTGTCTACAGATACGGGACATTAAGCAGCACTTTACGACCGTTATGTCACCGCTCACCCCCTGATCTCCGCCACCGAGGTGGTACGCCCCAATCACTTTTCCTTACTGGGAGAGCCCATTTGCTAGCTGCAGAGGGGTGTCGGGAGAGAAATGGGCGTTAGGATTGGAAGTGAAGGGGGGTATTGTAATGGCTCCATCACCCCAGGGGTTGGGAATCTTTTCCACCAGCTTATGTCATCAGACCCCTCCTTCTCACTTCATCAAAGACACAGTTTTCTTTTTTCTTTCCATCCAAACATCTCTTTTTATCTCTTATTTCATTCCTCTCTGCTTTTTTTCAGTCCTCTTTCCGTCTCCTGCTTGCTGAAGCTTTCATTGGCAGAGGCAGGGGGGAAGCACTCTCATTCTGACCACATTCTCCATCCTCATCCCCCCTTCCTCTTCCTTTCCCTCTCTTCATTTTCTCACTCACATTATTGCTGATCTCAGCAGAGTGCTAACACTCAGCTGATGGACTCTCTCTCTACCTCCAACCCCCAACCAAACTCCCTTATTTTCTCTTCATTCCTTTCTTTCTCCACCTTTCCTTCTCTCTCCCTCTCTTCGTGCTTCTGATTTCTCCTATAACTGATCAGCTGGAGGAAGGATGAGGAGAAATGAAGGTGGCCGATAAGGAGGGATAGTCTTGTGTCTTTACTTCTCTCTCCTCTGTCTTTATCCCATCCATCCACCTTTCTATCTTTTAATCAGGTATATGTTTTATTAACCTTTATTTATCTAGGGAAGGTTTGCTGAGTGTGCATGCTTTTCTGCAAACAGCCTCTGGCCACTGGAGGGTTTCAGAGCTTAAGTCTTTTGCACAAGAGCACCTTGATCGTTGGATTTAAGGAAGTAATAAGGGAATTGTCAGTGGGTATAGTATAATTTTTTTGTAAAATAAAGAATTTGTTATTGAGGACATTTGAATTTATTGTTAAGGACATTTCCCCCAAACTGCTCCTGTCAAAAGGTCTAAATTAGAGGCACCCACATAGCTCACCTAGTAGAACTTGCACCCAATGCACCCAATGGAACCTGTGGCCCTTTGCTGCATGTCATCCCCTCTCTCTCCCTTCCTGTCAATCTTCAGCTGCACTATCCAATAAAGGCAACCCCTCAAAAAAAAAAAAAATATTTTAGACAAACTATAAGCAGGAACAGAGTAAATGAAGTTGGATATGCTTTCACTTGTATTGCTAGATTTCCAGCTACTGTACAAGTTCAAACCAGTAACCTAATTCACGAGTAAAGTAGCCATGCTCCATCCTGTCCCTTAATTATTCGACACTCATCTTTTTCCTCTCTCCTGTTCACCCACGTCATTCTTTCCTGTGTCTATAATCCACCAGTTTTTCCATTCACCTCTCCCCTGTTCTCTCTCTCTCTCTCTCTCTCTCTCTCTCTCTCTCTCTCTCTCTTTCTTTCTCTCTCTTCTTCTCTCTGCCGGATTGGCTGATTGGCCCACCTGTCCCTCCGTCTCCTGCCAGCATGACTCTTGGACCTCACAAGGGCACGACGTCTGGAATTCTGTGTCCTTGTTTGAATGCTTCTTTCCTCTCAGTGTGTTGGTGGGTGTTTGCGTGCATGCAACATTTCATGCAGTTGAATGATCGTGTGTAAAGAAAGTCTGGTGTTCTGTCTGCTCTAATCAACCTTGTTGCCAGCTGCAGTAGGCAAAAAAGTTCTGGTAAACCCAATGTACGGTATGTGTGCAGCACAAGCGGCAGACAGACAAAGTTAATGAATGGCTGGTAAAGACTTTCTATTGGATATAGAATTAGATATAATATTGGACTTCAGGTGGTATAGAGATTATCACCTGATGAATGTATAGTAAGTCCAATATTCATTAGATAGGTTAACAGATATCTGCATGTCAATGCATAATCTGTTAAGCTTGTGAAGCAGCTGGACTGGAAACACAAAATCATGAGATCATCCATCTTGCCAGGTTTCCATTTGCCAGCGTTTGTGGCTGGTACAGCATGCTGTACACCAAACAGCATGCTTTGAGGAAGTACTGACTGGCAGCTACAGGGATGAGCACTAGGTTTGACGCAGTGAGAAGAGACAGTTTGTTAAACAACAATGGCGGCTTCCATAGCTATATCAGAACTGGAGATTAGTTCTTTCTTGCTTTTCTCTCGGCAGGCTTCTGTAAGAGTTTGACTACATTATATGGTTTGTTGAAGAGGTTTGCTTGTGATAGACCGATGGGTCATCTAATCACCTGACGAGTCATCTTTGTAAGTGCCAGCCCTTTCTGAAACAGTTTCCAATGACGACTTTTCAGATGGTTCTATGTAACAAACAATCTGGTGCAGTCAGATTAATAATCTGTTGACAAGGGACAAGGTGTTGGGATTGAAAGTATTCTGATTTCTGTTTGTAGTCTAAGTAGTCTTCACCAATCATGTTTGAGTGGACTTTGGTTGCATGCGGGTAAATAGTCTGCGTGGAGAGCAAAAGAGGTGGAACACATTGGCCAGAATACAATCTCCGAAATCATTGTCTATGGTCTGATGAAGATTTAGCTTATTCTGGATTTAAAAAAACCCTCAGCTATCCTCTTAAGTCAATTTAGCATTCATATGCAGATATCTTCTTATAGATATTATCATTCTCACATCTCAAGATGCTAATCGGACGCAAACAATGAACAGTGCACACAAGAGGAAGTCTTGGCCCAGATATTCGCTATTCATTATTCAGATATTCACTGGCTTAACTGACTTAACTGTCCTCATACGACAGGCGATGGGTCCCAAGACTGGACAGGTGGTGACTCCAATGCAGATTCAGTATTAGTGAGGCTTACTTTACCTGATGCCGTAGTCTGCTAGCAATACATTAATTAGGGTATCAATGGTGAAATCATCACTTCCTAGACAGAAACAGCGATAAAATTAAACCTGTGTACTGATTTCTCTTGAGACAACCAAATCAATATGTTTATAACACAATCAGTTGTTCAGTCATGGGTATGGCAGCCAAAAGGTAAAATGTACTGATTCCCTGAAGGAGAAAACCTTATTATAGAATTTTTTTCCCCACCAGTGGGGTCAGAGGTCAGAGTCAGGTACAAAGCAGCAGAGCTGGAGCTGGAAGAGATTAAGTGTCTTAAGGGCACTTCAGCAGGACAGATGCTTGTCAACACTGTGGGTGTGATGATGAACCTGTTTAATGCCTAACTTAACCACCCTGCAGCCTCCACTTTGTGCGTCTGTAGGTGTGTGTTTGTGTCTGTAACTCTATATCTGTTCACAAGGGTGTGTAGGTGTGCACAAAGCACCACACACTGAAGCAGGCTTTTAGCAAAAAATGATTTAGTTTAAAGGGATATGTCACTGACTTCATTGCATTTTTGGTTTAACATGTCAGCCGGGTGATCAGTGAGAGGTAAAAGACAGGTTTTCCTCCAACCACAGAAACAGTTTTAATACAGCCAGTGTATCAATAATCCCCTTCCTCATATATACCAAAAAATCAACAAAAGAGTGTTCAAGTTCATTTTCAGTTTTCATGACACTTCTAAAACTTTTGACCAATTTCTGAACTGCCACCACTTAAAGGTCCTGTGTGTAACATTTTGGGGGATCTAGAAGTGGACTATAATAGTCATAGGTATTTAAGTTATGAGCTGTTTTTATCTACAGGGGGAACGGTCCTCTTTTATAGAGTCTGCCATGTTGAACCTCCATGTTTCTACAGTACGAGCAAACCAGACAATGGCTCTTAAAACTGTCTATCTCTGATATTACACTTTGAGGTGTCCTGATACAGAAATGAATGCACTTGACACATTCTTGTGATTTTCACCTCCGACGTGTCTGTTAATTTTGTATCTCAGAACAGCTCATTGACTATTATCAAACAGCTATTCTGACATAACAGAACACCTCTTAGCTCTTTGACTATTATCAAACATACGGCCATTACAATGCTTGCGCAACCTAACACCCCCTATGTAAGTGTGTGTGTTCATCTGCAGCCCAGAGTTGGAGGGTATAGGAGAACGTATAGGGGAGTGATGAGCCTGTAAATGACTGCAGAGCAATAATGATAATGGAAGTGATGGCAAAGGGACAATTTTCAGCCAGGTACTCTCCCTCTGTGACCTCGTTTTCCCCTCCCTTCTGGACTTCATTTCCTCACTCGATGTACAATGTTTTGTCAGAGGAGGTGCTGTACTTACTGTAACACCGGTGTGTACCAATTCTCAATGTTAAATTGAATTTTGATTTGCTGTTGGAGAGTGACCTGATTCAAGTTAACTGATGTTTCATTCACAGTCAGGAGCTTTCCAGGATTAATGTGATTTGTCTTGCCTGAGTTGACACAGCTGGATAGATATCCTTATGAAGACCTGTTTCTGATCTGTCCTGTTTCTGACGCAAAACTCAGCTGTGAGGTCCCTGTTTCTCTCTCTCTGCTGGCGTGTTCTGATGTCTGATGTCATTTGGTATCTTTGCCAGATACACTTATGACTCAGTGTGCCATTTTTCCCCCTGAGATGAGGCAAAATGTTTTTCTAAGCCCCTAGGGGTTTCTCTGTCTCACCTGCACAGTTTGTTCCTTCTCTCCTGTAGGAGACAAAAAAGGACTATGTGTGTATTTGTGCATGTACATAAACTCAATCAAGTTTAAACAGGCATCGACCACTTTGATCCGTCCATCCATCCATTGTTAACCCTAAGTTTAGCCTATATAGTTTCAACTCAGTGAGGTTTTAGTTTAATTACAATTAATTCAGCTCTGTGTCTTCATCAACATGTAGCCTGTCAATATATTTAATCATATTCGGGACATGACATTTACAATGCCAGGAAACCTGTTCATTCAGTGATAAAGGTATTCTAGCATTATTATAACATTATAGTCACTAAGCTAAGCATCGCTTAAAAAAATGAATCCCTGACAACCTTGCAAAGTTCTTTAGCAACAGTTACTGCTGTTTTGAGGTATATCTAGAATCAAAAAACTCTTCTTACCATCTTTTATTTTCTTAAGTTGCACAGATGTTTCCCAATCAAGGTAGCAGGAAATAACATTTCACTTTCCAATAGTGGAAAGTAACATAATAGACAAAAATAACTGAAGTATAATTTTGGTCATTTAAGTGGAGCACAAGCCAACCTGATGAACTGATGCTGGTTGGAAAAGTCTTAGAGAATTATGGAAATACCTTCAAAACCACAGGGAGAGAGACGTAAGACTGTATAAGGGCCCAGACAGTCTCACCATATTATCTGCTCCAATATTCTATTTTCATTTTGTTCCACATAATACAGCTGAAAGCCTATAGCAAGGCTACATTAAAATTGGTCAAGCAGTTTAGATGAACTATGTTTGCACATCTGCCAACTACAACCACTCCCTTATAAGAAAGAGCAAACTACAAACTTTTAGGTCTATAAGAAGTGAGTGTTTGATACCCAAAATATATACTTTTAGTGAAATGTCCCTTTATCAGCACCTATATGCATCTTTGCTACATGGATGTCACTTTCAACTATTCAACTATTGCTTGAACTTTTCATTCAAATAATCTCAGAGAGTAAGATGGAGCCAACCATCATAATTATATTCTTAGTATGTGTAAAATGAGAGAGGTCTATTTTTGAACACTGTGTCTGTAAACATCCGTTAGTAGAGTCGTAGGGTCTATGGTGTCCCCTCATTGACTGACTGGCCCGGAGTCTACCGTAAATGATTACATTACTGTGTGACGTCACAGCAAGGCCCTGAAAATCAATGGACTGTCATCCCTGAATACTAAATACACTAGTCACTGTGTGTGTGCGTATGTGTGTCCCCTCTCCTTATTTTCCCTCTGTCATTAAT
Organism: Dicentrarchus labrax; assembly: GCF_905237075.1. Taxonomy (NCBI): domain Eukaryota; kingdom Metazoa; phylum Chordata; class Actinopteri; family Moronidae; genus Dicentrarchus; species Dicentrarchus labrax. Next base: position 34,099,232 of record NW_026136721.1, read on the forward strand.
TATTGTCCTCATCAAGTATCTCTCTCTCTCCAGCGTGTTTGCCAAGAATGAAGTCAGTACACTTGCATGCACACATACATGCACACTTCACAACCCAGTGGCAGAAGCCTTCTCAGTCACGACTCGCACAGCACAAGCGCACACTCTCCCAGGAACCAAGAGAGAAGAAGCGAGAAAGAGAGAGACTGACACTATTAACACGTAAAATTTAAACTAAACTAAAAGTCTGAAGCATTTGTAGCAGGTTCTAGATGCTGCAATGTTTGTTTCATACCACATTATATTAAGTGTTGGATCAAACAAGGACAGTTTAGCTATTTTTGGAGGTTGGGCTACAAATATAGTTTGTCCTGAAGGCGATACTACGGGGAAAGGTCACGTGGTCATTAAAATCATAAGGACTTATCACATTGGGCTCATGATTGGGTTAAGAAATTTTATAGGAATGTGCTTCCATTTGGCATCTTCTGTGCAAAACTTAAATGTCGGCAACAGGTCACCAAAACTCCAAAGACAAGAAGGTTTATTCTCTAGGGACCATAATTATCTTGGAAATAAAGCAATTTTTGTTGTTGACCTGCAGACACACTCATAGATTTGGTTATGACGTAGCTGAGTCAGTCTTGCTGCAGATTTATCCCAGTGGCCGACCACAGTATTGCAAGAAATACAAGAAAATACATTTTTGCCACTGACTGCCATCAAAAAGGAGACAATGTGTGTTTATGTGACTGCAAATGGAAGCAACAGATGAATTTGTGTAGGAGGCAGCACATTATCTTCAATGTTACACCACACACATTTGTACAACCATACTTGGACCCACACTAAAATAATACATTCATTAAACCTTGGACATTTTAAATTTAGGAAGATCTGGAAATCTGATAAAGCAGTTTTCCTGTATTACATTTCCTTAAAACAGGTCTGAACCCTCAAATAACCCTTCGGAGAAGTTTTCAAATATGTCTTCCCTCTCAAGGTCTTAAACCTTGCATCGAACACACTGTCACACACACAGCAAGGAAACATGGTAAACATATGCTAGCTCCTTACAGCATGTGTTTATACCAAGACCTTGCATTCGATTTAATATGATCTATATGAATATACATGAACACTTGAAATATGACTATAATTGGCGATAGAAGCCATGCATAGTAATGGTGTGTATACACATACAGTATCTCAATACAGAAATACATTATGTGTGTGTATATGTGTGTGAGTGTGTATGCACCATAAGGTAACAGCAGTGTGTGTTATATAGGCTGTGCTGAGTGATTGATCATAGGGAGCAGGGAAAAGCAGGTTACTGCAGCGCTCACACACGCTCACACACGCACACACACACACACACACACACACACACACACACACACGCACACACATACGCCTTCCCTCACTGAGCGTGCTCCTTTCGGTGTTTGCTCTTTCTCATTTCCCTCCCTCTCCCTTCCCCCCTTCTTCCATCTCCATCTTTGCCTTCCCTCCTCCTCCCATCCTTCCTCCCAAGCTCTTTCGCTCTCTCTCCATACATCACTTTCACTTCCCCCGTCTCCCCACCCATCACTCTTCCCTCCTTCCTGTGGTCTTCCTCCTCCAGCTCTACCTCCTCTCTGCTCTCCATCCCTCTCACGCCTTCTTTAACAGCCAAACCCATCTTGTATTCCCTCTCTCTCTCTGTCCTGTTATCCAGAGCCCAGGGGAACGGAGACACATCGTCACGTGTCCTCTTCTTCTTCCACCTCCTCCTCCTTTTTCCTCCCTCTGTTATCTAGCTGCAGTAGTACCGCTCCACTCTACTGCTGCTCTGGCAAGAGGAGGTTTCATTTCTCACAGGGCTCCCTCTATCCCTCTGCCTATCTATCTATCTATCTATCTATCTATCTATCTATCTATCTATCTATCTATCTATCTATCTATCTATCTATCTATCTATCTATCTATCTATCTATCTATCTATCTATCTATCTATCTATCTATCTATCTACCCACTGTGGCATTTTTCTATAAAAACTCTCTATGTGTATAGTATTTACTAGCATCGAGCATTGTAGTTGCAGATCGCAACTCCCTCGCTTCACCCTCCCCTTCCAAGCCTGTAGGAGAAACTACAGTGGAAAGCTATCGCGTAAAAAAGCGAATGCCCCTATCTAGAGCCAGTGTTTGGTTTGGCCCTTCTGGGCTACTGTAAAGACATGGTGGACTCCATAAAAGATGACTAATGGTGCCTTGAGAGGTAAACGGCTCATTCCAAGGTAACAAATACATATAATAACATGAACATACCTATGGATATTATATTCTATTTCTAACCAATAGAGCCTTCTAAATGTTACACACAGGACCTTTACAGGTACTTTATTTGACTGGACGTGACATAAAGCTCCTTGTATTCACTACTTTTTGTGCAAGAGGGTTCAACAGCAGACCTCACTTCTGGGGCCCAGTGGAGTATGAGCCAATGGGAAGAGTGTAGGGATCCAAAGAGTGGAGCGTCATTTTCTTTATAGTGTATAATAACTTTTATTAATTGATATTGCAAGTTTCACAGCTACTGGAGTTTCTCCTACATGCATGGAAGGCTGAGCTGTATTCAAATGGTTGCAATCTGCAACTTCCCTGCTAGATGTCAATGAATCCTAGACACTGGTCATTTAAGATTATTTAGTCATATATGACCCTCACATTCAGATAGCTTTTACATTCATAATATTGTACTTTAGTGGAAGAAACATAAGAGACCCACCTCCCTCCCAGGCATCTCTAATTTTGTTAGTTCTGTCCTTTTCTGACCACCACATGTGCACCTCCTGTGAGAAACTAATAGAAAAACAAAGGTGGTGGAAACACTAGTACAAGTTAGAACACCTTTAGTGAGGGCCAACTACACTCTGCACGCTTCTACAACACCGTGGTAGCAGTTAATATCTTGGGAAGATGAGTGACAAGACAAAGGGACAGAAGTGGTACTGAGATGGGGCTAATAACACATTCCTTGCCTCAGGAATTTAATAGTCACAGATTTGAAGCTTTAGTAGAAAGATCAGTGTATTTCTTAACGGTACTGAAATGTTGTGTAGCATTTGTTCATATTATTCTAATAATGTACATTTAAATTGACCAGAAAGAGAAAGCGAGAGAGAGAGAGAGAGAGAGAGAGAGAGAGAGAGAGAGAGAGAGAGAGAGAGCGATGGAGATAACTCTGCTACCACTCTCTCAGATATTGCCATAACAACAAACCTGCTCCCCCATCTCTCGGAGAAGTGACATTTCACTTTGCCCTGGTTGCTGCTCCCTGCAGTGCTGCTCTGATCCAGCCTGTGAGTGTGCGTGCGTGTGTGTGTGTGTGTGTGTGTGTGTGTGTGTGTGTTTTTGTCCTCATTAAAGGAGGATAGCGACTGACGGGGAGTGGCCCTGATCACACACGCACACCTTGTCAAACCAGACCTCAGCTGTGTCTATGTGTTTGAGTCCAGAAGAGAGAGGAAGTCATGCTACTATAAGACACACACAAACACACACACACACACACTCACAGATTCAGAGTAAGGATTCAATGTAAAAACAAAGATCTGTTATCTTGATGCTACCCGTTATCTTTACGCTTTTGTAATATTGTTATCAGCATCAACGCTAATAAAACACACTTTCTTAATTGAACTTGAAATGTGTGTGTGTGTGTGTGTGTGTGTGTGTGTGTGTGTGTGTGTGTGTGTGTGTGGTGGGTCTCTGTCCTCTGTTGAGGACAATTCATATTACACTTTTGGTAAAAGCAACTAAAGAAAAAAATAGGGAGCAAAGGCAAAATAAGAGCCAAAAGATCAAGCAGAATCCTTCTAGGAGACACTAATTGAATTATTTTTTGCATTATTGTCTTCTTTTTTCCATCTTTCCATTGACAGATGACATGCTCGAACAACAGGCCAATGTGAGAATGTGAGTAAAAACCATGACAGAAAAAAAAGGGGAATATATCAGTCCACAATACACAAAGCGCATACAAATGCACACACACTTACACACATGTACTATATTGCACACGTGTACTATATTGCTACTGTATTTACTATAAGCAGAGTGACCAGTAGGCCATTGGTCTTGGAGGTTTGTTCAGTTTTGAGGCAGAAGTGTTTGTTTCCCCGTATTAACAATGGTCCTTTTACTCAGTGGGCTTAAATGCATTTTAACCATCTGATCCCAGCTTTTGGCACAAACCTGAGTTCAGTAATGTCTGTACAAACTGGATACGTGCCTTCATCAGAGGGTGAATAGAAACATGTTTGAACCCTTTGCTGTGTCATGGAAAGTGCTAGAACTGTAGCAGAACAGTTCACTTCTGGTTTCCAAATTTATTCATCTGAAAATTTTAAAAAAGCCTCAACCTGATTGCCCCAACTAACCCAGCGCTAGAGTGGAGCAGGTAGCCATGGAAACCCATCCTACACATTTCAGTATCCAGAGGGAGGTACACGTTAGGCACCATGTGCACAACAACAAGAGGAGACATAGAAATGAAACTAAAAAGTAAAATGACTACAACACGAGTAAGATATACAAAAACTAAAGCTGAAATGAGTTGTAAGAGATATTCCTGTGGACTCACCCAGTGAGCACGACCACGAAGTCCATGACGTTCCACCCGTTCCTCAGGTAGGAGCCCTTATGTAACGCAAAACCTAGAGCCAGGATCTTGATCCCTGACTCAAAACAGAAGATGGCTATGAAGTAGGGCTCCGTTTCCTCCTGCAGGGGAGGCAAGGCAGGAGGGGAGAGGAGGGGGTTGGAAGAAGGATGGAAAGAGAGGAAACAGGAGAAGGGATGAAAAAAGGAGTAAGAAAGACAGGAGATGTGTTGAGAGGAAGGGTGGTGAGAGAAGGCAGATTGTGGGTCATTTTCTGTTCACATGGAGTTAATTTGTACCTAAAGGAACATTCTTTTATTTTTTATAGGATATGAACAACTCAGCATCAGAATGGACAGATCTTTTTCACAGCAGCCATTTTAACATGAAATAGTCAGGTAAACATAGGTTTTACCATATGATACTAATTAAGGTTCTATTCCATTGAGGTAGAACAGAGTCAGGGTGCTGCTGGTGTGCATGGTGGCTCACTGGAAAGGCTCTGCAACACTAAATGGAACCGAACCCTAATTAGTACCATTGTAAACACCTGTGTTTACTATTTCATGTCAAAATGGCCGCTGTGAAAAAGGCCCGTGTGATTGTTTTCTGTGTGTATATTTGTGCCTGTGTGTGCTTTGTGAGTGTAAGTCTTTGGTCTCTGTGTATTTGCAAGCCTTTGTGGATATTTCTATCTGTACACACACTGCCTACAGTACGTGTTTGTATACAGTAATTTATGTGTGTGAGTGTGCGTGTGTGTGTGTGTGTGTGTGTGTGTGTGTGTGTGTGTGTGTGTGTGTTATTGTTACCAGTCGCTCAGACAGAGGCGTCTTGTCTCCATCGGGAAGATGCTGTTCCAGGGCCAGGACGATGCAGTTTGCAATGATGGTGGTGAGGATCATCCATTCAAACGGAGTGGAGCTGGAGTTAAGGCCAACATCACCAACAAGTAGCACACACACCTCATATACATGTACATTGTGATCAATCACACTGGAGAGATCAAACAACCAGTCTGGCCAGGGACCTCTGTGACATTTTCCTCTCTCTCTTTCTCGCTCTCTGCATATTTTTCTTATGCTCTCTAATGCCAAACTGTCCAATAAAGGTGAAATTGCATTAAAAAATGACTCTTGATCCATAAGTTATGACATTTTCAAAACTGCATTAAATAATTTGTCTGGCGTTTTCCCCAAAAGTCCATTTGATTCTCTTATGTTAAAGTAAAAAAAAAGTCTTATTCCTTTTGTTTTATTTGCTTTTGTATCTCTGGTTTTCCTGCAACGCACACAGTGACTCATCTGTATGTTTTAATGTCTTTGTAAATACACTTAACTCTGCTTGAACTTTACAGAAGTTGACTTTCATGGAAACCCTTTATGTGTCGATGTGAGCACACCACATTACACATTTCTGCTTCTGCAGTCCTGCAGCCGGAAAATCAGAAGTGCAGCAATGACTGACATCGTTAAATTTAAACTGAAAACGGTCAGTTTATCAAAGCTGTATGTGGGGGGAAAAAATCCCTCTACACACACACACACACACACACACACACACACACACACACACACACACACACACACACACACAGGCTGACTCACAGAGGTCGCCTGGTGGAGCAGCCAGCTTTTCACAGCGCTCCATCCAGTCAAGTGCGTTTGTATGTGTTGTGTTGTGGTGTGTGTGTCCATGCCTAAGTAATGGCCGCTGGAGGGGCTGAGATGACTGGATACATCCAGACAGATCAAGCCTGTGCCTAATTGGCCAGTCATTATCCTGTTAGCTCGTATGTGTGTGTCTGTCTCCGCGTGTGTGTGTGCCGGGAGTGCATGTCTATTGTCGTGTTTACCAGATGCAACGTTGACATTGACACTATGGCCGGAGGACGGCCTCTGTGTGGTGTGTGTGTGTGTGTGTGTGTGTGTGTGTGTGTGTGTGTGTGTGTGTGTGTGTGTGTGTGTGAGGGATAAGAGGCTGCTGGTTGATGTGAGAGGATCAGACAGGTCGGTCTAAGGGGTACACACTACCAAGACGATGCTGAACTACACTGCACATGCTGGCTGGCGGACACAACGCACACACCTACTTGTGAAGATGCAGCCGTGGAAACAGCACTTTGAACGTACCTGAATGCTGTTTGGGAGGAAAACTTGGGACAAAAAGGCATTCTGGCTTAGATTCTAAAAGTCTAGTTTCCTAATATTATGAAGTCTTGCCTATACAGCCCATAAAGCCAATTAAAAGGCCTGGTAATGCAAAGTCTTCTGCTATTCAGTTCACAGAACTGTCAGTGTGTCTGTACTGTTTGTGCTGTTAAATACATACAGTCGAACATTCACACTCATTCTCAGATGACTGCTGTGAGACTTGACTTTCTAAATACTTCAGCTGAGTTGAGATTTGAAAGCAAAGACATTCAGCTCTCACGTTTCAAAATCGTAGAATAAGCTATTGTTAAAACTTTATTTTTGGGGGATTTCAGCTTTAACAAAAAAACCCACTAATAATACAATTTTGAAAGAAAAATTGTTATGTCATTTCTTAAAATGACAGGAGAAGCGCATTTCTACAGATTACCTCCCATTTATTGTGACAAAAGAGAACATTTGCTACGGTGATAACAGAGTTGTAAAACCCTGTCTGAGTATAAGCAGTGTTTTGGCATCTGATAAACCCTTAAATTCATTAATCTGTACTCCAACTGGACTTCCTGGATGGTATGTCATGTCTCATTTGTACCTTAAACAATAGGTCCACTCCGATGTGGCCCCTGCACTGTTTTGACAAAGGGCTGGTTTTGATATGAATCCCTTGTGCTAAAGGACTTAAAACTCAACTTTTACTCTTATTTGTGGTTCTTACTGCAGGATATATGTTACAACTATATGCCAGAGTGGAGATGTTGTTAATACCTTCTACCCATGTTTGGGTTTTTTTTTCAAATCACTGTAAGTAACCATGGTATGAGTAACTTGCTGGATTTTGTTGCAAATCAATTTACAGTAACCTTATGCAACCCACAGATTGTGTGTGTGTGTGTGTGTGTGTGTGTGTGTGTGTGTGTGTGTGCTTCAGACTACATGCTAGCCTGCTACACCATCTATTATTCAGCAGACACACACTCTGCTGGCGTAACAACCTGCTGAAAGCAGGAGGCAGCACTCCCGCTATGTGTGTGTGTGTGTGTGTGTGTGTGTGTGTGTGTGTGTGTGTGTGTTTGTGTGTGTGTGCTCCTATCTCTTCACTTCCCTGCAGTCCCTATAGCTATCGAGATCTTTCGCTCTTTCTTCCTGTTTTGTCCTCTTTCTATTTTTTTCTTTCTCAGTTTGTTTTGTCTTCTCCTCCATCCTATTGGTTTTCCTTTCTTCCTCTCACGCTTTCTTACTCCCTCTTTCTCTTACTCCTTGCCTTATCACTTTCTTCCTCCAGCTGACTGCAAACTGTAAGTCACCCCTCCCTTCTTCCTGTACTTCTTTTCTTCCTTCCATCCCTCATTGGCCTCCTCCAAATTCTATCTTCCTCTCTTCACTTCTCTTCACCCTATTCCTTCTTTTTGAAGGGGGAGAGAAAGATTATGTGAATCGGAAGCAATTAGAGAGCAGAAATATTTGGCAACAGTATTATTGGTGAGCGCTGCAAAAACGTGTGTGTGTTCCTCTCTCGTTAATTAAAATGGCTTTCTGATGGCCACAAACAAGCCCAGCCCTGCCAAATACCACTGACCTCACATCTCCTCTCTCTCTCTCTCTCTCTCTCTCTCTCTCTCTCTCTCTCTCTCTCTCACACACACACACACACACACACACACAAACTGTCTCTCCTCCTCCTTTCAGTCTTTATCTCTTCTTTCCACTGCAGGCGGCTACTCAAAGCAAACAATTAAACACACACACACACACACACGCAAAAACGAATGCATGTATGCAAACAGAATGAACACATGCAAATGCACACACACACACACACACACACACACACACACACACACACACACACACACACACACACACACACACGCACACACACACACAAGCAGACATTATGACACTGACACATTGATATGCGCAGGTAATGCTCTATTACACACATACACACACACAGGGAGAAAGGAAATACCCACATCAGCAATATTTTGTTGCTCCATTGCCTATTGTTGTGTATACACACACACACACACACACACACACACACACACACACACACACACTATGATTCTGCCAGCAAGTGTATTAACTTATTACAGAGAGAGAGAGATGATTGGTATTTATGTACATGCTCCATTTTTCAGCCAACATTTCAAAATGGCCGCATACCGCGATGAAGTAAGTGAGCATCATTTTGGGATAATGGTGAAGTGACCCTTTAAGCATTAACGCTCTGTCCTTGTAAAAGTAAAACCGCAGTTACACAGACTCAGACAATCAGTGTTCCTGGGGATTTGGGATTAGCGAGGTCCGAGGTGAAACGTCTTTGCCTCAGTCCCTTAGAGTCCAGTTTGGACCCGGGAGAGGGGTCCTATTAACATGTCCTGACAGAGTTGCAGGATTGTTTCCGCTTCGTTTGGACCTTTCCTTTATGCCTGAGCGCCTGTCCTTAACACTTCCAAACCAATATACTGTTGTATTATGGATGTCGTATTTTTTCATACACACTTGTACTTTAATACCCTTTAATACAGTATTACCCGCCCATCTGTGCCTTATGACTGCTTCTATCTTAGTACAACAGACTTAATGCTATCATCCCGCACACACTTTAATCCCTTCACAGTACACCTTACACCTGTGCCTGCCTATATTCCTGCATCCCATGCCTGTATGTTATGTATTATAAGCAATGCAATTACACCTAATATTACACCCATTCACCCATTCTCTTATCTGTAAATACAGTAAAAATAAAACTACCCCTACACCTAGAGAGGATCATGTAGGCTTATGTATGTACTGTATGTAATAGATCAAAGTGTAATTGAAAATTTGGAATTGTTTTTAAATTTCTATCGATCCAATTTGAAAATTGGACTACTTTAATTTCTATTCATGCCTTGGGATGCCTGACAGGGTGAAATCTGAGTGTTTTGGGGTTTTCTTTGCCTGTGAATATATGCAGATATACGGCACATGGCTTGTGAGCTACAAGTATATTATGGTACTTTTACTAAAATAGGCTGGGACAAAAAAGCTGAATACACTAGCTTATTTAGCTAGCCTATTTTTAGCCATATGAGATGTGCATGATGTGCTAAAAAACACTTGTTGTGTGTGTGTGTGGTATGGTACAGCCATTGGAATCAGAATAAAACGATTTCACTCACAAATTCTGCTTTAAACCGGACCAAACATAAGTAAGCTTTCATGCTTTGTTTAATGTACTTACCCATTCTGTAAATAAGTTACAGTACTTGCAAGAAAACCCAATTTCTGGCTACATTTTAATGTCCAGAGACCTCAAACTAGTCCAGTACATGAATTTGACTATTTTTATTCTAATTTCATGTATGTATTCATTTTCTTGCCTGTATTGTAGTTCTACCCTAACACAGAAGGTTCATTCAGCCACTCAGTAAAGGTAAAACAACACATATTGTACCTGCTATACACAACTACCTCCACACCTACACAAAGGTGCTCCTACATGCTTATAAAACTACCTGTCCCAGTATTCCCAGTTTATGTTGCATGTGTATACCCACTGTTGGGAAAAACTTCCTCCATGAAGACAATAAACTATATACCTGTTAAAAAGTTCTCCTCTGTCTTCACACTACAAGCCCAAATGTCTACAAAACTACCCACACCTATTTAAATATGCCTCCGTCTAAGTCATCCTGTGAAAAATGTTGTTGTGTACCAGTTTGCTTGTCTGTGTGTGTGTGTGTGTGTGTGTGTGTGCAAACGCAGGCTGTGTATGTGTGTGTGTGTGTGTGTGTGTGTGTGTGTGTTCACCGAAGTGTGTTTGTGTGTGTGTGTTTTCAGCTGATGAGGCATTTTGGCGTGGCGCTGAGGCTGTGCTTTAGGGGAGGCGAGCCTGATGAGGGGGAGATTTTAAATCACACCAAATGAAGCTTTATCAAATAAATGAAACTGTGTAGCACTCGACTCAGCAAGAGTCGGTTCCTTTATGGGAGTGACGCAAGCACTCGCTCTCTCTCTCTATCTCTCTCTCTCCATCCTCCTTCACAAACACGCAGAGCTGAGAAATAGGTACATACGCAGTCAAATATCCTCCAAATTCTTATTACAATTAGGGTTTAAAAGAGTCTAAATGCATTCTGTAGATTCTCTCACTCGCATTTTCTTCACTAATGTTTTTAAAGTGTGTTGAGACTGAATGCAAAGTGAAAATTAGAGCTGACACGAATGCATAAAAGGTCAATGTAAAAAGGCAAACAGACATAAACAGCTGCAGATTCAGTGCAAGATAAGGCAAAAGATGCAGCCCTGAGAGTTAAGCACCTACACCCAGTCTGCTTGGACTGCCATCTACATGTAGCTGAATGACCAACACCATGTGTGCTTCAGCACTTCACCTTGTGTGTTTTAGTGCAGCGGTAAATCACAGCTGTCTGTCTGGTCAAACTCACACATGACTTTCACCTTGGAAACTGCTCTTCTAGTTTCTAGTCCCATGTCGAACCAAAAGTCAACACAGACTTGTCAGGTATGTAACGTAACATACGAGCTTTTAACCAAGTAGTTTTTGGTGCCTGAAGCTAACCAATGTGACACTGCCATAGAGAACACCACAGCCGAATGCAGAAGACAATAGCTACTAAAAAGAGGTCTTCACGGGTTTACTCAGTTCCTATCCGGAACCCAACACTGGTACTGAGTCACTCCAAATTATAGTATATAGTCTAATTATAGTCTAATTACAGTCTAATAGGATCTCAGTGTGGTCCCTTTTAGATCATGTCTCTTTTTCAGGTTTAGGATTCGTGGGTCTGTTTTAAATTGGGCCAGACAGTTTGAACCTGTGACGACTTCTACTATTAGACGATGGCTCAAGTAAAACCATGAATGTCTTGAAGTCAAAGAATCCAAGCAGCGGCGACAATACTGCAGAAAGTAAATCCCCCTTACATACATGAATATAAATCTTTGTTAAATCAACAACACAATGATCAGCCAATATAGGCAGCTAGGTCAAAAGCCTATTTCCCCCACATGCTTAAAGTCTTCTCCTCTCCTTCCTCTCTCAACATCCTTCTATCTCCATCTACAGTTTGTCCCCCCATCTGCCTACTCCTTCTCTCTGGTCTCAGCAGGTTGAACACTCCTCTTTCGTCTTCCAGGACCTGAAATCAGTCTACATCTTTATTTCTTCTCCGTTCTTATTCAGCCATCTTGCCTTCTCTCCATCCTCTCCTCCTCTACCTCCACTTCTCCTCCTCCCTCCCATCCTGCTCCACTCTTCTCCTCCATGAACTATATATAGACATGTGAAAGATAAAAGGGTGCATCTCTCTCTCTCTCTCTCTCTCTCTCTCTCTCTCTCTCTCTCTCTCTCTCTCCTGACCCCAGCTCTTTTTGATTTGTGGAAGAAGCTTGTTTTTTTGCCGAATATCTGCTGTGCCACTTCGCAGGCTGGTAATGAGAACTGCATAGATTCTCTCTCACACACACACACACACACACACACACACACACACACACACACACACACACACACACACACACACACACACACACACACACACAATCGTCCATCACTCTCTCCGTGCTTTCTGGGCTGAGCTGTGCCATTGTATCCACCATTTTCAAATTGAATGGAAACCACACACAAACACATGCCTACTGACACACAAATAATAAGTCATACACACATGCATGCATAAGTACACAAACAAATTATTCACAAAGAACACACACACTAACACATGCAGCATCTTCCATGACGCAACACAAGGAAAGAGTCTCATCTCTAGTGTATGACAGCTTTACGCACACACACACGCACACGCACACGCACACGCGCACACGCACACGCACACGCACACACACACGCACACACACGTGTGTTATAGTAATACTGTATTACTGCTGAACCAGCTAAGATCATGGCTTCAGCTGGGCTTCTGGTTAAAACCGCCCACTTCAAAATGACAAAATGCCACAACAGCGTTTATTAAAATCTCATCTTAATCCAGTAGAGAAAACAATGAAGTTTTCCTGGAACAGCTGTCTGCTCTGTTTTGTTCACTGTCTACAAGGACAAGGCCAGAAATTGCATTAGATTACATTAGATTAGATTAGAGCAGATCAGATTTTAATTATCGCCATGGGAATCGGGTCATTTGGGCAGCAAAGAAATGTAGAGTTCAAGTGTAGTGCAAAAAATATAAGACAACAAATGTAAAATATATGACAAAAAAAATTGACATTCAAATAAGTGAATGAAAAATAAGAAAATATAATAATGTGTAACAAAAGCCACAAGAACATCACACAGGATGCCCAAAAAGTTAAAAAGTATGTTGACAGCAGGTTGAGATCAACACAAAAAAGTGTCAGTTAGTGATAACATTTAAAGCTAATCTCCCTTTTCAATTTACATGTGAAACTCCCAGCAGCCACCACTGATATTCTGATTTTAACTCTGGCAGGTAACTCTGCTCGAGCAGCTTCTTTTGTAGGTCAACCATCATCTGGAGTCCTGTTCTATTTTAACAATCTAGTCGTCTTCTGAATTATTAAATGTAGTGGCTGGTAAATTTACCGGCTGCAGAGGACGAAAAGTTTAGTTTCTTACTTTGACTTTTTCAGACTGCTTCTTTATTTTTCTATCCTGAATAATATTTTTTAAATAATAATAAATAATTTGTTGTTCTATCACCCAAACATGGCTTTAGGCATCTTGACGCAGCTTTAACAATCCAACAAAGGGCAATAAAAAAGCCAAAAACAAGAAAAAATCCACAGGTTACCATTGGTTGCGGAGGTGCAGAAACAGTAAATCTTTACTGTTGTCATCATTTAAAATCTCTCCAGTTTGAAAATCCAGCTTTCATTTTAAAACTCAGATCCAAAATCATCTTCTAACCACGTTTCATATCCAGCTAAAGGCATCACATCTCTCCACCATCTTTCTTTCTTAATCCTCCCTCCCTCTTCTTGCTATCCTGAGCGAAGGCCTCATTTTCTTTCCTCTTAATCTGGACCATTTGTGTCACAAGATACTCTTCTACTGTTCTTTTCCATCGCTACTTCCTTTCTTTCCGTCCTTTGTTCTCTTTCTTTCTCTCTCGCTCCCTCCACTATACAATCTTAACTCAGCCGGGCCGACGGCTGCAGCATCAGCATCTTCTCACCAGGGTGGGAAGAAGTGAGAGGTGGAGTGAAGAAATGAAAAAAGAATGACTGAAAGACAAATAAAAAGGAACCAGGAAAAAAGACGAAATGTACAGAAGAGAGAAAGGATTGAGGGAGGACAATGGTGAAAGGCATTGAAAAGAAAAGGAGGAGAAGAGAGTTGTGAAGGAAAGATGAAAAGAGATCAAGAAAGAGGAAAGACTGAAAGGGAGAGAAGAAAGGGAGGAGTTGGAGAGAAAAATGGAGAGAAGGCAATATAAAAAGTGGGTGTAATATGGAAAAAAGAAGAGAAAAGAAAGAAGGAATGATGGATAAAAAGATGGAGGGTAACAAAGGATATATAGTAAGGAGAATGGGAATTAAAGAGGGAAAAATTAGGCGTAATGAACATAAGGAGAAAATAAATAGAGAAGTGAAGACGGAAGAGTAAGATGAAGGTGAAGGTGAGATACAGGTAGAGAAAAAAACAAGAAATGGGGATGTAAAGAGGAGGATATCTAGGGAGTTACGGGTTAGAGGAGAGGATAAGGAGAGGCAAAGACGGATGGAAGAGGAGATGGAAGAAAAGATATACAGAGAGAAGGAGGGAGAGGGGGGAGAATTGCAGTATTTTTATCATTCTGAGTGAGTGGGCTCCATAAAAGTAGGTTACTGTCAGCAGACAAGGAGAGGCTCAGACACTCACACAGAGCTACATGTACCATCTCCATTTTAGTTCTGCTGAAGCAGCTGCAGTGTGTGTGTGCATATATGTGTGTGTGTGAGATAGAGAGAGAGAGGGAGATGGAGAGAGAGAGAGCCTCGAGCATGCTCAGTGAGCCACCAGTTAAACTGCTGGTTCCAACATGAAAATATCAAGTGGGTTGTCTAAATGGCAGTGGAGGATGTTTCAGCAGGAGTAGAACATATCTGCTCTCAAAGGGACCGATCAAATACACTGGACTTATGACACAGGTCAGGTATAGGCCAGACATGACTTCTACATAACGAATACTGGTTCTGTCTCAGTGTTACGAAACTCTAACAACACAACCTGAGAGCCCTCCACACGTTTACAGTTGACATTTATTGAAAAATAAGGGTGTATATTCATCTTTCTTTCTAGTCTTTAAAGGAGGCTCCATGGAGGATGGCAGCTGTAGTCAGTTTGAATTCACCAGAGTTACAGTGGATTTCTACAGTGAGCTGAGGTCACAGAAAAACAAACGTGCCAAATGGTCCATAAAAACTTCTCAGATCACTCCTGCAACGAAAACCACTTCTCCACCGTTAATCCGTTGTTCTAAATGCTCCAACTGCAAACTCTATATTTCTCTATATAGGTAAAGATACCACCTCAATGTCACACTATGGCCTTCTTAAAGCAGTTTAACTCAATATGCTTTCAAGTTTAGACATTAAGATCTGTATCAGGAGAGAAAAAAAATGGAATCAGTGCAATTCCCATGTGCTTCTCCTCATTTTCAAATACATGCATAAACAGGATTCGGCTCAGGTTTGGTTCATTTTGGGTCACAATTGGTGCCATGATTTTGGCAGACAGGCCAACTGACAAAGGAACGGTTGGATACGATCAAAGAATTAGTTAGTGGTTATTGGAGTTTTTGGAGGAGGAGTTGTGTTGTGTGCTGGTGCATTCACTTTGCCTCAACAATCAAACCTTCTTGTGTACCACTGCTTGAAACTGGGATGTCTACATTTCTCATAATGCCTTTCAACCAAAATAACATCAGTTAGTCTTGATAGGAACAATGGGAACACTTGAACAAAGATTTCATGTACTTGAGATAGTTAGCACAAGTCGTATGACATTCTCATGAATTCTCATGTCATGTTTATAGTTTACAGCAACTGATGCTATCGGGACTGATGTTCAGACCGTTGATGGTAGACAGCTATTTTATTGGCTTGGAGTCCTCCATCTTTATAATAAAACCTTTACTATCTTTGAAAATGTGCTGTCAGATAAGATGCTACTTCCAGTAATATTGGCTATGTGGAGTCTAGAAATCGTAGTCAAACCCAACGGAAGAATGATCGGCATCAACAACACTAGATGTTTTGACTACGAAAGCGGACCTGCGAATGTGTAAGGAGAAAACAGTGTATGTATTGGATTGTATGACTGTCCAGTCATTACAACCCGTGACACAAGTGTAGCAGGAATGTTTCTGCTGGTCATACACTAAGTTAGCAAACATGTTCACTCGTCATGGCGGTGCATTATAGCTTTGTTGTGCGTATCAGGTGTTGAACGTAATTGATTTCCTTTACTGCTGCTGCTGAGCACAGTATCACAGAGGAAGGAACTCAGAGGAACTAAAACGGTCCACTAAATAGTGAAACAAGACATGATGCTGACATAGCGTATGAGTGTCAATGTATGGCATTTAGATGCAGTCTGGCATTACTGCATTCTGGTCTACAGAGGCTACTGCAAGTAGAGAAGTTGGTCTTTGTTCCTGGTCTACGACCAACTTCTCCTAATATGTGAACAACAATCTTTTGCTCTTTTTTTTCCAAAGGGACTTACACCAAAAAAAATATTTACCAATGATGTTTAAGAAAAAAGCTTGTTTAATATTTGGATACCAGTAGGTTGAGATTGACAGATACATATTCTTCCCTTCAGCTAAAGCTCCCTTTCATGATACAAGGTTAAATGAATTATTCCTGCCCACATCCACATTACAGCCTCATATACACTGTACTGATGCACACACACATACAGTACATGGGAACACAGGTCAACCAGACAGAGTCAAAGTCAATGGGGTGCGATGGAATGTCAATGGAGATGCAGTCGGAGGAATCGGCATCCAACGCAGTCAAGTACACAAATACACACATGCACATGCACACATGCACACACACACACACACACACACACACACACACACAGGTCTGATGTGTGAAGAGGTGGGCTAACTAACATCCCACAGCGTCCTGCTAGCTCAGCAGCCGTAAAACTGTCAAGAGAACTGATGACCGAGTATTCCGTCTTCTCTCTCGCTCTCTCACACACACAAACCTACACACATAATGTTCACCTTAGCCACAAATCTCTGAGCATCCCCTCCTCCCCTGTCACTTGCTGAACACACGTCCACACTCATGTACACACACAAATATGCACTTACACTTGGTCACACATCTCGCATTAACTCTGCAGAAGATGATGCACACTGGGATGGCAGAGGTGCTTCTGTGCGTGTTCACAGAAAGTATCCAACTGTGTGCATAGAAACCTTCAATCAGAGGGACACACACACACACACACACACACACACACACACACACACACACACACACACACACACACACTTTAACAGCAGTTTCGGTTTCAAAAGTATTAGGAGTACTTTAGCTGCTGATTTACAGTAAAAATATTCTTGTTGTTGGAAATCAAATCCCGAAGACAAACAATAACATCAGGTCAAGGTTGGTCAGTTCTACCATTTTAGTGAGTGGTTGCCACCACTGACATTGTTTTAAACATAAAGATGACACCCATGTCACTGACTATGACAACCAAAGATACTACAGCAAGAGAAACAATACAGGGGAGCATTATACACCTTTTCAAAAGCAGAGAGCAGACAGATCAATGAAAACAAACGGTATTAGAGTAACATCCGCTTGCTTTTGAGCAGCCAATACTAAAATCTCCATTGCACCAACAAAGAATAACTGAAAAGAAAATAATAGAAAATAGGGATGAATTATTTACTGGGATGGATTACCCAGATCATGTAAGTCTATGTAAGTTGGTTTTAATAGCTTAATGAAATGAACTGAAACCAGTTGGTTGTAGGAAACAAGTGGCTACCATCACCAAAAGTTGAAGCCAACATGGATGGGACCACAGTACCACTGTTGGCCACTTGATCCTAAAAAACATCAGTTGTATTGATATCCATTTAAACATTACCAGATTCTCTCAATAGCTAACTTTACATAATTTAAATCACTACAGTATATGTCTTAATGACATTAAAACATTTTTTGAATGAGGTAAGCTTCAAATTGAACTTGATTCTCAGGACTCACATGTTTCCACTTCCCAGTTTACCTCAGCCCCACCAAGGCTCACTATTCATCTATGTTTTTATGTTTCTGGCCGATAGCGGTCTCATTCAGAATAATGCTCCCATTGGACATGGGAATGCAGTCCACATGTTGCATCCAATGCCAACATTCAGTGCAAAAAGAAGATTGAGTTGGGGTGGTGGATGGCCATGTAACACATTTCCTTTGATGCTTGGGGTTTATCTCACCAGCTGTTCATGTTCATGTTTTAACCTTGACAACAATTTAATCCTTGACAAAGGAGTTTCCCTTGCCTAAACGTAACCATACATCATTCTTGAATAATTAATCAAGCAGTGTTGGCTGTGAGAGATAAAAAAGGTTGTCACTGATCTTCGCAGTGCAATATCAACGCTCTGCTTGGTGATTCGGTTGTTAAAATGTCTCTCCTACCTTTAATATGGCAGGCACTACATCCATGTTTTTATAGGGTCTAATGGTATGAAATCAAACTAAAACTTCTGTTTTAACTGTTTTAGCCAATTAGAGTTAATGGGCTGAAAACATGCAAAATCAAGACTGAGACACTGATTTTGTATCATAACTTGTAAGAGTGATCTGCAGACATTCATCAGGCTGAGCTCTGTAGCATACAGTATGTGGAGCACGTGAATGGAACAGTACAAACCATTCAAGCCTTTTTTTTAGAATCAGAGCAATAGTTGGATTATAAGAGTCCATGTAAAGACACTCAGTGTAGGGATGGGATGCTCTTTGCTCTGCAGCTTTGGCTGATAAAGTGTATTTCTCCAGAACAATCCCGCCTTTAAGCACTTTCACTTGATCCAAATTCAATCCGACTACACATGTAAACTGCAGAGGGTCCATGTGTGTCTGATGCTGCGATCAATATGATCCAGTTACACTCAGCTGTGTGAGGCAGACGGCGGTTACACAACATGGATACATGCTACTAGTACTACTGCTGTTACTAGTTTGATTTCACACATTCTCAGTCACTTTCTTGTACGCTGCTTTGTTGAATCACACATCCATGCCATGATTTCTCCTTCCTTTTTCAGTTGCCTACTCTCCTCTGTACGTCTTTCTGCCCCTACTCATTCCTCACAGTTCCTTAAATACAAGCAACTTGTCCTGATGTGTCAATAGCTTATATCCTGTATAATGCACCGCCTGGATCTTTGAGCTGGTATATAGATAATGACTGTACGCATGCTCGTGGCTGTGTGTGTGCTTGTGTGTGCGCGTGCAAGGTGATTGGCTGATAAATGATGAATGTCCAGGAAATGAGGAGTTCAGCATCGAGGAGAAGCAAACGCATGACATCAGCAGCTTCTACATTAGTCACCAAATCACATCTGCAGAACGGAGCACTATCCCATTATTTAGTACACTCACAAGCACACACTCACACACCTGCACACGTACAGTGCCTATATACACAAGCAAGAGTAAAAACACACTAAAACGGCAGATACATGTACAATTGGAAACAAACACAAGGAGCCATAGCTACAGAGTACTAAATATGTAAGTGTGTGTGTGTGCATGTGTTAGGGGGGTGTATTGGAAGACAAGGCTGGTTGTGCTCGTGCTGCTGTGGTGACTCATCAACCCAGTGAATCACACAGAGATCTGATTTAGAAACAGACTGCGTCCACCTGACTGCTGCTTCCACCAGCAAACACACACACACACACGCATACACACACATATATGCATACACACACCTACACAGACACATTTATGCACACTCACAATCAGACGTGTAAAAAATACACCCACAGACACTTATCCACATATACTGATGAATACAGATATTTCTATCTTGTTCTACATCTAATATTCATTATCTGCACATAAATGTTTTCTATTTTTCATGGCCTATAAAAATCAAAGCTGTATTTCAGTCCAATCTTTGTGATTGTACACTTACAGGACACTCCAGTGAAACCAAACCTAATGATGTCCTCTTATGTTAATAGCCCTTTAAGACCACCACAACTATTTAAAAGGCAAGGAAGAACAATGTGCACCTATCAGACCTTTAAATAAGAGTCCATTTATGTCAAATATAATTGAGGAAGTGAAACAATAAATGTAATGTGTGAAATAAAATGTCATTGTATGATTTTCAAGCTGGTGTCAGTTACACAGTGGGAAAAAGCAGGTTGTGACTAATATCTATTTCAACTCTACAGACTTTTTGGTAGGTCTGTTTATACACGATCCGTTCAAACTCACTGAACTTTATGCTAAATCTTGGTCAACACCAGTAAGCCACTAAAAATCAACACCCATCTGTGCAGCTTTTAGTCTCTTTAAGTTCATTGTTTTGGTTCTCTGGCCGTACAGCCTGTTTTGTTGAGTCTTATGGCTCTCACCAAGCCTTGATACCAAATAGCAGTCATGTCAAGTAAACCAGCTCAGTCAGACCAGCAGTTTTAGTTTAGCTCAGCAACCAAACAGCAGAGAGCTGAAGTCATCAAGTGGCTTTTCTGACTGTAAGTAGTCAAAACATCACTCAATGTAACTTTTTGAATTTAAGCCTTAAACTAAGCCTTACCCTAATAGTTTGACTCTTAAATAGGGACAGTTGATTTAATAAAAAAGATTCAGTTTTCAATTTATGCCAGTTACTAAACTTTACTGTTGTGAAGCTGTGCGTAAAACTCAAAAATGGAAATGGATTTTCTCACATTCTTACTGAAGAAAATCTGAAATAACACATATCCACACGTAAAAGATTGGATAATTAAGGTATGAGCCCAATACCAGCCTAACGCTTAATATTAAAAACACACCAGGCAGGTGAAGAAGTGTCAAATCTGTCCACTGAATTTCAGATGGAGGCTAATTCCAACACAATCTCATCCCAAGTAGTCAAACACCAACGCTGCTTTGTCATCAGTAATTGAAGACTTTGGTATGAGAACAGTCCCGCTAATTAAATTTTAGGGATTTTGAATTATTTTTGTAATATGTGCTATAAAATATATAACAAAATCCTCATTTGCTCTCAGTTTCATTTAGTTTATATGGTAAATACAGTAACATGGGACTTATTTGCTTGTAACAGCACCTGATTATGTTATCTGGTAGTCTGGGTTCATTGTGTTCAACTGTGTTTTTATATTGTAGTTCTATTGTAAACCCTTGTTGCAAACAAAATCCCCTTTAGGATTCGACCATGTTAAAACTGAGCTGAATTGTGCCCGCAGATAAAGTCAAGGAGCCCTAAAAACCTTTAATAAGGAGACGACAGCCGGTTATTCTGCTTCCTTGTCCTCCTTTAACGCTAAATCCGTATTACACTGTGGATAAGTCTGCAGCAGAAAAGAAGACTAACTTTAGCTCGCTCGCTGTCCCCAGATGATTTTGTCTTCAGCTTCAAGGGATTTCGGAGCGAACTGATCTCCACGCAAAACCTTTCAATTACCAGGTGAGCTCAAAGTGAGGAATACCTGTCTGCTTCTCTGGAAGCGTTTCAGAGGAGGAGACGAGTGCAGAGATGTGTGGTTCAAATAATTAGTCCAATACCAGAATCCCCTGTCGCCAAATAGTTAATTAAAAGCTCGCCCAGTGTGTGTATACGAGTGTGTGTGTGTGTGTGTGTGTGTGTGTGTGTGTGTGTGTGTGTGTGCTTGTGTGTGTGTCCAGAGGATTAAAGACTGTAATTATAATTATGTCCTCCCCTCTCTGTCTCTTTTTTTCCACCTTCTCCTAACACATACTCCCATGGTATTTTTACATACACACAGATCTCTCTCCACACACCCATAAACTCCCCACTCTGGACCACCATGGTCGAAATCAGCAGTGGTTCTCTTCCAATTCTTCACGGCAGATTCTAAATAGTCACATTAACAGACGGCGAGGTCTCCCTGTCACTGTAATGAGTCAAGTTTTCTGTCTGCAGCTTTTACTGCATGTGTTCTGACTCAACTATCTTAGAACCAGTGAAAAATGGACAATTTGTCATTGAAAAAAAGTGTAGACTATAGATGGTGATGATATCGATTCATAGACTACAGCATAGACTATACACAGCTTTTTTAAAATTTCGAGTACTTTCTGGCCTGAAACCATCAAGAATTCTTGAAATCGCTCTTTTTTGAAGCTTTTTCTCATCAAGATTTCTATTAAGATATTATTCCTCACAAAGGCATTGCATTAGTTTGTAATTGTGTTGCAAGAATTCGTTTTGTGACCCAAATAAGCCACAAGACAACAGATACTGCAAAGTAAATCCAATCTGAGTCATGCAGTCTGAAGCATCCAATGTGGCAACAATATTTACACAAGAACACCAAGTATCCACACATGTCATTTGTTCAACTGAAAATAGACTTTAAGGATAATTCTCAAAGCCTCGGAATTATTATTTAAATCTATTTATTAGGCTAAATCCTCTTCCGTGGAAATATTAAGGGAATTAATAAGGAAAATATTTTCTTGGGATGCTGCTGGTTATAAAAGCTGCATTAAGGTTGAGTGATACATATTCAGGAATATATTCAGCTGTTCTAGCTGAGCTGAATTGTACAGTAAAATGTTTTTTGTTAAGATGAAATATTGTTAGAAAGTACACATACTAATACCCTTGACATTGTCACAATATGATGAGAAAGGTGTTGAATATTGTACACACTGAGTATTGTTAGGTTATGGGATAAAACACTTGGATTTTGATAGAAAACAGGCATTACATTATATAACAATGTAGCAGACCATTATTTTCTCATCTATATTTCTCTAAATATGCCTCCAGTCATATTTGTCTGTATCTCTATCAGTCCTCCCTACTGTACCGCAGCAGCTCTCTGATTGGAGGAGCCCTGGGAGACTTAACGACATCGATGTCTGGTCCTCTCTGGTTCAAACAGACGACCTTTGACCCTGAGATCTGAGGCTGTATTGACGTTGTGACCCTGGCTAATGTAGCAGGCCTGCTGATAGACTGAGATAAGAGTCTATGTGCAGACATGGCTGAGACAATCCCATCCACCAGACTGATGCTGCAGGGTTCAGTTTGGTATCACTAATAAAATGCTCACACATTCATTCTTTACATAGAACACAGTGGAAGAATAAAGAAGGCCATTCAAATTAAGGTTAGCACACTCACGGTGTAGAGTAAGCAAAGTGTGACTGATAAACCAGGACTTAAATAAAGAGCAGTCTTTGTTTTGCTAATTTTATTCTAAGAGTAGGTGTCACATTGTGTCTGTTTTGGAAAAGTGGCAATCTAATACAGGATATAAAAACTGAAGGGGAGAAGTGTTTCCGCTCTTAATCTCAGATCTTGCTTTGTGTCATGGCTGACAAGGGCGAGGTCAGATGGACATTTGTTTCACCTCTCCTTCCCCTCCTGGCGCACTGCAGAGGTCACCAGCCGGGGTCAGGGGGGAGGAACTGACAAAAAGCTGCTGATGCTGAATACACCTCCTCCTCCTCCTCCTCCTCCTCCTCCTCCTCCCTCCCACTTCTGACCGGCTAGATAAAGATAAATTACAGAACAACCCTCATGTCACACAAAAGACATGTCCACACCAATGAATTTAATCACTGTGGGTGGATGTGAGATGCCAGCAGTTTTATGATAGTAGCTGATAGCTGCTATTTTGGACCAGTTTTCTAGTTCCAAGTGTTCCTAAATATAATATTCTTACATTCGTGTTCATGACTGGCTGGAAAATATTCTGAGACAGCAGTTATACCATCACGGGACACTAAAACTCCCCATTAAATCCAAATTAATAATGTTTTTTGAAGGTTAGCATTTTCAGAAGGAAGGCAGAGAAAGTTTAATTTATTAATTAGGAATTATTTTTAGTATCCACTATCGATTGATTCGTTTTGTGATTAATCAATTCATTATTTAGTCCATAAAATTGCAAACATTTGCAAAAAAACAAACATTCTAAACAAAAAGGATAAATTCAATGTAGAGTCCTCACATTTTATAAAGCTTGAACCAGCAAATATGTGTATATATATATATATATATATACACATATTTGCTGGTTCATAATATATGAATTTGGCCTTTTCCACTGCTTTCAATGGCATGTCATGGTACTCATCAGCGAATGAGGTTTGGTCAGATGTCATGGAAAAGGCGATTTTTGATCTCTTTAAGGCAATTCATCAATTAGCAATTTAAAGATTGGTTTGTATATTTTCTGTTGATTGACTAAATGATTAATCAACATTTTCAAATCTAAAAAGCATTTTGGGATGATGAAAAAAACCCATCAGCTTTTACATTTGTGGTCGAAGAGGAACACCAACACTGCTCAGTATTTAACTAAAAGCCTAAATCAGCCCACTATATTGGCAAACCATTGTATTGATCTAACCCCATCACACACCATAAAATTCACCCTGAAAGCCCTCACTACCCTTCACCTAATTAAAGTGTCATGTCACTTATCCGTCGGTCCTCCTCCCTTGTCCCTCTCCTCTGTCACAGCACGGCTCTCCTCCACTCAGTTATCCACTCATCCTCCTCAGCATCTTTGCCTCGGGGCTCGTTGATTGGCAGCTGTGAGTGACCCCAGGGCCCACCCTCCCAGAGTGACAGGGCCAATCCCCTGGCTTGGCCAAGTGACACACTAACGTGGCAGACTGATTGTCAAACTGATTGGCAGGCTGCTGATGCTGCAGTGTCCCAGTCGGCTCGACTGGACCCTCGGCTGGCACTCTCTTTATTTTGCACAACGCTGACCAAACGCCTGCTCCGACCAAAACAGGTTTTTTTCCCTCATGTTCTCAAGATTAAAGGTTAATGAGAAGAAGGGCTTTTTCTCAGTTTCACTACTCGTGCAGTAAGACTTCAGCTGGAGGGTGCCTCCAAAACTGCAAAGTTACTGTATAATTAAATCCTAACTGCTTATGTGTAGATTTGCAAGAGCTCACAAAATTAAAGATTCAGCTGAATTTGGTGGACCCCCATCGATTGATGTGATTTTAGTGATGAGCTCAGTGTGAGATTCCATCACCACTGTCGGATTTTTGCTTTTTTAATTATGACCAAATCATTTTATGATGCAAGATATTTTCATGGACATTACTTCCAGTTCTTATATAACATAATCCTAATTTTTGTTACCATATCTTAAATAAAAACATTGACAGAAACTCTGTCTCCTATACGGGTTATGTTTGGTTCTGTTTGGGGAAAATAAAACATTAGCATCCAGTGGCAAAGCAAATTCACATCTTCGCTTTGTGTGGAGTCCAGGTTTGGTGAAAGTTGACCAGCAAAGTCACAGCCTCAACCTCACTTGGGCATGTAAATTGCCGCCGACCAGCAGGTGGATTCGCAGGCTTTGCCTGCCGGCAAAATTTGTATGCTATGCAGACAAAATGAATCCTAAATGTCAAGTGTGTAGATAACCACAAGAAGAGAGAACTGAACATGACAGCATCTATTACATAGTAGTATTACAAGTAAATCTGATACTATATGGCATAAGTGCAGAACATATGTACTACATACAATGCAATGGTAGTGTTTGATATGTCACTGCACCATCAGCAAACATCCAAGACAAATAGATAGATAGATAGATAGATAGATAGATAGATAGATAGATAGATAGATAGATAGATAGATAGATAGATAGAGGAGGAGAGAGCTTTAGTTTAGGTAAGGGGTACACTATCACACTTGTATTCCACTACTTAGCCACAGCAAGGAATGTTGGGTAATGGAAAGAATAGCCTATAGCAGCTGGGGACTCTGCTGCAAAACAAAACCAAGCCTCAAATTAGCTTTTGATATACACTCGTTCGCCAAGCACTCACACACGCACGCACAAACAGGAACGCATACATTACACTCAAAGAAACACACACAAACACACAAATGCCAAGAACACACAAGAGCAGCAATCACACCTACACGCACACTTGCCCACGCGGACTGTAGTGTAGACACACACACACATTCAGATGCCTGCACTTGGCCCTGTTTCTGGGGAGAGGCGCCCTGGGCTGCAGGGGAGGGGGGGAACCAGCTCAGATCAAACACACACTGAGCCTGTCACTACTCTTTCATTCCTCTCTCTTTCTCTCTTTTCCTCCTTCACCCCCACCCACCCCCCTTCACTGCCGATTCCTCTCCTTCTCTCTGCATATCTCTTTTCCTGCCTCTCTCTCTGCTCCGATCTGCTCTCCACACTGCAGTCGACAGCAGCCAGAGTAAAATGGAGGGGGGGAGGAGGGAAGTGAGGAGAGCAAAACAGAAGAGAGCTGAGAGGGGTGTAAGAAGAGGAAGAGATGGAGGAGGAGGGAGGGGAGAGCGGCTCAGTCAGGAAGAGCTGGAGAGGAAAAGAAGAGATAAATGAGAGCAAGATGAGCAGCTGAGAGCATCGATAGTCCTTGTTTTTTTATGTAATATTCTCGCTGTCTATGTCTTCTCCTCCTGTCCTTATCCAACCCTTACACACCCCTCACATCACAAACACACACCACTCCTCTCCTTATCTATCTGAAACCTCGAATAATGTTCTATTGCAGCTCAATTACAATAATTACGATCATTAAGGTGATCATTTCCCGACACCACCATTCATTACTTTGGCAAAATAACTATTAGAAGCAGACCGGCGGGGATGGAGGGGAGGACCACCCTCTTTTGCCTCCCTGCGCCACAATTTCACCCTCCCCAATTTCTTACATCGCAGCGCCATGGTAACTACAAGGTTGCTGGTTCAAGTCCTTCACTGTTGGGTTTAAAGGACCAGTGTGTAGGATATAGCAAATTTTCAAACTGCAGCTAACTGAACGCCGCTGCCATTTGTATTTGCATGTGTATTTGATGACCTGGGAATGAGAACAGGCTGAGACGTTTTTAGGAGAAACTATGATGGTTGGTTGTTTTGGGCTACTGTGGAAACATGGCGGACTCCTTGGAAGGCAACCTGCAGCGCCTGTAGATAAAATAAGATAAGGATAGTCCTGCTCTATGAAAATAAATGCAGAGTAATTTGCTCTTGGTCAACTATGGTAATAATTAATTCATTAATTAAACGTTTCAGCCATGAAGGCTTTGTTATAGACATGGAATACATGGATGGTATATTTCAACAGGTTTATCCTGATACATGATACATTTGAACAATAAAATTATAAATGTATACACCGCTACATTATATTAGACTAGCACAAACTCCTTTTATTCTGTAAAAAAATGTTTTGGTATCGTTATTCGCATGACCTTGTTAGGAAAACACAGGTCATTATACGTGTTTGAACAAACGTCTCTAAAAGGTGTAGGCAACAGAAACACATTTTACGCTTTAGCTATTGATTAAAGAAGATTGTTTCATTACAATGAGCTGTAACCTGGCTACCCAGAGAGAAAGTGAAGAGCACTTTATGGATTTGAAATAACCACTTGAATTAACAATAATAGGCTGTTGAGCATCAGTTATCTTTGGCTGAACGGTGGAGGGCTTCAAAGTTATACAATTGTTCTCCAG
Organism: Dicentrarchus labrax; assembly: GCF_905237075.1. Lineage (NCBI taxonomy): Eukaryota > Metazoa > Chordata > Actinopteri > Moronidae > Dicentrarchus > Dicentrarchus labrax. The sequence goes on from NW_026136721.1 coordinate 34,126,720, forward strand.
TAATTCCTACACTGTTGATGGAAATCTACGGCTGTGTGTCCAGACTGAAGGGCAGGTTGATAACAGACCAGCTGCATGTAGAATGTGGACAGTGTATGCACAGAGCACACACATAAACATTTTAGGACATCATGTACTTTTCACACACACGCTCTCGATCTTTCCATCTTCCTTGTCCCTCTCCACAATAGATCATCCAGGATATAAATAAAATTCAAAGTATTTGTTGAGCTGGAAGCTTTTGCACGCTCCATAATCCAACCAGGGTGCTTATGAGCAAGGCAGGATAATGTGCTGGTTTACCCCAACCAATAACTCACTGACCATCATTTTTAACTGGCAAATACAGATTTGTGTGTAATATGAAATGAACAATGCATGACTAAGAACAAGATGATTAAGACATCTTTTGGACACCTGAGATGTAGACAAGTGAGCAGGAGATGAGGCAGTATACAAATATAGAAACCCACACAAATACAGAAATAATGCCGACTAATAACATCTATTTTCTGATGTGGCAGTTCAAACATTGTGCAGGTGCACTTCAGAAATGCTGAATCCAAGCATTCAGCAAACGCCAAAATTAAAAAAAAACTACCCCTGGTTTGGAAATGGGTGAGTCTGGAATGAGAAGAGGCCTGGTTCATCTAGCTTGAGAAGAAACCATCCAGGTTGGTAAAATGGGGGTGTTGGTTTAGAGAGGCCAGTCGCCCCTGTGTTTGTTGAACCCCTCCCCCTGTTGGTATTTAGATATCAATCCTGCCTCAAAGGTTGGTTTCTTCTGTGTCTCTCTATGTGTGTGTGTGTGTGTGTGTGTGTGTGTGTGTGTGTGTGTGTGTGTGTGTGTGTGTGTATTTATGTGTGTAGTCATGTGCATGCATGCCTTGAGCGGAAAGATGTAAATTTGCTTGTGACTGAATGAATACAGTGTACACTTTTGTGTGTGCGTGTGTGTGAGTGTTCATGGACACCTGCAAGCCTGTGTGTGTGTGTGTGTGTGTGTGTGTGTGTGTGTGTGTGTGTGTGTGTGTGCATGAATGCATGTGTGTATGGCAAGTACACTTGTATGTGTGTCTGCATCAATCTGTCCCATTCTCCCTATTCTACCTCTCCCTCTTTCTCCATCAATAGAATAAAAAAAAGAAAACGCCACCACTGTGCTTTTCAGCAAAAGCATCTCAGCACCAACACACACACACACACACACACACACACACACACACACACACACACACACACACACACACACACACACACAAGGCTGGCTAAAGGCCAATCAATAATTCACATAGTGCAGATTGAATGTAGATCAGTGACTCAACATGGGGGGAAAACACTATGGCTCTCCACCTCTATCGCTCTCTAATTCTCCTCCTTTCTCCACATTTCGTTCTATCTCTCTCTCCAGCGCCGTCTTTCTCTCTTCACTGCTCTCTATCTTTCTCTACTTTTCGCCACCTCCCTTTACCTTTTCTCCACCTCTTTATTATATCTTTCTCAACCTCAATCTATTACCTATGTGTCCTCCTCTTCACCCATTTCCTTCTACACATCTTTTTCCCCCTTCATTCTGCCCGCACTCAGTCTCTCTCATCTCTGGGTTGGGTTCTGATAACCAGTTTTGTTTTTGGATCCAGTTCCAGGTTAGTGACCATCGTTTTCACCAGTTAAAATGACAAATTTCATCAGTGGCAAAATACATCAGTTGCAGCTAATAAACATTGATGAACTAATAAGTAACTTCTCTAAAAGATGGATGTGAATATTAATTTCAGAATTTGGGACAAATCTTCGCCAACCCAGCTGCCGTACGGTGTGAGCATAGAAGTCGACTGTTTAGGCCATGAAAGGGAGATTAAACCGTATGAGTTAATGCAGCGTTCAGTATCTTCCACTCTTTAAACTAATAATTTACATCATATAAGTTGTGGACCCTTCAAACCCCTCTTTCTCATCGCATTCACCTCTTTTTTGTTCTCTTCCTGTAGCTATCTGTCTCTTTTCCGTCCTTTTTCCTCTTCCTGATACACCTCTCCTCTTGGCTCTACATGTCTCTCTCCAACTCCCTCAATCCCTGTCTGCTTCTCTCCGTTTGTCTGTTTCGTCCACATTCTGTATCCTCTCTCTTCAAGATTATCCCTTTCACTACCTCCCTCCACCTCTGTCCTTCCTTCCATTTCTCTTCGACAATAACCCTCATACTACATTTTAGATTCTCTCTTTGTCCATCTTCTTTACCGCCTTTCAATCTCTATCGCCTCCAAAAATCCACATTTTTTTCTTGCACATTAAAAAAAGAAAACACATATCTTGTGGACTTGGACATCTGAAAAATAAACTTTCCTTGATGTTAATTTTTCCCAGTGATTTCCCCTGTTATGACCTCTTCAGACACACACGCTTGCATATAATATGCAACTGACATCACACACACAGAGCGGTGGCAGCCCACACACAGAGTTGAGGAGAGGACAGCAGGGGCATCACATTTCACCACAGTGAGATCCAGACAAACACACACACTCGCACACTGAGGGAATTGACTGTGAGGATCACATATCTGGAGTAGAGTTCTGTCAAAACAACCATTACTATGGTGCTTGTCTGTCTGTCAGGACGCTGTATTCAAGAGGGAGACAACTATGTATCTAACATGTATCTATGCATGTATGAACGGATGGACAGATAGATACAAGTATTTATATAAACATAAACATACTGTATGTACTTTATATGTGTGTGTGTATCTGTCTATCTATATAGCAGAGGTTGAGTGACTTTATTGATTGTTTTGTCTCAGTCTTAGGTCATGGCTACCAAGTCCCAAACGAGTCCCAAGTCAAGACCCGGTTTGTGCTTCAAATCCAGAACAAGTTATTGTGCATCTGTCTCCAAAATGATTACAGTCAATAATTAATTATTTTTAAAAACTGTGGGTCTGTAACAAATCCTTTTTTTTAATTAAATTTTTACTTTCAAGCTTTAAATGGCGGTCATCATATTTAGCGACGCCATCAGCCTAAAAAAGAATTAAAGGTCCTTGAATCAAATTTAGATTCATTTTTGTCATTGAAGTGTTTTTACAATTTAATTGTGTTTGAAGACTTAATTTGTATTGCAGTTATTACTGACCTGCAATGATAGTCATATCACGGCATCAGCAATATCAAACGTGCCATTATGTCACCAGATTGTATTATGGTAAATGAGACGCAGAGAGAGAGAGAGAGAGAGAGAGAGAGAGAGAGAGAGAGAGAGGGAAAGAGAGGGGGAGAGAAAGAGAGATTGCACACTGGAGCGTGAACGTCCCAAATGGTGCTTTTTCTGCCAACCACTGGGCTGCACTGACTGTGCGTGTGTGTGTGTGTGTGTGTGTGTGTGTGTGTGTGTGTGTGTGTGTGTGTGTGTGTGTGTGTGTGTGTGTATGTATGCTGGGATGCAGCCTAGCCCCCTGAGGTAAGTGATCCTGCTGAACAGGTGTTACAGTATCACCTGCCCCGAACCCACCCATAAACACACACACACACACACACAAACACACACACACAACACACACACACACACACACACACACACACACACACACACACACACACACAGCTATCAGAGCCTCTGTCAGCCTTGACTGATCTGAACTGATCTGCTTGCTCCATGCCAGACGGATGAAGCCAAGCCACCAGCTGATCCGTCAGTGTGTGTGTTTGTGTGTGTGTGTGTGTGTGTGTGTTCATGCATCATTTATATGTTTGTTTACACATGCATAAGTGTTGAATCAAACGATTTCAACAGTCACATACATGTTTCTATGACTACCAGTCTATCTGTACGTGTATCTGTGTGTGTCTGTGTGTGTGTGAGAGAGAGAGAGAGTTTCATTGTATCTTATCTGATTACAGAATTTTCTTTACACCTCACACAAACTGTCTCACACCTGTAACAAAAAACAAAAACAAAAAACCTTTACGTCAAAAAAAACTAGTGCTGAACTGAATCAAATAACTGATTCATAGTTAAAAGTTCATAACATAAATAAAGTAATTTATCATAAACAAAATGATATTCACAGATTTAATTGTCATATTAATTATCTCAGGATCAAATTTGGACAAAATGATGCCGTCCGCAACCACTGACTGAGGGGACGCTGCTCTCTTACAGTTTACTGAGACAAGGTGACATTCTTCCTTCTGATTGTCCCAGAGGGGGTGGGGGGGTCTGTCTTTAATCTCTTCTCACTCTCTCGCTGCCAAATACTGTCTACCTCTCTCTACTTGTCTTTCCCTCACATGATACCAAGCAGCGTGGCCAGAACCCAGCTGGGAGAGTGTGAAACCCACACAGACAACGAACGGCCAGGACAGATGGTCAGAGAGAGAGAGAGAGAGAGAGAGAGAGAGAGAGAGAGAGAGAGAGGCATACTATATACACTGATACTATCACCTTGTTTTATACAATGCTACTTTGACGAAAGAGGTAGGTTTATTTTCTTGTGTCAATAAAGCTGATTTGAAGTAAATGAAAGTCAAATGGGAAAAGAGAGAAAAAGCCTTATTGGAATTTGATTGAATTGAAAGACCAGGGTGTAGGACTTATCAGTGTAGACTGCAACTCCCTCGCTTCACCCTCCCCTTCCCATAAATGAACGCGCAAAAAAATATCCATCTAGAGCCAGTGTTTGGTTTGTATGTTCTGGGCTACTGTAGGAACATGGCATCATAGAAACATGGCGGACTCCATGGAAGGCGACAGGGGTGGCTGTAGATAAAAACGGCTCATTCTAAAGCAACAAAAACAAAATGATTCTTAGTTTTAGGGGATTATGTACTGATGAAAATATAGCCATGAATGTTATATTGCATTTCTGCCAATAGATCCTCCTAAATGTTACACACTGGACCTTTAATTCGAACTCAGCCTGCGTAGCCAGACTCTAAACTACATTTTAGAATTGACATGGTTGAGTTCATTTATGCTGCCTTTGCTGCCTTATTTGAGTGATAAGTTAACATTACTGTAAGGTAGTTGCATTTTATGGAGCCATAAAGCAGCCTTGCCACCGATGATTTTTTTCTCTATAATATTAAATCCACGTTGCTTCAACACATTTCTTCTAACGTGCTTTGATGTCATCATTAAGAATGAAAAATATGGGGGGAAAAAAGTGCGATGGAAACACACTTAACAAATACATCACGATCTACCAATAAGCATGTGACTTAAATGTCCCTCAAGCTTCCACTCAAATTAAGAGACGAAAAATTTTATCAGGCAAAACACCAGATATGTGGATCGACTGTAAACTGACAAATTGATACATGAAATAAACACAAATTTCAGCACTTTGGTCAACTTTGGTTGTTTTAAAGTGCTTAACAAATAAAGTTGGATTGGATTGGATTGGACAAATGTCAACACTGCTTTCATTTGAGGTTTGACTGGCATTATATAATAACACAGTCATGTTGTGCCATCTTCTTCTGCAATGGATTAATGACACTTTAATGGAGACATAGCACCATAAACTGCTTATCTCGATGTGCAAAACTATATGTATTTGCAGTGGTGGATGAAAACGTATATCACAATTTGTGGTATTTGTGTACAATTTGGATGGAAACCTAGTTTTTCCTTTAATTATTATTATTTTTATTTTTTTTGCACACTACTGTATGTACAATACACAGTATTTAACTGAATTAAACTGAAAGTGACAGAGGAGTAAAGACAAAAACAGGGGAAGAAGAAAGAAAGAGAGAGAGAAGATGGAGGACAGAACATTTAAAGCAGAGTTGCAGGGGAAGAAGTGCAGCGGAGAAGTGGAGATGAAAGGAGTGTGGAGAGAGTGAAAGAGGGAATGGGGAAGTGCAGGCAGAGGGAGGGGAGGGAGGTATAATGAAGTCCTCTGGGTCTCTGGTGGAAGAAGCCATAGCGCCTGCCAGCCAACACAGCCTGGCTCTGTACAGATGGCAGCATGCTGGGATATGCTCAGTTCACTTTCAAATCAGGAAGTGGATGTTCTTTAAATTTGAAATGTTTTGCAGTAAGAACGTGTATCGAGTAAAAGACATTTCAGATTCCGCTGGATGCCTGTGTGTTTACCACTTGTTTTGTTTGAGCAGGTGAAGATAATGCCAACGTAGATGGCGTCAGATAACAGCCTTGAGAGTTCTGTCAATTAGATTGTCAGTTATTTAAAAGAGATAATAATGTAATGTAGTTAGTTAGAAGCAAGTTAGAAGTTAACACTAAAGAAAATGACTCCTGCTGAAATAAACGTTGGATATCTATTGTCTAGGTCCAGCAGTTATGCTCCTAAAATTTTCTCTCTTATTCACAAGAGCAAAATGCCACCCCGATCACATTTCTTGCAACATAACGAGGAAGCTTTTAAAGTGAACATATCTGCAAAACAATCAGTGTCAACTCCACAGCCTTGACTGAGGTCAGGTTGCTTACATATTGTAAAAGTCCAAGCTGACTGAAAGCCGGAGGGATGGGTTGATTGTTTTCAACTTTTAACCAAATCCATCTTCTTTCCCAAACCTTAACTAAGTAAGCTTTAATAGCCTACAACCAAATATATGTGTTATGCAAGAGTCAAAGCCAGGTCTCTAGCATCAAAGTCCTGTGCTTTGTAGCACCAAACCTCCACCATAACCTCCTCCTTAATGACATGTAAGAACATTCCTGGGTTGAAAAAACATAATAGCATAATAAAACATATTAAAGTTTCTTTTTACATTTGATTCAGGCTAAAGAAAACTAGCCATGGGTGTGACTGCACAAAGACTATGATTTTCATTATGTCCTAGTTTAGTCCTAATTTTCTCTATAATGTTTTGCCTGTTCGATTACTTTTGTAATTCTGAAGTGGGCTTATCCTTGTTCTGTCACCAGCCTTGATAAGTGGACCAGTAACATTAACATTGTAGGGGTAAATGTTTTTTGTGATATGATTGTTAATTGGTTTATTTTCATCTGATTTCATTAACATTTGGTATGTGTGTGCATTGCACTGAATTGTACTTTATGTTCCAATAACAGACCATCCTTTAAATCGGTCAACTCCAAAATGAGAAAAACACCATTACTACCATAACTAACACGCACCAGCAGCTTACATTTCAAAACCCTGAGTCGTGATTCTGAGGTAGAAACAAAAGCATTTTCACCTTCCAACTAACATGTGCATATTGGGGGAAAAAAATCCTTAAAGACAGAACAAAACTTGGCTATTTTTGTAAGCTGAAGGAATTCGTGAAAATGTTTTTATTTCTGCAGAAAAGCCAAAACATTCTGGCATAAAGATAAAGAACCTCTACGGAGGCTCTCTGCCAAGACACAGCAGTTTCCCTCGCCCAATAAAGCCTCTTTTTCAAACAAGCTCTGGTCTCAAAAAGTGTTTCAATTGCTGAAAGACTATCAGGTGACATTTGGATATCTTAAATCACATTTTAGAACAAAATGCCTCCATTCTCTGTCTTTGTTAACTTAAATGTTTGACTCTTTTTTTTATCCTCCAAGAAACGTGGGATCTGTTTTCCACATTAATTGCTTCTTTGGAAAACATTACTGTATTGTTTTAGTCATGAAACTTGTTCTGTAGGGCTAAACCCTGTAGACAATACCTGTACTGTACAAACCTCAGACTACATGATATTACACACGCTAACAGGAAAGGAAACAACTCCAGTAAATAGAATAAAACACAAAAAAGCGAAAGAGTCTGATTATACAGTGATGCATACTCTTTTGTTCCGTTTTTTTCATTTGTAATTTAAATAAATAAAGGTTTTGTTGCCATTACTGTGGCAGAATTTACTTAACCAAATGTTTCATAAAATATAAACACACACCACCATTACCACAAATGCACTCTTTCTCACGCAGATACACACACATATCATATGACCAACCTGACTCACACACATCATTTAATGCGTTACATGGCTCAACTGATAAGCAGTATCAGGCGATGCTGTTCTCAGTAAATATGACAATGAACGACCATCAGTTCAATCACAGCGTTAGGAAATGGCTTAAACCACATTTTTCATGTGACCAATCTTTTCTTTCTTTCCACTTCTTTTATATTTTTAGGTTTTTAACAGTTTTTCATGTTCTTACCTGCACTGCATCTGTCTTTAATTCTCTTAATTGTGAAACTAATTTACAGTTAAAGTGGCAGACTGATCACCGTCTCGAATGAGGAATTCTCATGAGGTTCGTCGTACTGTAACATCACCTTAAAAGACCCACAGGGAGGCACCCCACCCTCTCTTACTCTCTCAGCATGCACAAACCAGCCACATCATTGAATGTGTCTCTGCATTGACGCCACTAACAAAGACTAGCTGGTGGTTTAAGTAAAGACTACCATAAACGTATCATTATTCTGTGAGATCCCAACCTCAATGGAAGCAACCATGTGATAAAGTTTTTTATTTATCTTTTATTTGTATTTGTTATTTTGCAATGCTGGTAGAGAAAGTTATAATGAAATCAGTCATCATAGTCACCTATGTGTGTACAATTCTGGATTCATGAAGTTACTACTGAAGAAAATTCTCACTCTGCCTCTTTAAATATTTGTCCCATTGCAATTAATAGATATTGGTGCAAAATGGCAGAATATGATAGGTGCCAACAAAGTGAGCAACTGTCCCTGTGCTTCAGACCTCTTGGGGCTCTATTAGCCCCAGTTGGCTTGGCAATTCGATTCATTGCACGTGTTCAGGAATATACACCATTAAAGCACAAATCCAACTGAAACCATAAACACTTTAAGACAGGTCTTTCATTATTACTGTCTATCATTTTGAAGCGGCATCTTGTAGAGGGGGGGTGCATCACAATGTCATTTTAAGTCCTTTATATTAATTCAGTCATTGTGCATCATGTCGGTTACCAAACTGACTGACACACAGGATCTGGTGCTTTCCAGAGATTACACATTAAATCTTAAGAACATCCCCGTGGACTAACGGTCAACATATCACGTAACAACATCCCTGATTCAAACGCGAAGGTGCATGTCACCCCCTACTTCTCTTCCAACATGTTTCCTATCTGCATCCACTGTGCACAATCTGATTCCTTCAGTTGCAGAGTTGCATTGAATAGTGATCGATTGGTGATCATCAATTAACTGATCACCAAGACGTTTTTCTTATCTACAAATCTTCTGTGATAAGAAACTGAATATCTATGTGGACTGTTGGTCAGAGTAAACAAGATATTTGAAAACGTCAAGCGTCGAACCGGGTTATTGGCGTTTTTCACATGTTGCTGACATTAGAGATTAGACCAAACAATTAATCAACTACATGAGAAAATAATAATCAATAATGAAAATAATAATATGTGTATTCTGCTGTATGTGCTGTACTTGACAAGGTACAGGAATAGAGTGTGTTGGGAAGGGGGGCAATAGGTGCCCCGGCTTACATCTGATCTGGGGCCCTCTAGCAAGTTAATCTGGCCATGTGAAATTTGCTATCAAACTCTATTGCAGCTGCTGAAAATGCCTTTATTATTGTCAGATTATCCACATATGGCCAGTTATCCATATTGTCCATACAAGATATTGTCTTGACTATAATCTATCAGTTCAATTGACCATCTAATAAAGCAAAAGTGCCCAAAAAGTACTTAAAACCATCCCGCCAAGCAACAAAATTAGCCTAAAAACACAGGGAACATTGGATTAAGCAGTTTTTTTCCCCCTTCTAATCGAGGCGAAACTGACTCGAGGCCAGTTGAGATAAGAGTAGTCCAGGTTCTAACAGCAGTAGACTGACCTGTCCTGACAATTACAGCTTTTTCCACGCTTTCCTGCAGGATGAGCCACAGGCCGCCCATATATGGTCAGTAGTAATTAGAGCGGGAGAGAGTCATTTCCTCTCCCTTCTGGTTGCATGGTGCTTAAGCCTTCATAATGCTGACATCAGCACTCAGCTCTGACTACAACTATAGCCCCAACACACACACACACACACACACACACACACACACACACACACACAAAACACACACACACACACTCAGGTCACTAACAGGTTCAAGCTAAATGCTGTATTCAAGATGCATCTTAATCACCAGTAGCATCAACATGATTGTGATTGCTGGTGTCATGACAACCGGCATCATCATCAACATCATCTTTCATTCCATCAATGGCAGCTTTATCAGATGAGCCTGAGGCCAGTGGGGTTGGACACAGCAGTGAGAGTGAAGTGAAATCATGTATTCTGTCATGTATCAATCAACAGCACACTGCAAAAAGTCATACAACACATCACACACGCACGCACACGCACACACACACACACACACACACACACACACACACACACCCTATGCAAAAACACATTATGTATTATCTCACAACATTGCAAAACACAAAACTGCAAACAAGAAAAGAAAAGATATCACAGTGCCATACAATAAAACAAACACACCATCCCACACTGCAAATCACAACCACAACTTTCATCCTGCAGGTGTTTGAACACCAACCACTCCACACCGCCAGGCCACACCTCGCCAAGCACTCCAGCAAACACTCCACCACCCCAGTACCTTGGCAGGCGGCTCGGCCTTGCTTATGAAAGGATATGGCCATTCGGTGATCTTTTTGGCGTACTTCCTCACCAGGTTGTCTTCGCTGAAGAGGAAGAGGGAGCGGTTGACCGTTAGGCAGCTCTGCCGGACGGGTATGGGGTTGTACAGGGCCATGGTCCGGGCTCTCTGGGCCATCGACTGCTTGTACATCCGCTGCCCTCCGGGGGGCCCCCCTTGCCTGCTGCCGCCGCGGCCGGGCCCCCCTTGTCCGCCGGCACCCCCGCCACCACCGCCACCACCACCTCCTCCTCCTCCTCCATACCTGTTGGGTAGCTCGTCTCCAAAACGCGCCATTCTGCAGACACCAAACGCCAGAGGTTAGGAAGGAGCCGGGGGGGAACCTCAGAGTGACACCTCCACATGCCACCACCCCATCAGCCTCGGCTCCAAACACACATGCAGAATGGAGTTGGGTTCGGTTCCTTCTCTGGCTTATCTCTCTGTCTGTCTCTCTCTCTCTCTCGCTCTCTCTCTCTCTCTCGCTCGCTCTCTCTCTCTCTCCTGCTATCTATCTGTTTCTCCTTCCCAGATCTTCAGCGCCGAGAAGATACCTCCATTTGTGTGTGGAGAGGGAGGGAGGGAAGGAGGAGGAGAAGAGAGGGGAGGGAGAGGAGGGGAGAGGGAAAGCGCACGGTGTCTCTGATCTGTGTTTGGAATATGAATGGGAAACAGAGCGATGTATTTATGTAATTTCTGGCAAATCAGTTCTCTGGCAGACGGGAAAAAAAAAACACGACTGCTTTTATTGGCGGGTGAGAAAACTGTCAGGAATGTTATATCTTGTCAGAGCATCAGCGTTTTCTCTCCGTCGAAAAGCAAGGCATCCTGTTTTTGTTTTTTTGGTCGGGAAAAACCTCTCAGAGAGTGAGCCGGTTCTTGCATTTTAATAGGCAAACAAATCGATCACCTTTAATACATGCGATAAGGATGCATAGCTGTGCGTTTAGATAAATATTGCAATCATCTCCACTAAGTAGGCAACCCTTGCTGGAGACTGCGTCTTTTTCCCCCCTCTCAACAGCCTAGTGCATCTTGACAGGATCTGCAGTTGTCTTTTTTCCCCTCCCCAAGTCCCCCTTTTTTCCCCCTGCGAGATAAAAATAGAAATAGATAAGAGTAAAATCTTTAATAATTCATTTATTCCTGTGCCATATATCCGCAATGTTTGATGTGGCACGGCAGATATCCCTGCTGCCACCTCTCACTGCCACCACGCCACTCGGGTTACACGCAAACGCCAGCCGAGGGGGGCTTCCCCAAAATCCGAGCCTGGTGACATTTGTTGATATTTGGTGATGGACGGTGCGGCATCCCCCCTCCTCCTCCTCCTCCTCCTCCTCCCCCTCCTCCTCACCAAGGCGTCGGTCACTGATTTTGGGCGTGATTGCGCGCACTTGGAGACAAAAATACACCGGTCCTCAATCTAGCAATTTAAATCTTCCCCCACTTCCCCCCGAAATAAATAAGTTGATGAAGTTAAAAGAATAATAATGTCCACAACAATCATCTATAATCCAAGGTTGGGAGAAGAAGAATCCCGGACGAGTAGGATCCGGAGGAGCAGAAAAAGACCACTGGGGGAGGCAGCATCATCACCATCATCAATTCTTGTTCGGAAAATACGACGGCGGCGGTGCGGGTGTGTTGTAGCAGCGGCTCGCATCTTCTCCTCCGCCACCGGGCAGAAACCGTGCACCATCCCCGCCCAGCAGCATCGCCCCCGAGGCTCCCCTAACCAGAGAGAGGCAGCCAGCCCCGCAGAGCTACAGCAAGTCCAGCGTCTCTTCTCTCTCTCTCTAGCTCTAGCTCTCTCTCCCTATACCTCCCTCTCTGTTTTATTTTTTCTTTTCCTCCCTCGACCCCCCAGGGGGACGTGAGCCAACACGCAGTCGGTCCGGAGGCTGTATATTCCCGTGGAGAGCAGCCTTGGAAACGAAGAAACCCGACGAGCGGAGCGCTTCTCCGGCTCTCCTGCGTTCAGTCAGCCGTCGGGGTTGAGCCGCGCACTGAGCATCTGATCAGTCACCGAGCGCCGCGCGCAGATCCGTGGCCAAGCCTAGCAGCGCACGACGCACGGCGCCTCCCCGGAGCCTCCCCCACTCCAACCCACTCCCCATAGCGCACGACGGAGCTGTATGGGCGTCAGTTGGGTATGGCAAGGTACGGCAGCTCGCCTCACCTATAGCCCGAGTGACTCCAAATGTAATGTTACAGTTGTTATAAACAATGAACATCAGGCAAAACACAGTGCTACCTATGAGCTGATAGTTTGGGGATCTGCATCTAATGATTTCTTCACTCATTAATCAGCAGGTTTAAATATACTGGAGCTGGAGGGTACAGTGAAGTGAGGCCCCTTGAGGAGATGCCGCTCATGGCTTTCTCTCATGGTGGCCAAGAGTCAAAAGCACCATCAGCACAGTCCAATTTGCCCCGTTCACTGTTTACTCAAACCCACCAGGCTAAGCAGAAGGCTTTGCCATGAGGGGAAGGGGTGGGGTGGTAGGGGTCCCTTTTGGCCTCCAGGAGACTTCAGGGGCTCCTCCCAGCAAAATGAGGGCTGGGTTTATTTCAGTATCTGTTGGAGAGTGTGTAGGGATGATTATTTATGATCAATAGTTCCACTGTCCCTATTGTCATCCCCCATCTGACAGTATAGACAGTTATGTAACCCAGTACCAAGCCAAATCTAACAATAAAATGCTGCTCAAATGGGATTCCTTGGGAAAGCATATGAAAATCAGCCTTGTGTTAAGCTTGACCATGTGATTCTGAGCTAATTGTGGACTTCCGGGAGAGTTATAATCCAATATCTTTTTTGTAGATTTTTCTCAAATGTATGAAAAAAGATGTTGCCAATAAACTAAGTTGGACCAACATTTCATCTGTGCAGCCAGGAGGAGAGTTGGGAGAGTTTGGAGTGCTGTGTTTGTTTTTGTTTTTGAGGACGTACTGTTATTTTGAGGACAATTTGAAAGAGGTTTTATCTCTCTTCATTCCTGCCTTCTCCTCCAAGCCGTCTGTCATTCTGGCTCTGGCATCTGAGTCGTCTTTGATGCAATTCAGCAAGCTGTTTGCTTGGGCTAAACCGACCAAGCTGTCACCTCTCCAGAACAGGAAAAGTAAGGTTGGTGGTGGAGATGGGAAAGGGGCTGTGGGTAGAGAAACCTATAAAAACACAATGGCCAGAAAATCAAACTGATTGTTTGAGATATTTTTATGTATAATGGAGTTAAAGGAAATTAAAAACACAAACGTTGGTCTCTTTAGCACTTTGACGCTGTCCTTGGTCCTGAAACAGCTATTGACATGTTTCCAAGGCCTTTTGGCGCTGTCCAAAGTGCTGAAACAAGAGTATAAAGCTCTGTACACCACCTGCATGCCTTTGGAAGAGATTACCTTCTCTGTGCATCAGGGTGGGTTAGTTACTGTACCATCTGTTAAATACTGCGAGTTCTGCTCACTGTTTGTCTCCTCTACCAACTACTTTGGCAGGTAACCACCCATCATTTGGAGGTCTGATTCTAAATTAGTTAGTGGAATACTCAAAGTGGGCCATATGGTGGGTTTTGGGACGGCACTTAAGACAAACTATGGTAGACTGTAGAAGTCAACAAAGTCTCACAAAACTTCATGAAAGGGAATAACCTGGTGGCGTGTAATGTAACAGCAATATTGTGGGTACTATTGTCTCTCCCAGTGTTTCCAAAGTATGTTTAAAAATTGGAAAATTAGCACAGGTAAGTTCAGATTTTTCATCATGCAGTACATACAGTATAATGTGTGGATTGCTTTCCACCTCGCAGAAAGGATTGCGTGATAGTAGCATGAATTGAACTCGACAGTTCCATGCATTTGTCACACAAAATTATCTAATAGCTAGCACTTAGACTCAACTTTTGTTCTTCATTTTGCATGTCACAAACTCTTTTCACATCTCTCACCAGGTTACGGCAGGGCTTTTCAGACAGCCAGCTGAGTCTGTTTGTTATTTCGTTTATCTATATAATAAATATGTTCTGTTGTGATCCTAGCCACAAATAAAGTGTTTTTAAAAAAATCCCATTTACACTGTCGAATCCATTATTTGCTCTTTTTTTGGTTGGTCTCAACTTTAACATGAGGCAGTTTCTAAAGATGGAAGATGAGTTGTTTTTGCAGTATGAGTGATCTATTTCATATGGAGCTCTGACTGGGCTCTACTGTTACCCTGAGGTCACCCACTGTGTATAACTCACCCGCTGTAGTGGTCTCAGAGCTATGCTATTATTTACAAGATGCCTTTTCAACGTCATAACGCGTGTGCATCACTGGATTTGCCCGTCATCTGATTCCCGTAGACTAGTGGCTACTAACGGGCATGATAAAAGCCTGTTCCCGCTGACAGCATGGAAGAGAGAGAGTGAAAGTGAGTGTCGGGAAGAGGTGGGTGGTGGTGGAGAGACGGTGGGGTGGGGGTGGTGCTGTTGCTGGTGGACAAGCCTGCCTATGATTTGCGCGACCATGGGAAACCACGCGGCAGTCGGATGCCGGAGATGACAAGCTGCCTCCATCATTTATTGATAATGAGGACGGAGAGGAAGGTGACGGCTGGAGACATTTTGCTCTCTCCTTCCTTTTCCTTTTCCTTTTTTGCACACTGGAATGCCTCTGTTATTGCTGCTGCAGCTGCATGCCCATGCAGCTTTCCCAGGCTCTCTCCCTGTGAGTGTGTGTGTGTGTGTGTGTGTGTGTGTGTGTGTGGGTGGGTGTGTGCGCTGCTGCTGCTGCTGCTGCTGCTGCTGGTGCTGCTGAGGGAGTCGTGCTGAGGCCCTGATGCGCAGCATTGTCATTCAGGGAGCGTTCACACAGGCAACCCCCGCAGGAAGCCCTGGCACCTCCCCCTTGAAACGACACCCCCATACCCCCCCTCTCTCCTCTCCTCCTCCCTCCCTTTCTGTTCTCTGATCTCGCTCAGCAGGCCAGAGCTACAGAGCTGTCTCAGAGGTAGAGAATGAGAGGAGAGAGAGAAAGAGAGAGAGAGACAACACAGCAGGATTACGGCCAATTCAAGTTCAACTCAAAAAAATGAAAATAGATATCGTGATTCACTTAGGACCGGCAATGTCAATTCTAAGAGTTTTATTTTCCAAAATTAGATTCACTTTTGAGTGGAAATGGTGGCAACTTCTCTACGCAATGTACTTCAGAAAATAATTGTGTTTTATAAATGATAAGAAACTTAAAGTGGCAATAAACATGATTCTCATTTTATTGAATTTAACTTAAAGATGAAGCGGTTCCCTTAAATGCAGCCCGGGATTTTCTTATAACCGATCGGGATTCAGATAGATTTCAGGCCCCAGAAAAGATCTCCTCCATCTTTTCTGAAATGAAGCTGAGTGCCAGGCTGCCAGTGCCAACAGCTTGTTCTCCTCACTGACTGCTGCGGCTGCAGTTTGTCAAATGGCAGTTTTATTTTTACTCTGTAATGGCTGCGACTTGCAGTAAATAGAGCTGGAATTTAAGTAAGTAAAATGAGTGAAGTAGACAAGAAAATACAAAACTACAATTGTTTGCTTGACAGCTTGACCAAACAAACAAATTAACCAAAAGCTTTCATTCCTTTTTCAAATAAACAAATATTCCTTATGGAGCTTTTAATGGGTATAAAGATAGCAGATAAGTGCATTATGCTTACAGGGAACATGGCGTTTTATAAAAGATCAGTTTTGCTCAGGCAACCTGAGAAATTAACCCCTGATAAGGTCATCGGGGTCATCTCATTTTAGGCTTGGAGACTTCTCAGAGTTGAACAGAAAGCCTGTGTTACAAATGTGGGGATATGGAGTCCGAAAGCAGCAAAGGTCTCACAAAAAGATGCTATCGAGTTGAATTATGGGAAGTGTAGGATCCTGAGTTGTTGGAGCTTGACCCATACAAGAGCCTGATCATTCATTTAAATCTGTCTCTCTCTTCCAACTTTATGGAAATTAAATATTAAATTGTTGTTCACAAATCACAAATATCAGGAGCTAGCTTATATGGTATTCCCTGTGCAAATTAAAGTAATAACGTTTTTAACATATTTAACATTTAAGGATGAATTACTTTGGCCATATTCTTTAGGTTGTGTATAGTTTTAAAGAAATTACTATTATTATTAATACATATACTATGCTGTCTATTGTTTTATTGCTTATTATGGCCCCTACAAGTGAGATCCTGGTATTCCTCCTTTTCAGACAAAAATGTAAATTAGGTGATTAAGAGGTTGTGGAAAGTTTTCAAATATTTTTTATTACATACACAGCGGAGATTCTCTTGAGCAAGGCACCTAACCCTCTGATGACACCAGCAGTAGAGAATATTGCGGTTGTGCCTGGAAACTTCCAGGTGTGAATGCATAACTGTGGGAACATGTGGCAGGCTGGTGATTTAAAAAAAAACACACCGTCTGTATGATCAGCAAAAACCCTGCCCTGGATACAGAAAGGTTTGAAAAATGAAGGAACATTTCAGGGAAAAAAGAAACAACACTGAACCCAACTGGGCTCGTTAACACAAAATCAGCACAAAGGGGTACAAACGCAGTGGAGGAGTGGAAGACAAATGGACCTGAAGGTATAAAAAATGTATTACTATTATTACTACTGTTATTTACTCCAATAGACCTAATATCACCACAACTGTTATTACTGCTACTACTATTATTATTACTTTAGATGGTCTTGGTATCTGTCCGTCTACTGAATTCTGCAGTAACACAAGAGCAAAATTCCAGTTTGACTTTTTCACTTCTTTTGCTTTCCTTAGACTTTCAGTTTACATGTATTTGCTTTCTGGATGTGACCCTAAATTGGATTTACCAGCTTGCTGAAATGGTATTCAAGTGTAATTTTACAACTGTGGCGACACAGAGGCTGGCAGTATATATATATATATATATATATATATATATATATAGGAAGCCTATCCAACCAAACTGCTGCAAAATATGGCGCTATAAGAAACAGCCACCAAATTTTACTCACTCCAATTTAACATATAATTCAATAGTGTCCAGACAGATAAAACAAAAACAGTTGAGTTGACAAAACTTGTTGTTTTTCTTCCCATCTGTACTCTACCTTTCACACCCTAATAATCTAACTTCTTATGCTTAAATCTAACTAACCGAACCAATGAAGGCAAAGAACATCAGCCAAGCAGAGGCAGAGTAGAGCATGTCTTTGCAGAATGATGGTGGGAAAAAAATCAAACGTTATGTGGTTGTTTGGGGGTGTGTAAGGGCATTTGGACAAAAATGTATATATAGTATATATCGGTATGTAAGAACTAAATGTTGATCAATGACTGATGATGAACTGTGTGATGGTGTTTAGCTGGACAGTGATTTAGGTTGTCTGATCATGACGCCAACACAGCGGCAAAACCCACCACAGTGCTTTATTTCTGTCACAAATCTGCCATTTTGCCTTTGAGAACACAACAAATTCAATTTTGTTTGGAAAAGAGCCACCCTTAGACACACACACACACACACACACACACACACACACACACACACACACACACACACACACACACACACACAAAACACTTAAAAGGCTTCACTCAATGCAGACTAGCTGTGTTTTACTGGATGCCATGTGGCGGACGATACCAAGCATTTATGTAACACTTGATCACATGATGCTTCTTTGAACTTGAACGGAGCCTGTGCGTGTGTGCTTGTGCAAAGTATATTCAGGAAATTCAGCACTCAATTCTCATGATCATTATGTGAAGTGTGTGTGTGTGTGTGTGTGTCTGAGAGAAAGAATAGCAGTGGTGGTGGTATGTGTGTGTGTGTGTGTGTGTGTGTGGGGGGGGTTATGCAGACAGGCAGAGAGATATAGCGAGCTGATGTAGCGTCCAAGCTAATTAGAGGATTGCTCTTTTTTTGGCTCAATCTCACGCCGACTCAACCTGTATTAATTGATTGGCTGGTTAATGGAAGTGGAGAGGAGGAACGCAGGAGGGAGAAAGAGGAGGAGGAGGTGGAGGAGAAGGAGGAGGCGGAGGAGGAGGAGGAGGAGGAATAGGAGTGTGCTGGTCTCAGCTAATGGGCCTGCCTCTGGTGTGTGGAGTAAGCATTCTAGTCAAAGAATCAGCATTATAGGATGGATAGAAAGAAAGAAAGAGAGGGAGGGAGTGAGAGAAAGAAGAATAAACAGTAGAAAAAAGGAAGACTGAGATCAGAGATGGAGAAACTGACTATAAAAGAAAAATACTTTATATTTTTTTTTAATGAACTGCATCATGACCACAGAGAGTACATCACCTTGAGTACACATAGACATCAACCCCCCCACACACACACCACTCTACGGATAATACAGTATAATAGTACTGAATTATCTATAGCTATTATTGAAGTCTACTAATGTATATCATTATTTACTGCTTGTAGTTACACATATCTATGCCTCTGGAGGGGTTTATGACATAACTTGGGGAAGTCTACATCAGTGAAAGGGCATGAACCCTGGACAAGAGACTGAATGAACAACAGAAAAAGATAACATCAGCTGTCTGTAGACACCACAGCGAATCTCAGCTGGGAAGGGATCAAAGGTCAATAACCGTCAGTGGATGGCCAAAGAACATTCACACCCGATGCAAGGAAGCATTTTGATACTGTATCCATCCATCCAACGATGACAATAAGATACAGTTAAAGGCTCTAGTTGTTGAAAAATGCTTCTTTTTTTTGGTCAAACTACTATTGCATATATATTTGTGTGTATACTATACTTCTAAGCTAAAGAATTACCTTGAATGCATACATAATGAAAATGAGCGGATGTCAGTGCTAACAGCTTTTACAGTATAGTACAGTAACGCCGCAGTGAGTCAACAGTTTGTGATGCCAAAAATGTTTGCCATCTAAATAAATGCCAAAAGTAAAGGCAGGGGTATGGTCCAAACTAGTATGTACGACGTGTATCGGATCACTTATGAAGGCAAGAGTGTTCATAGCTGTACAGCTGCACTTGAGTAAAAAGCCATCCTCAAAGAGAGGTCAGAGATAATCATTTATATGGGGATCTTTGCTAAAAGGCATTCATAGTGACTGTGGGGTGAGGAAGAGTGCGCCGTTTACTTATCACAGGGTTGTAATCACATGTTGAAGTGTCCTTGGGTAAGACACTGAACCCCAAGTTGATCCCGATGGACAGAAAATTAACTCAACCCATGCAAGACACCATTGCATGGGTTGACTCTATTTTTATTATTCAGTTTGTGTGTGTGCATGAATAGGTGAGTGACAGACTGTGAAGTGTTTTGTCCGTTAAGGTAGAACACTTCACTGTCAAAAATTCGGTGAATTCTGGATTTTTTTTCTCTGCTAATAACTAAATTGTTGGACACAGTGCCCACTAGTTCTAATGTTGGAAAGATGTGGCTGGAGGGAGTTTCAGACAATGTCTGACTATCTGAATTTTTTTTAAGTATGCTGTGTGTGTTCAATATTTTGGAGAGGAATCATTGAAAATGTCAAAAAAGAAGAATAAGGATTAGAAGTGTCAAAATATGTCTGACATGATGGTCTGATATAATAGAATTATGTCCTAAATGCCTACATTTTATGTTATTACTCTATGCAGAAAGTGGATCTGCTGAATAATGTGAATGCTTCTACAATGTGTACAATTGAGTTGTCACTTCTGGTAAACACTTTGACATTATACCAGTTTACACACAAAGAAAAAGCAATAACATAATGACCAATATCAAACTATAATCTATTCCATTATCTGAAATAAGCTTCACTGATATGTTTAGGGAGTGGCAGCTTGGGGAGATAGGGAGAGATAGAGAGAGAGAGAGACTATGTAGACAGACAACCATTACTTTATCCACTGGCAAAAAGTCAGAGCAGTATAAAGCATTCTTGCCTAAAATCACCCGTAAATATAATATAAAACCCCTTACAGGCCAAAATCTTTCAGGAGAAAACCCAGAATGCTCATTTCAGTGCAGCACAATATGTGGCGACCTGCCAGAGTCTGAGGGACAGCCAACGGAAAGCCAAGTCAAGCACGTCAAGCCCATATGTCTCAGGATGTCTAATACCCACCGAGGGGCTGTAATAGCCATCCAGTTGGATAAATGTTAAATTTACAGGAGAATCAACCCAAATAAGACAGTAAATACGCTCTGTTTGGTTAACCCTTTCACTGTGGGCATGAATGCATTATAGAGAGGCCATTTTAAAATAGTCGTTTTTTTGGTTAATTTCTTTAAAAGAAAAGCTGCTGGAGAATCAGCTAATTAGAGAAAGAACAACCAGGCTTAAAAAAGAGCCACCTGGGTGCAGAAACATTCAGAAATTAGTAGAAGGAAAGAGTCTGAAAAGTTTCAGTAAACAAATCTATCCGTACACAAAGTTATTTAGGTCTACGAGTTAGGGCATTTGTCAGCAATTTATAATTTACCTTTTAACATAATTAAACTCTTTTTCTAAAATATCCTCCCATTGTGCCATTTCAACAGACCTGCAGTGTGTCGTCAGTCTTTCTAAAATTCCTCAAACTATTATTATTGTTACTACTGATAATGTGTAACTGGAGGAAACATCATGATTAGTCATTCCAAAGAGGGTTTACTGTGGGAACTGCTGCTTCTTACTGTGAGGGAATGAGTTATGACTCCCAATACTCTGACTGATTAAAGAGCGCAGTCAGGACGATGCTAAGATCCACCGTTTTTCCCCCTAATGAATCTTTTTCTCGTTCAACACCTCTGTCGTTTGGATGAGATGGTGATAGTTGTTTTTTTTAAGTGGAGAGGAGAGGAGAAGAGAGGACAGGAGAGCTTGGCTGAAAGGAAGAAATGAGAGAGAAATAAAGAAAGAGGGAGGCTTGATGATAATGGTCCTCGATGACATACTGTAAATATTCTGTAACTGTAAAGGTGATGAGGCGGGGCAGGAGAGTGGGAAGGAGCAAGATGAAAATGTAGATGGATGAAGTTGAATAATTAAAGTGGGTCAGCTCAGCACCAGCTTGAATTAAGCATCTTAACACAGACACATTGATACGGTCCAGTCTGAGAAACCCTACTACACGGATTAAAGAGAGACCCATTGATATTTATATTAAAAATATGCACAATAGAGGAAATAGATCATCCTGCCTTGTCATTGCAAAAAGAAACACCACACAACAAACCAAAGATTCACATACGGACACTGAAAATGACATAAAATCCATTTTGTTGCTGAGTTAATTTAAGATCCTCTACACTGAAACCAGCAATCCCCTACATTTGGCTTCTTCCCATTTTTCATTTGGTACAATGTTATCCCTGCATGTTATTATCTATGTCCATGCAGCCCTGACACTGTGTAACTGCAGGGTTACTGTGAATATGTTTGACATTTAATTGTTAAATGTGACCAATTAAACAATTAACACAATGTTCATGGCCACAGATCCAAATTTCCACCTGCAAAAAAGTAGGACAAAGCAGTGATGATCCCAGTAGTGTTTTGTGCAACTTTTCTTTTCTTGACATGAAAGTGTACCCATAGCTCTGTGTGAGTTCCAATTTGCCCGGAACAGAAGTGTCGTCTGTGCACATTTAAGGGGCTGCTGTCAGAACACGGTCTGCTGAAACCAAGGATGCAACAACCAAAGGAGCAATCTGGTCATCACTGGTTGACTCCCAGCACTTTGTGTTTGAAGCTTATACTGTAGATTCAGAACATTATTTTAATTGCTGGGGGAAAACAATCTGTATACGTTAGTATAAGTTAGTACGTTTTTTTATATATATATAAAACTCTCTTTGTGGAGATACCTTTTGGCTGACTGAGGGAGCAATGATTCCCACCTATTAACAGTTTATTTTGCTACGCTTCTTTAAATCATGAAGCACAGTTGAATGCACCTGACTTGTCTGTTATAGCTGTACACCCACACAAGTGTTTTCTCTTATTCTGCCTAATTAGGCTTCTACTCAGGTTGAAGTTATGCAGAGCTAGGCTGTATCAACATGAAGATTAGACTGGAAAGTGTTCCAGTTCCAAAATTCCAGTTGTTAGATAAAGATAATGTGAACACAAAAAATCATCATAATTTGTACAAATTATATTAGGCTGGTGCCAGAGATCCAAGAATTGATTAACAAAACCCCATACCAGGGTACAATAATTTGTTACTATAGCCTCATTTGCAATGCTCCCCTACATACCAGCCATCACTGTGGTTAGTGGGTTCAAGTGTGTTTAGCACTGTATGGAGAGGTACAGATGCACATATCCAGCAATAAATCTAGCAAGAAACATGAACAAGGACTGAGGTTCAATTCCCAGCCCGGGTCTGTCCAAAAAAAGCTGGACCAGGTGGACTAGAGAGTAGTGTAAGTGTTTGGCTATTTTTGGTACTGCTTGTTGGACCAAACCTTCGTCTCTCCAGGTGGTTTCCCTGCCTTCCACCAAACACATGGCCAGACCAGTAATACAGGGAAAAAATGTAGAAAAGGAAATAAATGGTTCTTACAGGCATTCTCAGCAAAACCTCGGAGAGAATAAGACTAAAAATAAATCAAACTCATCTCTGCCAAAAAGCGCACATGTACAGTTTTCACTTTCTCTGAATTCCTCTGACTATGGAGTTAGAGTGGAGAGGAAAGGATGGAGAGAATGAAAGAAGTAAAGATGGGGAATTAAGAAGAGAGAGGAAGGGCAAAAAGGAAAGTAAAGATGACAGCATGATGAAAGAAGGAAAGAAGAAGAAGAAGAAGAAGAAGAAGAAGAAGAAGAGGAGAGCTAAATAAGGAAGAAAGGACAGAGCAGAGAAAGGAGAAATAAGAGGGGACCAAAAGAGGACAAAAACAAAAGGTGAGGAGCTAAAAATGTGATGAAAAGCAGCTGAGAGGAAGGTATGGTGGGGTGGAGGAGCAGAGATGCAGGAGGAGGCAGGAAATAAGGTCAGATAGGAAGTGAGAGAAGAGAGATAGCGAAATGACAAAAAGGAGACGAGGAGAGGAGCGAGCGAGCGAGCGATTGAAAGGGAGAGATAAGGAGGTGGAGGAAGGTGAAAAGGAGGAGAACAGGGACAGAGTGGGAGATAGTGAGAGGGCGAGGAGGAGGAGGAAGAGGAGGAGGAGAGATATGAAGGAGGGGAACAGAACAGCCTGTTTTCTCTGTTCCCTCTGAACACACACCTCTTTTGTATATAATGTGTATGTGCTTACTGTGGTGTGTGAATGTGTGCGTTTATCTGCTGTTGTGTTCTTTATGGTGGAGGTGTGTGACTGGGGATTGTGCAGGTGTATTCGAGTGTGTGTGTCAGTTGTAGCCTTTCAATACTGTACATGTGTGTTTATGTTCAGTGTCTCCAGAGTAATTTGCATGTTTGCCTGCGTGTTTAAGTGTGGATCTGAGGATTTTGTGTGTGTGTGACTCTTCAGTGTTAAATACAAACTGACAATTTGGGTCTTATTTTCAGTTTAGGCCATCATTTCTAAGGTGATAAGTTGATAGTTGAGCTCCGACAACATCGCCACAACAGAGGTCAACAAGCAATCGGACGACGAGCCAGTAGTTTATTCAGATCATCTAAACCAGTGGTTCCCAACCTGGGGTCCGTGGCCCCCACTGGAGGGCACCAGAGATCGCAGGGGGTGCGTACAACTTTGTCTGCTGAGGTTGTGAGGTTACCAAAATTATTATTTACAAAATTAAATGTATAAAATCCCAATAACACACCCAATTAGAAAATCAAAACTCTGTATAATCCAAATTGAAACATATTTTTGGTCCACATTTAAATTCATTAAGCTATTTATTACCTATTTAGTGCGTGTATGCGGGTAGGGGTTGGGGGGGCTGACTTGTCTTGGACACAGTCAAGGGGGGCTTCAAGGAAAAGAGGTTGGGAACCACTGATCACTGATCTTTGTTTGGAGGAAAAACTCAAAGTGCGTGCACCTGAAATGTGGTAATGATCCCTCATTACATATGTGAACTGTGAGTGCACAACTACAGCATGGTACAGTATGTAGTCTGACATGTGAACTGTAATGACTGCTTACAGTAAACAGTCTTCTCCTCCAAATTAACTGATCTAATTTTAGACACATTCCTGTATCTCCACTACGAGAAGAGAACTCTAACATGACCACGCTACCTCCTTCATAACACTGACGATGAACAGTTTTTATTAAGTACTAAAATAAATGCAGCAAAAACAGAAATATTATTCCACAAATGTTTCTTCCTTGTCAAAACCTGGTGCCTACAATGCAAATCAAGTGATGACAACAAGAGATTCAGGTTTGCTATGCTAGTACCGCAATTCAATTCAATGAATTATACAGCCCTACTCAAGTGACATCACTTAAGGCCACTTATCAGACTGCATGCAGCCCCCCTGTGGAGCCACAAAAGGCTTTATATGACTTTCACAAATGCAGTAGAAGACCTGTAAATACGCTTTAATGTGGAAAATCAGTGGAATTCTCCTTTAACTTTTACCATAATCAATATAAATGAAGAACTACAAGTTGTAATAAACTATAAAGACACCTTCAGGATACACGTAAGGGTCGGGTAAGGGTTTGGGTTACACGTGTTGTGGTGATGATAAGGTGCTAGGAATATGCCAGTGAGGGTCCTTGTAAGCATGAAAGTAACAATGTGTGTTTACTGTAAGTAGACCAGGACACAGAGGTAAACCAGGCAGTGATAAAGTGACTGGATAAGTCTGCTCTCTCCTTCCTCCCTTCTTATATACTCTCATCTTTCACTCCCCTTCTATATTTCTGTTCCTCCCTCCTTGTTCCATTTTACTTGCTCATTCCCTGCCTCCACATCTTCCCCGTCCCTTACCTTTCTTCATCTCTTCCCCTGTTGTTTTCGTCCGATTCACACTTTGCCTCTTATGATCTCACATCACATTTCACTCCATCCTGTCCCACTCGCCCCTCCTTCATTGCCCACATACAATTCTCCCTCGTTCTTAATCATTCAGCTTCATCTGCTTATGTCTCTCACCCATCTGTTTCCCTTCCTAGAAGCTGCCTTTCATTTTAGTCTCACCATCACTCTCCCTCCATGTCACTGTCCCTGCTCTTTCTGTGCTTTCTCTTTTGACATTTCCATTTTTCTGTTCCTTTCCCTGCTTCTCCATCACCCCTGTGTGTGTGTGTGTGTGTGTGTGTGTGTGTGTGTGTGTGTGTGTGTGTGTGTGTGTGTGTGTGTGTGTGTGTGTGAGTGAGAGGAAGCTGAATCTGGGTTGGTATATTTGTTTGTCCTTTTCTGTCTTAGCAGGACAAGCTTCATAGATATAAGGGAGGAAGTTAACTTGGGACATAAGTGTTTAGACTGGCATCATATGCCATAGTACACAGTCATAATACTGCTCTTTATGTGTGAAGTGGTACAAATCAGACAATAAAATACTAAACCATCAGGAATTTTACACTAAATCAAATCAAATGACAAAATCTTAAATTGTCTAAAAGACTCACTCAAAACTCAGCCAGCTTATTCTCTCAGAAAATTCTTTACAGCACTTCAAATCTGTACAATCAATCAATACAAATCAGTAAATATGGTTAGTTAAAAATTACTTTTAATCGTTTCCTAAACTGCATGTATGCTTGGTATTCTTCAGGAAGATTTGGATCTGTTTGGTGAAAGGTGTAATTTTCCTATAATATGGCAAGCAGCATGATGGGTTTTTGAGAGACAGTGATGTACAGATTTGGTTTAAGACGAGCTCCATTATACTTTCATCAAATATTGGATGCCTCATCCTGAACTTCTGAATTAGTCTTCTCGGTCTGAAATGAAACATGCACAAATTATTGTTCATCTTAAACATTTTCAGAAACAGATGAAGGAAATAAATGAACATTTGAAATGATAGAAACTAAGTGCAAACAGCTGCAGGAATAGTTATTCAAGTGTTTATGAAGAGAGTCATATTTTGAGAAAGTCCTCATACCTAAATGACAAAATAGGTTGTTTGTTACTCATACGAAGAGATGATCAATGCACTGCTCTTCACCAACACGTACACCAAACAAAGAAAACACAAGAGATTACATAGACACTTTATGTTGTACTCAACACAATGGAACAACACAAAGCTAGCAGGGGGAACTAAAAACTGATGAGCATACAAGTAATTAGAGAAAGAGTAATGACAATGTTCACCAAATCATGTGTCCAGACATGTTCATCACACATCAAGTGGCTTTTACTGGGAAATACAGTCACTCACGAGAAATAACAACCTGAAAGTAATCGCTGAGAAACCCAGTGACAAATACAGTTGCATTTGCATTGGGGCACCAGTAGTTCATGGGGGTGAAGAGGATGAACCATCGCTGGTGATGTTCAATTATTAGAGAGAAAATTTGGATTCTACAGTCCCAATGTGGGAAACGTGTGCTGCAGCCATAATTCAAGAAGACAGGTGGATTTACATAAAAATCTGGCTGAGTGCAGCTTTGATGGGCTTAAAAGCCATTTAAAGTTTAAACTCATTTACTAAGTCAATATTTCAACGAAGTAATGGGAGTGAGTGTGTGTGTGTGTGTGTGTGTTTGTGTGTGTGCACCAAAAACGTCCCAAGTGCAAAGGTTTCATTGAGAAAAAGCTGATGCATGAAGGGTAAGGCGGTGCCTTCACTGAATGGTAGTGCCTGGCAGCCGGCCAATCACAAAGAGCGGGCGACCCTGAGTGACAGCTGGAGAGAGAGGTTGAGAGAGAAAGAGCATAAAGGCTCTTAAGAAAAACAGAATGTCATTTACCACAAAATGATGCAGTCATCCTCGAACCAATCAGGAAAGAGTACTCCCTCGTACACTCATTCATTATTCTCTTCGTAAAACTCTCACACTCACTAGCTTACTCTATGGGGAGCAGTAAACTGAGATTTCAGACACTTCTGACTCATCATAACTTTGAATCATCACTGGCAGGTGTTGTATTAATATATCATAGGTAGAATATTGTATTGTGAGATTTAAGAAGAACAACATCACACATTTATCTAATATATAAAATGACCCCTAAGAGCCTGAGTTCCTATATTCTCTATTTTGTTCTCTAAAAAGACAAAGACCACTGTTGTATTTCAACACTGAAAAAGCACAGATACTAATATAGATACAGTTACTAGTAATATTTCAGATGTCTTGGTAAGAGTCCCAGTAAGCCCTGACAGTGAACCAGTATGCTTAACACCAGGACCCGAAACTGAAGCAGCTAAATAGAATTTAGCCATAATTTATTCCATTATTTACAGCTGTACTTTTCCTGCTGTGTCAGCGCTCAATACAAAACCCACAGTTCAACAAACAGTGACTGAGTCCTTATCTCAACAAAAAACTCCTATATATTGTTTGTGGTTAAAGAAAATGACTATCTCAGTAGGAATCCTTTCCATGTTGGCAGATAACAATCTGAGTTGGTCAGTGGCAAATACGAGCACTTTAGGGTGAAGGGTGAGAGCAGATTGAAGGTACTTTTATAGTACATAATATATTAAAGTATAATTGTATTGACCTTGGATTTTTGGATGATCTTTGCCACTAAGATTTATAATATGATTTTTTGTCTCAGCCGTTGACATGTGGGATTTTTTACTGTAAAATGTTTAAGTTATAATACTGGATCATAAACATCCAACATTTTAATTTCAAACTCACCAGCTAATCAACAATACATTTACATGCTGTTTTGTAAGATAAATAAATCCAGAAGGACAAATGATAAATGTGTTGTGAAACTCTATAAGGGCTAAAACTTTGCTGCACTCTACTAATTGCTTTTATTTGCAATGTGAGTGAGAGAGAGAAAAAAGGCTTTCCAAATCTCCACCACTGCCATTATCGCCATGCTGTGCAGCCCAACCCTAAACACACCACCATCCAACAAGGCATTCTCTCCGGGCAGAGAAATGGCTGTGTCATTACAGGAAGATAGCTGTGACTAAGACTATTAGCTAATTGATAGGCTGACTGTGTTGGCCGCTGCTGCGGCTGGCCGTCCAGGCTGACACAACAAAACGAACACACCCAGCTTCTGCAATAATCATTTCGGACTTGCAGAGATGCCCGAAAAATACTTGTGAAGTTTCCTTTTAAAAAGGACTTTCAAACATTTCTGACTGAAGCTTTTTATTCCTTGCAGAATAAAAAAGAATAAATATCCTTTTTCCAACATTTATGTGTTGCACTTTAATTTTGAAAGTACATCTAAACTCTCAGCATAGAGAGGGAAAACTTGCTGAAAATGCAATCCTGCTCACGCAAGCCCAAATGTGAATGGGCTCTATTAGAGATGGTGTAGAAGAAGCAAGCAGCCAAATATCCCCTCCTGTTGGGCTTGAACCCAAAATCCTCCAAACTCCAACCCCCTGGTTTGATTTACACCACGTCCACTCTAATAGTGTATAAAGTGGGAACAGGAATTTGTTTCATACCACTTTGCTCATACATTTCAGCAGATGAGAATAAATGCAGGAAGAAAGCCACTGTCTCCTGTATTGGACACAAATGCAGGGATCAAACCTGTGATTTTTCTGTAAATTGTGGAGAACGTTGAGGAATCAAGGATTCAAGGATTCAAGAACTTTATTTGCCATTTGTGCTTGTACACATAGGTACTCTTGTGCGGTTGTTGCTCAGAGAGTCAAGTCAAGTTTAAAGAGACACACAAGGAAGACATAATCTACAAGGAAGACATAAATCTATCTATAAAACATATACATTATAAATTGCACAAAACCCGTTAAAAATGTAAATTTGCATTGTGAGTTGCACATATATATTGCATATTGCACAGGCCCCGGAGACATTATATACATTATATGCATTATAAATAAATAAGGCACGAGTTAAGTGGTTTAATACAGTATGACGGTGCGTATTAATGCATGAAGTACATGTATTTCCCTATGCGTGGTTTTGGGAAAGGATATTTGTTCAAACTGCTGCCTTTGTGCGCATTTCACTCCTCAGAGAGAACAAACACTCTCCCAGTGGATTTCTCCTCATTAAAATAAAGGACGAATCAATGATTTCTAAACCTTCTATTTATCCAGGAGAGGAATCTGCTGAGCAGACAGGCTTTTTCTGCAGAAAGGCTTTACGGTATTTAATTTCTCACATTTATACATATAATAATACATATATACATCTGGACCAACCTTAAATGTGTTTTTCTGCATATGTGATTTTGATGGTTAAAACTATGTAAAAACCCCAGCAAGCTTTCTTTGTGGCTGACTTTGTAACATACGTTGGAGTGCCAGTGCACCACTTTAAAAAAGATTCTATGTGAAAAGTCTGAAGCTGTTGCTGTTTCATGGTTTGTCCCGATATAACAGGATGGCACTAGTGTATACTGAGGGTGGAAGTATAGTGATGATGTTTGTGTTTTTGCTCCATCTGGGCAGTCCTCTACTGACACCCTGTGGTCACATGAGGTGCTGCCTTAAGTAAACAAGCACACACAAGCACACACACACACACACACACACACACACACACACACACACACACACACACACACACACACACACACACAAAAGCATACAGTAGTGAAAAGTAACTGAGCACATTTACTCAAGTACTTTGTGCTTCTACTCTACACATACAGAGGCAGATTTTGTACTTTTTACTCTGCAAGATTAATTTGATAACTTCAATTACTAGTTACTTTACAGATTTAGATTATAGTAAAAATACAAATTATGATGCATTATTATAGGTTAAGATAAGCCTTTAGTGATCTTTGGGGTATATATTATTATACAATGGGCCATTCTGCATAATTATATTTTTACGTGATGTAAGTAAACATTTTAATGTAGAGCTTTTACTTGTAACTGAGTATTTACCGTGCTATAATTATGTTTACTTAGTACGAAAAAAATCTGAGTGCTTCCTCCACCACTGCACACACATTTGTTATTCCATATTTTTATATTATATTTATATTCTCTAACATAACCACTGAAAACCCCTGAACTTTAATTCTAAGGCAAAACCTTAAAACGAAACTCTAGGCTTGTATGGAAAAGACCTGCATGTATTTGTATCTGCTGTCACCTAGTGGTCACACAAACTACTGCAGCAATTCATTGTTTGTTCCTGTCAACAACCTAACAATCACATCAGTAATGTGATACAAATGTGTGTAAGTGTATGTGCACTATCACTAAGCTGAAAAATTAAACATAAAACAGGTCAACTGTGCACTCAGCCTTTCTCTGTCTCTGCTGAAGCACAGATTGCTCTTCCAGAACCACCATTACCAATGGAGCTTCTCTTTACTGTCGCTTCTCTGTCCTCTGTCTCCACTCATCATCCCTCCCTCATTCTTTATCACCAAAAAGTCATTCTTGAATTCTTAACTTTTCATTTCCACTGCCTCTTTCCCTCCATCTCTCTTGTTATATCCCATCTTTCCACTTGATGACTTTTTAGCCAGATTCTGTATTCGGAGTGACCCCTTAATGAGGCAAAATGTTTCTAACCTGTTTGTTTTGTCAAAATGTTTGCATACAGTTATTTTTGACTGTTCAGACTGGTGTACTTACTTAGTGATCTCAGAATATGAGAAGCTCTACAAGGTGAGCAAACAGGGCACTCCAAAAGTAGCTAATTATAAATGGTACGACGATGAGGCGAGCAGTGCAGGTAACCATCATGAAATAATGCGTGGACACTTCCAAGTTGGAATAATAATAAGCTTGAGCCCCATCTTGGACACCCACACCCATTTGAAAACATTCTAGACACAGGACTGTGATGGAGGTGCAAACTCTTGAAAAAACCCAATCCTTATATCAAGTTCAGAGTGGCTGTGTGTGCGCGCGCGCGTGTGTGTGTGTGTGTGTGTGTGTGTGTGTGTGTGGGCACGGAGCCCACCTGCGTCACAGTGTGTGTCAGCATGACGCATTTGGTCCTGTATCACCTTGTTGTCATACACACCCACACACACACATACACATAGAAGCAGAGGGAGAACTCTGATTTATTCTCTTTAACACATAAAACCAAACACACATCACAGATAACGAGATCACTTATCACCATCAACACAAGAGGGCAGCAGCGTCCCATATGAGCAATCTCACACTTTCTCCTCATACTAAGCTCTGGTCCTCTGCGAGTGTGAGTGTGTGTGTGTGTGTGTGTGTGTGTGTGTGTGTGTGTGTGTGTGTGTGTCAGTCTGAGTGGTTGTCAGTTAAAGAACCATCAGACCTTTGATCAAACTGACTGGCCAGTGGGGTGGGGTGGTCTGTGTGTGTGTGTGTGTGTGTGTGTGTGTGTGTGTGTGTGTGTGTGTGTGTGTGTGTGTGTGTGTGACATTGGAGGAAGTAAAGGAAAAGAAGGAGGATTGGGATGAGAGGGATAAGGACAGATGAGGAGAGGAGGGATGAAGGCTCCCGGATATAAGCCTAATAATTTGAGAATGTCCTAACCAGACAAACAATACAGTTTTTTCCATCCACTCAAACATTTAAAACAACCTCCTAATGACTCCAATGCAGCAATGCCACATGCACAGTTGTATGGACTATGAAAAAGTATAAAAATAAAATAAAAACAACCTTTGTTTACTGAACAGCTCCTGCTATTGTGGGAATAACTGTCCTTCTTTCAGAGGCAAAGTAGTGCAACACCGTTAAACCAAGGCAAAACCTCTTTGGGACAAGGTCGTGGAGGATTGTTGGACAAACACCTCATGTGACATCAGCCCAGGAGACCAGCAGGAACAGCTGAACATGGTGATATATTCTAATTAAAGGAGAAACTTTTAAGTTAAAAAAGGGGGGATTCAACCTTGAGTTTCAATGACAGTTAATGAGATTTTGATTGTGCTCTTAATTACAGGTTGGAACTCCCAAACTATAAATCCTGAGTTATAGTTTTCCATTCTGAGAGGAAGAAGTCTTGTGGGAACATTTTGATATATTATATGTGTATAAGACTGAAAACTGCAGTTCTGTGGAGACGTCCACAGTGTGGATACACTAATTACAGAAAATGTCAAAGGTGCCTCGGAGAAATTAAGTCAATATACTACACATTTGTTTAGCCAGCAACATTTTTATTGGAAGCATAATTGCAGGATTATGTTCACTGAAAAAATGTTTTCCAGTTACAGTAGGAAAGTTTCGCATTGTTTTTTCTTCAACTTGAGAGCAGTGTTCTGGCTGGAGCTTATCCCAGGCCAGAGGAGGGATACACCCTGGACAAGTTGCCAGTTCATCACAGGGCTGACACATAGAGACAAACACACTCCCATTCACACCTATGGGTATTTTAGAGTCACCAATTATCCTATTAACCTGCATGTCTTTGGACTGTGAGAGGACGCCGGAGCACCCGCAGGAAACCCATGAGGACACAGGGAGAACATGCAAACTCCACACAGTTCCAACCCAGAACCTTTTGTGCTGACAGTGCTAAGCCACTTCACCACCAGGCCACCCATCTTGAATGATAAGAGGTAAATTATTAATGTTTGTGCTACATTGTCATTCACTTTTTCATACCACACAAAGACCACAATATCTCTCTAAAATTAACATTGTGCTATGATTACATAATAAAATAGTTTAATCATGCTTTGGTTGCTATGATTGGATATTGTCTTGCAAGAATGGACATTGTAGAAAAAGAATAATGCAGTATGTTGTCAGTGAACAGTGTGTTCAGAATTAAGATTTTGAGGCTTGGCAGATACATTCATTAACAAAGTTTTTAAATACGCTGATAAAAAAATGTAATCCGGGCATCATTATGTTTGCTATTGCAAATCAGTAGTAATTTCTAGGAGACAGGGTTGCAAATGTAATGATCATGCACCTTACTGTGCTGATCTAGACATGAGTTTCCTTTTGAACTTGAATCGACTGAATAAACCTGATTTTACTTTTCCTAACTTGATTGAATGCAACCAATCACTGTAGAGGAAAATATGCTGCAGTTATGTTAATAAACCCCAAACAGCCTGTTTGAATAGAGCTGTGTGCTCTGGAAACTAAATCACTTTTCATGAAACCAAACAACCTTGGCTGAAGAAAAAAATGCCACCACTGTGCTTCATAGGCATACAGGCACATTGATTTATCACAAAAAACAGCATTAAGTTGTTGCTACTAATCAGAATACAAATTTTCAGATTCATGGTATACAAGGGAGGAAGAGGGGTGTGTATGATCAAAAGGGGCAGGGAGAAAAGGGAAGGATGAAAAAAGGTGAAGAGAAAAAGGAGAAGGGTGATAAGGGATAAATGAATGAATGGGAGCTAAAAGGAAAGAGTGGAAGACGGAGAGAAGGGAGGGAAAGAGATTGGGAGGAGAGGAGGGGGCTGGTGGGTGAATGGAAAAGAGAGATGAAAGGAGAGAGAGGGAGAAGGAGGATAAATATTAAAATGAATGATGTGCACTCTCCAGTCAGAAGTGCAGCTGGCAGCAGAGTGGTGTCGCCAAGCCAGCAAAACAAACTGACTGATGCTGGCACTAATACAACCCAACAGAAAAACAGTCACTGAGGGAGAGACAGAGCGACAGAGACGAGGGGAGGGAGCTTTTACTTTTCCCCTCCTTTATGATGTCTCCAAATGCCACTCACACAACCATATCTCTAAAACAACTGTACGTAATTGTCCGGCAAGTGTTACATTTTTGTACTGTACAGATGTTTGGGAGGTGGTCAGAGTCTTCAAACTTTAGAAAAGTGTTCCAATAAGGACCTTTGAATGGATGTAAAAAAAAAAAGGTTAGGCTGAGGTATAGTAGGTCTCCTTAATTTGTCTAAAAAAAAGTAATGTAGATGCATCATCTTGTTTTCAAGGGGGTCCCAAACAAATGCTCACAAATGGAAAACAGAACAGTACAGAACAAACAACTAGCAAACAATTAAACAACAAACTAGACAACAAAAAAATAAATAAAATATAAACAACCATAGATAAAAAAATTAGAGTCATTAAAGTTGATTAAGATGATATTCTATTCTATTCTAGAACGAAAAATTATCAATCTATAGATAAAAGAATAGTGATAATATTATGAATGACCTAGTATAAATATAAAATTAAAGTCCATCAGATTTACCGTAATTACAAGTTAAAACCAAAGAGCTATAGATTTGGAGTTGACGTTCTGCCTCACACCAAGAACCATTAAAATTGATTGCGTAATAATTTGTTAACTGACAACCAAGTTTATTAAAGGGACATTGTGTAGTGTTTTAAGTATTTTATTAGCTAAAATCAATGTAAATCATAAATGTGTCCTCATTGGTATAAAATTACCTCTGCCAATGATCTGACTTATCCTTGTAAGCGAAGAATTTCTTATCTGTATATAGATTGGACGGGCAAGTCCATGGAGGCTTCCATGTCGTTCTGCCATTTTGAAAAACTATAATCGCCGAGAGGGACATAAAGCACTATCCTACCTGTCTAGCTAATCCACAACGCGTTTTTGTTCAGAGCCAGCGTCACGTGACTGAAACCAGCTCTAACGGAGAAGGAGATCAGTGAGAGGCGCTTGTCACTGCCCCGGCACATTTGAAAGTCTGCACTGCACTTTAGTTAATAATGGAGGATCATACTTATGCCGAGCCACAGGAGAAGGAATCCTCGTTGCCAAAAAAGCGAAAAAGGGAATTAAAAAGGCAATGTGACCGGCGAATTCAAAAAACGAGGGAAAACATCGGGGTAGCTTTTCCCAGGTGGAAAGAGCTAATAATGGAGAAAGACTTTCAAAGGGACGCTGAAGTTGCCTGCTTTCTCCTCGACAGGTAGGCTTCTTGGTACATAACGGCTACCGTAGTTGCAATACGCATTTGAAAACGCGAGGCACTAGAGAGCACTATTCGTTTGAATGCAAAATACAATTTCACCGCTAGATGGGAGAAATTCCTACACAATGTCCCTTTAACAGTATTAAAATTTCAGGGCATCTTGTATTTGTGATATAAAAGCTTTTGGCATGATCTGTGATCTGCATATAATTGTGCACAACAATTGGACAAAATGGTCATTAATAAATACAGAGAAAAGCAGTGGTTCGAAAGTAGAACCTTGAGGCACACCTCTCTGCTGAGTAAAAGTATAAGGTCTTCTTCCACATTGCTACCCTACACATAAATGAATGAAGTTTGGTTTTGAAGAGTTTGGATAATGATTTTGTTAAATATAAATTATGCAATTAAGTCAAACATAATTCAAATGATGCAACTAATCAACAATTGGAAACTTAATGGCCACCAAATAAATCAAAACATTTACAAGTCTATCATGTTTTTAACCTTAGTTAGTTTACTGGGTTATATATAATCAGATGTGATTAGCAGTGTGATATTCAGAAATTGCAGACCTTCAGCAGTTTTCAACATAGCCAAAATTCAATTAAGCAGTTAAGAGCGATGACAGTTTGCCCAATACATATCCAGCATGTCAGTGTCAGGCAGAGCCAAGCCTTCAGACTTCACTGTCTTTGGATGTTGACTTGTTTACAACTTGTCTGATCGTCTGACTGACTGTGTTTCTTGCCCTGTCAGACTTCATTGTAGCTTCAGATGTCGCTGTGTCAACAATTAACTTTGTCACTACAATTTTGTCAAACTGATAACACTGATGGCCAAAGCTACAATAAATAACTGTGAGAATGTACTTTCCAATTATGAATGCATAAATACCCGAAAGATTATTTTATATCATATAGGTAATTTATTCTTATTATCCAAGACAGTAATCAGGTAATTGCAATGCATGTATATGCACAGTCAGATTTCCTGTGTAACTTTGTGTGTATTTAAATCATGTAATGGTCACCACCATCACTAAAATGCTTACAGCAAGTCTGTTAATGGCAGCTATGAAAACAGAACAAAACTAGTGCTTCTCCTTAGCACTGTAAGCATACAAGCTGACCATCTGTGAACCTGTACACTCTCTCTGCCTCTCTCTGTCTTTCTCTGTCTCTCTGTCTCTGAAGACGACTCGTGCTAGATGCCAGGTCTGACACTTGTCTGGTTATGAAGGGACAAAAACTACTTGTGTAATATTTATTATGCACCTGAAAGGAATTAAAAAATAAATCTATCTGCTCACACCACCGCCACACAAAAGCACACACACACACACACACACACACACACACACACACACACACACACACACACACAGTGGTTTGTGGGGGCGACAGCTTTTGGCAAGAAGTTGTGGCTTTAGTGTGAGGGCACTGCAAATGGCTGTCACGTCCCTCCGAGGAGAAAAAGGAAGGAGGTGAAAAAAAAGACAAAGAGGAAAGAAGAAGGTTTTGCTTTGATGATTTTAGTTAAAATACTTAGTTATTTAAATAGAATAAACTACAGGCAACCAATAAATTATAATCATAATGTATCTTTGGTGTGAATTTAACCAATCCAAACTACTGCTGCACATCAATACAAATGGGAAACATAATGAGACAAAATGTCCAGGAATGTAAGTTCCTTAAATTAGAAAAGAGACAATCATTTGTAGGCATCATATTTCAGCCCAGCCAAAGCGTGAAACAGACCACTGATCCACTGGAGGATACCGTATCCGTGTCACATTTTGCCTCACATAGATGTGGAAAGTACATGTATGTGTGAGTGCCGTACCAGCAGGTGGCGATGATGACAGGATCAAAGGAACATAGTATGCATAGGCAGGAGGTTGGGATGGATGGATGGATCAAACACAGGACATTCACACAGGAGATTAGGGTTCGTTTTCCATTTAAAACCAATAGTCAGTATTGTCTCATTTTAACTTACATAAATTAGTTAACTTGTTTAACACATGTAACGTAACTTGGACCAGCCGTGGTCTGACAGAACTATTGCACGCTTTGGTGTTATACTGTTGCATATTTCATGTGCCATGTATTCATTTAAAGTAAGGGTGAAGTAAATCATTGACCAACAATTGTCATACTAAAGATGTGTGAAGCCAAATATGTTGATCGCCCTCTGGTGGCTGACTGCAGTATAGGTCATAAAGCAATGTTAGTGATGGGAAAATGGGCCAAATTAAAAATCAAAGTACACTTTAAATACTTTTTTCCCGAATACGGTTTCTGGCATTTTAGGTAGATCTTATCATGCTGATGTATGTTCAAGTGTTAATTTTCTGATAAGTTCAGTTTTAATTACTTATTTGATGCTATAAAAAGAGGGTTTCACATCATGACTGATAGCTGAGCCTTGCTCGAGAGTCCAACCCCTATCACTGCTGCACAGACTCTGAATGGCAAAATATGGCAGTGGCTGTATCCGGGATATTCTGGCTTAATTTTTGTACAGTGGGAGGAAGTGGAGACACAACGTCCATCTTTTATATGTCAATGGTGTTCTTCTGAGGACAAGCTTCTATTCTCCATCACTGAACTGTCAGCATGATAGCGGGTGTGCTGTTTGTACAAGTCAGAGGACAGCTGATTTGATTAGCCATGATTGATGTCAACCACAGTACGGGCATCACCCCAGGTGTCTTTACTTGTGAAGTGACAAAAAATATGGTGCACTTGTCCAGGTGTGATACTGCAGTAAATTGAGTATGTAATCACCATTCACTATATTAACCACCTAAACACAAGCAAACAAAGTTTTTCCACTTGATACACACAGAAGTTAGTTAGTAATAAGACTAGGGTTATAAGAAGAGGGTTAGGTGATTTGCAGAAGGCTTTTTCAAATCTTAATTAATGAGGTCTCACTCATTCACTTAACCAGGACCTAGCACACTGATATTGCATATTAAAAGTGCATAGTGGTTCACTTGTTTTCGGATCATTTATTGTCACGAGAAAGACAAAAACATCATGTCTTGCTTCAACAAGCTTCCATGCTCAGCAGGTGAATACGTGACCCTCTGACCCTGCCTTTGCCTATTTTTGCCTCGTGTTTTCCCAAACCACAGGCTTTCTCAGCTTACTGTGACCTTTAGGAATGTCACAGCCTAAAAAACGCATCTACAGTGTCTGAATGCTGGTGACAACAAAGAGGTTAAAGAAATACGAGCATGACAAGGACAGTGTCTGGTTTGACCTTAAAGGCTAGCTTTAGAAAAATGAAACAGGGTAAGGAAGTCAAATGAGATGTTGATTCTTCCACAGCACCCTACAATTAACGTGGCTAATTCACCATCCATGGTTAGTCCACAAGATGTGTCCCATTACAAACTTTCTCATGACCCCCTTGTTGCTCTGTTTTTATGGAGCCCCCAAACATGCAAAATGTAATAAAAAGTTAAAATATGAATGAATACATCAATAAATTATAATGTTACTTCAATAATTAAACTAGGGTGTAAAAATAAATCTAAAGCTTTGTCCTTATTCTCCAGTCAGTTGGTAGAAATGGCACATTATGCATAGCTTTGTGGTGGTGATGTTGGTCACTTGATCCTCCACTTTGGTCCAGAGTGAAGTATTTCAACAATATTCATGTTCTCCAGTAGATCAATCCTTTATCATTGTGGGGATTCACTAACTTTTCCTCTAGCGCCACCAGCAGGACAAACTTTTCACTTGTGCTGGGATATATTTCAACATGTACCAAGTGGATTGGCAAAACTTCTTGTAGAGAAGAGTTATGTTCAAATTGGTTTTCAGTGGCATGACATTTGGATTATGACCAAATATTCGCAGAACTAAAGACATTCCCCATGACCTCAGCTGTACTTTATGTTTAGAGCTGAGCAGCTAATGTTAGCAAGCTGATATTCTGACATTAATACTCGTTAAACTGACATTAGCCATTAGCTCAAAGCACTGCTGTGCCTAAGTAGTTTGCAGAACCACTAACATGGCTTTATGCTCTTAGTACTGTTTTCCTTCACCTTTCTTCAACGGTTTAATTTTTCTATTCAGGAAAAGTCTGCAAACACACCCTCAATCTAACAGTCTCCAGTCTTAACGGTTAATGAGAGAGCCTGTCAACCTGACTTACACACACTTCTCCAAAACTGTAACTGTCCACAGGGTACATCACTAAACAACATCAATTGTGAATAGAGTGCCAGGGACGCTTTTTCTCCCCCCCAAGTTTCAGATGGATTTTTACTGATGGTGAAAACAACAGTCACCATCATAACACTGCAAATATCATTAGGATATCATATCATAGAGTTACTGTTACTTACTTAACATACTGTTGTATCTCACTGTAGTCAATCATCTCATGTTCATTATATTATATAGAGAATATTTATAATCTGTATATAGTTTTAGTTGTTGTAATATCTTTTATCTCATCTTAATTAACTGATATGTTATTTAGCTATTTGATTGATTTTATTATTTTCTGGCAACATACAGAATCTCTGTGTTCTGCCAATAATGTACTCATTGAACTGAACTGGTGCCAGACAGCACGACAGCAGAGACAGGTGATGCAGCAGAAGCC
The DNA here is from genome assembly GCF_905237075.1 of Dicentrarchus labrax. NCBI lineage: Eukaryota > Metazoa > Chordata > Actinopteri > Moronidae > Dicentrarchus > Dicentrarchus labrax. The sequence goes on from NW_026136721.1 coordinate 34,166,797, forward strand.
GTAAGCATGCTTTCAATCACAATTACAGATGAGCTGTTGCAGCCATTGGTCCTGCTGCAGTATATCCCATTTGGGTGTGATCAACTGGTCGACATGGACTACCTTAGAGACTGGGGATGGGGGGCATTAAAAGTGAGGAGGTGACAGAAAGGGGGAGAGGCAGTCACACAGGACCAGAGGATAATAAAATCTATCTAACCTATTGGCAATCTTTCCATCCGTGGATCTACTGCATGACAGGGTAAGTGGGGTTTTAACCTGTCATGTCTAATAAAAATCAGCCTAGCCCCCCCAGGCTTCGCTGACACACCTGGTCTGATCTGCAACTGGGTCAGCAGCTGTCTGCCTGTCTGTCTTTCTGCTTGTTTGTCTGTTATAAAAAACAAGGCAATATAAAGTCACCACCTACTGCCTCTGTTACAAAGCTCAGGACTTAGCAGGCTCAAGGACATGGTGCCTTGTTACAGGAAAAGCCCAGTCAGAAGTCAAATCAGGTAACATTTAGGGCAATTGTTCTCGACCGTGTGGCAACCTGAGTGAATAGTCTACATGTTCTCATCGCAGTCAAACTCACTTTCATTTCACTGATTACTTCCTCTTCTCTGTTTGAAGGTGTGTTAGTCAGTCCAATTGCTGTACAGTTTGATTGCAAAAAAAAAACCTGCAGACTCTTCTGCGACTCGCTATTGAGAGATACTGCACAAAGAGTTTATTTCCATTCTAACAAATATATATAGCAGCTATAAAGTGACAAGTTTTCTTGTTTTCCGTGCCCAGACTATGAAAATCATATGACACTGGATGCTAATTTCTATGTTAGTGGCATTAATAGTCCACGTTTCAGAAAAGTAAATCTAAAACCTTGAAAAGAAACACTTTCACTACATAAAATATAGAATAAAAGAAAATTTATGTTTCAGTGTGTGACAGGGCTGAGAAAGGCAAAAAAAAAGTATTGATATCTCAAAACCAAATGCTGTTGGCTGCTGGCAGCAGTCTATACAGTATGTGATTATCCAATCTACAAATACAGCTTGTGTTGTTAAAGAAAACATCCTCTTCCCAAGCTGTCTTTCAGAGACAAACAATCAATGAAGACACAAAGCTATTGATTTTCTTAGTTGCTTGAATCACTTTTGTACTAAAAGCTCTAGCACTATTTGGACATCATGTATTGATTTTGCAATGAATCTTATAGCTTCCAGTTCTTGGCCAAATTACTATCTGATGAACCACTAGTTGAAAAGTTTAGTTCTGTTGTCCACCCTTAATTGGAATATGAACAGTGGTGTAGTGCAGCGTATACACAGGTATACGGTAACTACTTATTTTTCAGTCTACATTGGGTATATCTACTTCTGAATCCTATCTGATGCAGATCATTCAGTAGTGTTCTGCCTGATAAATGTCTGTGGGCCAGTATTGATTGCAAAATCTGCACCTCTTCTGTGGCTGATGTTTATTTCATAATGATCCTCACTCCCTGATGTCAAGTAGCAAAAGTTATGTGCGAATACTACTGGCCCATATTTGGGTTTGCTAAATTTACAAGTATTGAGATGGAAGGGCCACTTTAAAAAAAAAGGTGGCATAAATTAAAGAGAGTAGGCCCACTTCTCCAGGCACCATTACACCACTGGATACGAAGAACCAAAGAACACACGCTGAAAAGGCCTTGTGTTGAGTGAAATCATTCAAGCGTTGGCTTATTCGCCAATTTATTATTTCAAATCTGTTCTTCTCTTTGTTTGTTTTTAACAACACATATTGGACAGAACTGATTTGTCTCCTTCTGTTCATTTAATCCTTCAACACATCCTTCACATTTTTGATAAAACTACAAATAGCAACGTTCATCCACTCCTCCTCATCAGGTAGTTTCAAATTGTGACCATTTGTCTTGGTTTGATATAAATTGTCAGAGTCTGTTGAGAATGTTTCCCTAAACATATTACAAAGTTTGATCGACGCAACTGCATTTACACCTGTTTGGAACTGCTTTGAAAACTCACATATCAGAGTGCCAGACACCTTTTATAGCTGTCAAATGCTTCTATTTGACATGCAACCTAATATAACCCTCCTTTGCGCCACTTCCTTCCAAGTCTTTTTCCATGAAGACTTTGTCTACACCCTGTATTTGATAATTATGGCTATGAACCAGGAACTTCGTAGGATTGCTAGATCCCAGATATGATTACCGCAATTAGTATTGAACAATAGTAATTATGTTTTATGGTTCTTCCCCTGTCTCTAGGTAACCTGTACAGAGCCTACGTTAGGTAAGTAGCAAATAAGCCTAAGGAGTTTTGCGCATATGAGATATGAGGTGTGCAGGATAATGAATAATGTCTCCATGGGAAACAGGTGGAGGAGGTGGGAGGGTGAGAGGCAGATAGAGGGATGGACAGAGAGGTGTTCTGAAAACTTCTGACACAAGCTGATTTCCTGATACCACATGGAAAATTACCATCATTGTTAGTTACACATTGGTTTCTGCTTCAGTTAGAAGCATTAATCACAGTTTAAAGCTCCAATAATCAACATATATATATTCTGATATTTACATTGAATCAACTGACTACGTGTGACATGAAAGGTCACTTTAAGTATCACCCAATTCTGCAGCTCTGCTCAGTAATTTAGCCTCTTTAAGCTAGTTGTTTTGGTTTTACTGCACATTTACTGTTTTCATTCAGTCTCCCTGCTCTCATCAATCTCATTTCCAGCAGCAGCTGTTTTCAACAAACAAGCTCTGATAAACCTACTGTATGCTGCCTGGCATGTCTCCTTCACCAATTATGCTCTCATGCCTTAAGAGTAGTGATGGATTCTGGATAACATTTTCCTGCATAGGCAGTTTCAGTTGACTGGCAGCTTGGATGGGCATGAAACTCCCAGTTAAGTGTACAAAAGATGCCTTAAAAAATAGTTCTTTGACATCAACTCAAGTAACAACTACGTGTAGAAGTCAGCTTGACTTCCAAAGAGCATTTTGGTAAAAAACCACAAAGAATCACAAGGCTTATTATTTTGAAGTGACAGCAGAGAGCAGCCATTATACTTTGTAGAACTAATAATATATTCAGCAGTTTTAAATCAGTTTTGATTGTCAAAGTCAGATAGATTAGGCAACAGTGGGTGGAGTTTTGTGTTCTGAATTTGATACACGTTTAATTCCCATCTTTTCATCATAGAAATGGACACCAATGGCTGATATTTAGAGACATTTGCCATGTGGAAAAACAAGAGATTTCAAGAATACAAGAATAATGTTAATATTGTAACCGATGGTCATAACGTAAACCTATGGTATCACCAAATTATCCAACAGTGCTACATTGATTAAGATATTTGTTGTCTCAACAGTAAAAAGTAACTGTACTCACTCCCATTGTTTCCTCCTGGCCTGTGGTGTGTTGTGCAGCTTGTGTGCCTGGTGGGCCAAGATGACATCCCGGTGGTCCACCAGTCCTCCCCTCCGGCGGATTAGCGGGACTGTGGGGTCATTGCTGCTGGTAACCAGGGACAAGGGGCCTCGGCCAGAGCGCACCCCGTAGCCACCACCTCCACCAATGAAGGGCACTTCTCTGTACTGCTCCACCCGGACGTCATAAACAGCATGATAGTAGGTAGGGTTGGGGCCCACGCTGCTCCCACTGATTGGGGGAGGGTGGCAGCGTAGCGGCCGTTGGAGGCCCTGAGAGGAGGAGGAGCAGGACGAAGTCTGGGGCCACACCACCGAGCCGCCATGGTCCTGATAGAGGGGGGACAGCATGGAGCTGGGAGAGGAGGAGATGGAAGAGATGAGAAAGGAGAGGCGTATGGGAAGCAGAAAAGTAAGAATGGAGAAGAAGAAAGAGAAGGGAAAGAGAAGACAGAGAAGTTGACTAATTAAAAGAATATTCAGTATTCAAACTCCAGAGAGTGCTGATAAGCAAATATCTGTATGCTTTCTCCAGTGTTGGGATTTGCAGCTATTCTTTTAACTGTTCCTCAAACAAAAATAAGCATTTGATATCTTGGACCTGTGAAGGTATTTTTTTTTTTTTTTTTGGTTGGTGTGAAAGCAGGCAGAATACTATTCAGAATGTTTACTGTCACTTACAATGTCCACAACCAAGTGCAACACCACTAATTCCCTCAAAGAGAGACTGTCCGAAAGTGTGTGCTGCACCCCGGCTTTGAGTGTGGCCATTCAGAACAGGTAGAAACACTTTAGGCACGGTTGGACATGTCATATGACCTATGACGGAGGTGCAGCCTTAAATAAGCTATTCTTTTATCCAATTATACACACAATCTTACTCAGCTGCAGTCCTCCAGTTATACTTGAAACTCATAATATTGGTGGTTGACTTTATTATTGGATTATTGGTGGACTTTGTGGAGGAGTGAAACAAACATCAGTGAACCTTGAAAATCAGTTTGATGAATAATCTGCCACAGCCCTATTGTAGGTTGCACCGAATATATGTGTGACCACAGTAACATCAGAGGGAGACTGCAACCAGAATCCTGAATGTACAGAGAGGGACAGCCGGGAGGGAATCCATTCAGAGGGTACAATTGTGAATGGAACATGAAGAAAGGATGGATGTAAGGCAAGGCTCTGGAGAAAAGGGGAACAGAAGAGGAGAAATAGGGTAAGGGATTTCAAAAGTCAAAATGGCAGAATAGAACAAGAGTAAGAATGTTGTGAATAATTGAGCTTTGATGTAAAAGGAAGTGTAGGTGAAAGACAGAGGGAATAATAAAGGAAATACAGTTTCTTTAATCCAATGTTCACTCCTCGTAGAAAGAATAATAATAATACCATCCATAACAAAATGCACTATGTGATAATACTTTTTCAGCAGGAGGACAAGCTGCTTCTACAGATACTCACCGCACAAACACCAAAACCTTTCAAAGTTGGCATTAGCACATAACAGATATTGTCCCATAAGCCACTAAAACAGTATCTTCAGAAGCAGCTTGTCCAGAATTTTTTTTATACTATTTACTGAAAATGTACCTTAAAGGACCAGTGTCCTTTACCGCTCGCCTCAACCAAGCGTGTACGAGAAACTGGCCACAAAACTCACGAAAGGCCCTATCAAGAGTTGTGTGTGTTTGGTTTGTGTTACACACTGGATCTTTAGGAGCCTAAAAGGCACTGGGTAGAGCTAAGAATTACATTCATATTAGACAAATCTGTAGCACATGATTTACATCCAATGTCAGTGGTCAGTACTGTTGCAGTAGTGGAATAGCCTTTATTGTGCAAGGTGGCAGGTAAGAGATGGGAGGAAGGGTTGGTGGATGGGTGTGCAGTTCATTCAACATGCATGTGAGGGACTGGGGTTTGTGTAGCATCATAATATAAAGGTTAACACTGTTTTACCTTTAACCACAACACTGTCATCCTAAATCTGGGCTTTTGCAGAATTATCCATGTCTTTTTTTCTAGCCATAGATACTGTCAGCAGTACAGTAATTAAATATCCCCATTGGCAACAGGGATATAGGCTGGTCTTGTGAACTTCTAGTCCACATCATGCAAGTGAACTTGAAGGTCAGGACATGCAATAAATGTCCAGAATGACTCCCTCAACTTTCTCTCTAGAAATGTACGTTATCTTCATTTTCCATTATACATTAATCCTTCCATCTCACTTTAGTGCCTCTATTTCCCATTTCATTGTAGTTTGTATTGATGAACTTGTATGTTCAGTTTTCAACCAATATTCAGGTGTTCTTACTATGTATTCTGCTTTCTCTCAATGTTAGAAATAAGTACAAGCCAAAGGTTACAGTCTGAAAAAAAGCTAACTGTTTTTTGCCCTTGGTGAAGAAGAAACAGAAAGAGTGAGAAAAAGGCAAAGAATATGAATCCACATAGAGAGGGGGCACATTAATAAACTAGACATTCAATAAAAGTACAGAGGACAAACAACAATGGGAGGTAGGGGGAGAAACAGAGGAGAGAAAAGAGGGGAGGACGGGAAGATAAAGGGGGAAACACTCTTAATTAAATGCCTGCAAAGACTAATGACACTAACCTGGCATTTAAATTTTTACTACGCAATTACAAAAAAATGCTTCTGGTTTGTGTGTGCGTGTTCATGTTGTGTCTGTGCATGTGTGAGTGTGTGTGCGCACAAACGTACTGGAAACAGCATTTTTCCTCACCAGTTATCTGCTGAGAGTGCATTACACATTATTTCTCCCTGACATGGTGTAAAGCGAAAACTAATTCACAGAGACAGGCGCACACACACAGATTTACGCTCACACACTGCAGGTACAATGATGAGACATACTGCTATGGTAAGGACTTTGTTGGGTGATTGAGGGTGTGTGTGTGTGCCGCAGGGCTTGAATAACACAGGTCTAGTTGTATTAGTGATAGCAGCAGAGAACACACAAACTCACACCATGCACATAACACAGAGCAAGGGCAAACTACAGAACTCACACGGACACAGAGGACTCAGAGAGAGGTGGGGAGATTATGAGGGGAGACACAGAGGTTGATGGACAGATACAGAGGAAAGAAGAGGATGAATGCGTGAGCAGATGAGGGAGGAAGAGGAAGACAGTGATAGAAGAGAGAGAAAAGTGACTCGTTGGGGAAGTGGGGGAAAAACAAAAACCATGCAACCAGCATTTACCCTAAAGGCACAACGGTACGATGGAGAGAGCACTTTAATAAAAGGTACAGAGGCAGCAAAAGCCAGCAGGATGAGAGTAAGAGTGGAAGAAATTAAGGGACATGACAGACGAGTGGAAGAATGACTAATTGCTGAGAGAGAAAGACAGAGCAGAGCCATGCAGATAAGGCAAAATCCTTTCTCGCTTTCAGTCATCATGTCTCTCTTTCTCCCCCGGCTTCTGCACATCTGGATTAGCAGAGAAGTTCTACAACAGTACATACAGAGTACCAGTGAAGCCCTTCCTCACAACCACACACCACATCTACAACTGGAGACCAAGTAGCTACCACCATGACTAAATGGTTGAAGTAATAATCTCATAATAAAATGTTGTTGAGTCACGAGGAAGAACGCGTTACAAAGTGATGTGTTACAGTAACTCAGATACTTTTGCCAGGTGTTTGTGTCATTGTGTGACTTTGGCATTGTAAGACCTTAGTTTGGATCCAGACTAACTTCAGTTGGGGATTGAGGCAGCAACTCCAGTGCTCTGCAAGGTCAAAAGAGTCTGATGGCTTTGAAGAGAGCAATATAACAGCTTCAGTTCTTTGGCAGACAAGACTGTCTGACGGCAAGGTAAAGCGGTGAAAATATTCTAAAAATAGCATACACTTAAAAAGTGCATCACTTAGCTTCTGTACTGATACTCCTGTCTGCTTCTCCAAACTGGGGACATGGTGGCCGCCACCTACTGTGGGTAATACACTGACAGTGGATAGGTACATCTCGCAGCCCCACTTCAAAAAATCAGAATTCACCCTTTGAGTCAAATATGTACCATAATGCGAAATATCCTGACAGTCATCACCAGAAAAATTGCTGTATAAGTCTATTGTGCTATCAGCTTATTACAACTCATATTTATTACAGTGAAAACGCGCAATGTCAACAGACATCACATCAGAACTTGTACATACTGTATGCTTTGGCCACTTTTTTCAGACATTTTTTTTTCATGTCACTTCTTTGTGTTCCGCAGTAATGAAACTGCTCAGTTGGGAATTAGGCAAGATACTGTTATGACGGAATCAATTCATTAATCATCCTGCTGACTCCTAAAACATCACTGACATCAGAAACTTTAGTTTCCAATCTGACACTAACAGTAGTGGGAATGAACAGCCAGACTCAGCTCATTAAATTGAATATGACTCACCCTGAATTTGTCATTTTAATTTAATTCAAACTAAACTCGGATAGGACGCTTCCAGTATTTTCTCCTCTCCCACTAAACTTGCTTAACTTAAAGATAGTAAGACTACTGTAATTACGTTTCTTGCAATGTATGCAGATACACAGCTGTTTGAGAAAAGGTTGAAGAGTGGAAATCGGTTTGGTGCATTTAAGAGGGAGCAATGCCTCAAAGTCACAGAAGAAGGATTTTGATTGGAAGGTCACTGAACTGAATCCCTGGGTAGTACCAGGAAAAGTGAATGAGTAGAACTTTTTCCTACCACTGAAGCAGTCCTGAGCAGCAACTTGGACCATAATTTCTCTAAATTTACTGTGAAAAACACCTTTTCATCAATACAGTAAGGAGTGGAAATTCAGCAGGGGCAGAGCTGACTGCAAAGTTATTTTGCAGGAGAAAGAGAGGATGTTTTACGTGACAGCTGCATTTAAGTGCCCGGCAACATAATAGTCCAAAATGTGTTTGTTAATCCTAAAAGCAGATACCAGCCCATTGTAAAGCTGATTCTAATACTGATCATTTATAAATATATAACAAGCTGATTGATTTACTTTTTCTTTTAGATTTACAGAAATGAAACACAAACTAGTCGTTGCCTCCCATAGCATAGCCTTTTCTCCTTTTTGTCAGATAATACAACAGTTTCTGGTGAAAAGTAGTCCAAATTCAAGTTAATTACAGTGTAAGAGCCTCCAAAGCTGATTTAACAGCTAACCACACAGAGCCAACAATGAGGACTGAATGGTGCCAATGGTGTGGGACAGTGGGGTCATTGAGGCTCAACAATTGCCCAAAATTACCCAAGGTTAGTATGGTGGAAAATAAACGTATGTAATCACGTTTTTCTTTCTAAAAGAGACGAGTTTGTCATCATATGATTATTAGCAGTCACACACCAATTACAACAACCTGACTTTGTTGTCTGGCTAGTTGCCTCTGTTAGCTAATTACATATTAGCTACCATTACAGTTGTGCTCATACCAACTGATTTTCCATCTCACATAATATCTCGCATCGCCTGTTCCTTTTCAGAAAGTACTGGAAACTTGAGAGATAGCCAAGTCAGACATGTGACCAAAGGTATTACCTTCATAGTGGTTTTGGAAGACCTATGTTTTTTTACTAATAACTAAGTAAAAATTACTAACTAATTACGTTTGGTTCAAACCTGCTTGTACTGTCCGGTCTAGTTGAGAGGTTGACAGTTGCCTTCCTCCATAAGGTAATATTAGAAAGCTGAAAAATTAATGTTAATGACAACAACGTAAAGTTTCAGAACTAATTACACCTCATTCGCCGCTTGGGGGTCAGCCCTATGTTCCCACATTTCTAGGACATTTTCAAAATTAGGTCTTGTGTTCCTACACTGTGTTAGGGTTAGGGAATAGGTCGGGTGTAACTGGCTATCAAATTGGGAGAAAGGGGGATACAATCTGATATAAATTTATGAAAGAGGAAATGTGGGAACATAGGGCCGAATTTTGGAAAAATATCTTAGAAATGTGGGAATTGTGGGAACATAGGGCCTAATTTTGGAAAAAAAATCTTAGAACTGTGGGAACATAGGACTGTGGGAACATAGGGCTGTGGGAACATAGGGCTGTGGGAACATAGGACTGTGGGAACATAGGGCTGTGGGAACATAGGGCTGTGGGAACATAGGGCTGTGGGAACATAGGCACGCTCCCGCAGCTTGTACTGTCCAGTCCAGTTGAAACCTTCATCCACCACAAATTTAAACGTTAGCTACATTACTGCTCCTGTCCTAATCCACCAGTTTTTATTTTCAATTTTTAATTTTTATATCACATATTGCCTGTTCCTTGTAAGACAGAATATTCAGGTCAGGCACAGGGTAAAGGTAAATTACCTTCACAGAATGCAGCTGTAGTTGGAAGCGGCTGTTTTTTCAGACTAATTAATCCTGCCTCACACCTGCTAACAAGCTTGGCCTGTTGAAATTTGTTTTCAGGTGTCAAAAAAGGGATTTGTTTTCCCTCTAGACACTTCTACCTAGCACTAATGCACACAAAAGCCCAAGATAGTTACACAACGACACACTTCAGACCCATACAAACTCGCTAGCCTAGCAACAGTATAGCTATTGACTATATTTCTGTGGTGAAGTCAACTAAAACTACTTTTATCAGAGTGAATAACTAAGTTATTTTTATTTAGTTTTTCATTTTTGCTGCTTTCAGTTTAGTGTAAGTTAGGTTCCAGAGTAGATTTGCTTGTTTCAGTGTTCATTTTAGTTTAGTTTTTATTAGTTTAAGTGTCAGTTTTAGTTTTTTTTACTATAACATGGGGGGTATTTGTCAGGGGCAAGTTTTAAGAAGTTTAGAATAACAGCGCAAACACATTGACTTACAGTCCCAATAAACATATCCACCAATGCCTCCTCATGCTTGTTTTGTTGACACATTTGACCAAAATGACAAAGACTAAAACTAAAGAAATTAGTTTTAAGGTTTTAGTTTAGTTAATAACATTGGATGGTACAACCTCCTCTATGGCTGTCCTGTGTGATTTACTATGCTGGCAGCTGAAACTGTGAGCAGTGAAGAAGCTCTGTGGCGCGCTGGGATGTCATTACTGCACTTTGACCAGAACACATCACTATTTAATCCTTTGACTGTGTGGAAATATGATATTTCCATATCACAGATGATGAAAAAAGAGGCCATGAACAATAGTTTCACCATTTGGTCATTTTGAGCTGCTATGTGTAGGCCTATAATGACTGATTATGTCAGGGAAGTCGGATTTGTCACTCAATCAACTCCCCACAGAAAAGGCTGAAAGGTTTGCACAGAAAAATTATTTAACATCTCTTGACAGAAGTCCTCGTTTTGAGATACGAAGGTTCACAGCAATCAAGTCAGTAATTTAAATGAGTCAGATAGACCAGGCAGTCTTTTGGTCAGTCACTCATTCGGCAGGTATAAAAGTCAGCCTTCCATTTAGCAGCCAAACACAGCTCTCCTGGTGTTCTGACTGTCTGACTGCCGCTGACCTCTTTCCGCCTGTCAACCCCCCCAAACGCTCTGACCTCTCAGGTCACAGCTCTCTGACTGCTGCATCCATCAAGAAGCAGGTGAATGCTAACAAGCCACGCTGTCTCTCCTCACACATCAGCTATGAGGCTCAGACAGCATCTGAAAAAGTCTCCTAATTCTTTTTCCCCTCACGCTTGATGTTTTTAAAACAGCTAAAAGCCAGATGACATGGACGTGTAATACATTCTGAATTGGATTCAGAAAATTGTGTCAAATGTATCATATATAATATAATTCATATAACTGAGGAAGTGGCCAGAATCAACTGCTTCCCAATGCGGTTTGGCTGAGCTTGCATCAACTTGAAGTTTAGTGTGATTATCTGAGGAAACAACAAAATTTTAAGGCATATACCAACACATAAATATCTTTTTGACTTCAAAAATGTGCTTGCTTGAGCAGTTATCCAAGGGCAGCTACTCAATTTTAATCCAACAACAATTAATGTTATATTGGACAGTGCAGTCCTGTAACAATCTGTGTAAGCCCTGTGCCTGTAAAATATACAGTATTCTACATTTTATATAAGGGTGTAGTAAATTGTAGGTTGATGACATTTTCATTCACCTCACCAAGGTGAAATGATATCACAAACAGGATAGTCAAATTTGCTTAAAGTTACATATTTAAGCTTTAATATTCCATGTATTTCCTGTAACATAACATATAACCTATATACACAAACCCCTGACACAGTAATACTATTGTTGTATAAATATTATACAGGACATCTGTATGTGATACTCAGCAGGTGGGTAGGTAATGTGTTTTGTGCAATAAAATGTACATCTCATGTCTGCAGAAATGTCCCAGGTGGGAACATTGAGGAGTAAATGTACTGAGCTAAATGAAGTGTGAGAGTGTTTTTCTTGGACCACCGAACTGTGAAAAGAGCAGTGCACAATAATAGTGTATGTGTGTGTGTGTGTGTGTGTGTGTGTGTGTGTGTGTGTTTGTGTGTGTGTTTATGTATGTGTTATCCAGACTTCCTTAACCTTCTTGCTGTACCAGGTAGGTGGATGTTTAAGATTCTTTAAAAGACAAAGGACTACCAACCAACTGAGATGACCAAAAATGCAATGAGCAGTATATCATTGCTGTTATCGAATGGAAACTTTTCAGCAAAGATGTTCCAACAGTTTTCTTGTGATTCAGAGGCTGAGCCCTATGACGTCCCCAGTTTTGAACCAAATACGTCACAACGGGTTGTAAAGAAGATCACCCCACCACCGTGCTGCTAAAAAAACAAAAGCTGTCTCCAATTAGCAAATGGAGATCAAGTGATTTTGGCTCGGGAAAACGTAATTAAATTGTAAACTGTCTCAGTGAGTCACCACACTAGCTCTGGACATGAATAAAATCAGCTGGCAACATGCTGAGATCCATTATTCTGAGAGAGGTGGCCAAAATGATGGGGCGGCGGAGGAGGAGACAGAGGTATTACTGGAGCTTATAAATCTGAGTTACTGATAGACACACAAAGTCTCACAGCCATGACGAAGGCAGACAGAATAGATAGAGGTGGCAAGGTGCCTCTTTTAACCAACACACAAACACAGGCATACGGCTGCTGTCTGCATCAGTGCTCTTCTGAACCCTGCCAGGGTTTCACAGTGGAAGTCTTTACTTTGGGTTTCACCCATGGGGTGCCACGACACACTGACTCACTCCTGCTTTCATCCCGAGTACTGCATGAAAGCCAGAACACAGGATGTTGTTTACTCCGCTGAGCATGGTACACCCATGACAACCACATTTGATTTACGTCACACTCTGAGTGGGAAGGCCTACCTGCATCACAGACAGCCAGAGGAAAACTCAAACAGTCATGGGACAATATATATATATAAAGATACAACAAAATGAACTTATTATCAAAAGTAGTCTTTTGCAGAGTGGCCCCTTTTGGACTGATAAAGCAATGTTAATTACTTCACTGTGTATACTGTTAAGTAGCTAAATCTATAAGATTAACACATCTTTGCAAAATCATAATGTGTTTTGCATGTAAAATCTGTCAAAGTAACAACGACAGCTGTCAGATATATGTACTGGACTTAAAAGTACAATGTTTGTACTTGTGGAGTGGAGCAGAAGTATAAGTAGCATAACTTGGAAATATTTAGACTGTAAGTACCTCAAACTTGTACTCAATGAAATACTTGAGTACACATCAAACTTTATCCTGGACACCCTATTGTAATTATTTCATGTTATCATTATATCTGTAAACCAGTTTACGATGTGGAATTCAATGCACTTTCCGCCTGGTGGATGTTTGGTAGCTCGTTCAGCAAGCGAAGGTACAACACATTGCAACCATGTATCCATGCTCGTAGACCAGGAAGAAGTCATGCTAGCTAGAAACTACTGTAGGTTGCAGTTCAAAGCCTCCAGCTCTTTTTTGTGTTTTCTAAGAACAGCTTTTGTGCCTGAGGGAAGACAGAGCCTTAGCAGCAGAGATTTGGTGGTGTTTTGAGCCCGTCTGACAGAAAAAACGAGCAGGTGCAACACCACATTAAGACTGGTGACCATCCCCCCGTCAAATGTGTGTCCGTCTCCAGAGGAATTGGGCTGAGATTGAATGTCAAGTGGCTGGTCTGCTGGTTGATGAGTGGTGGAAGAGAGCTGTGTCCCCTGGACGTCCCCCAGTAGTGCGTGTTGGTTAGAAAGAGAAGACAGTGAAGATTCTGCCATGATCCCCTCCCAAGGATGGAGGACAGCCTGGATGTCCTGGCTGGCTTATCCTGGTTTAGCACACTTGACATTTCAAATGGCCACTGGCAGGTGGAAGTGGCTGAGGAGGACAGGGAGAAAACAGCCTTCAAGACAGGAAGAAGCTTGTAGCCTTGCCTATGGGCCTGAACAGTTCTCCACCTTTCAACGCCTGACGGAGCTGATCCTCAGGGGCCTGCCATAGCACATCTACATGATGTATTCGGATGTCGCAGCCCCCTTCGCTCCTTCAGGATTTAGAGTTTCCTTTTTGAAAGGGCTCGCTGTTTCATGTTTTATGGATACAATGTTCTTTCCAACTTGTTGTTTTGTGGTGCATGGGGATTTTTTTTGTTCTTATTGTACAGTGGGTTAAAACCTTGTTTATAGTTCGGTTTGGTGTGTGGATGGGCATGTGTTGTGTCCTGTGGTACCTCTTTTGCTACAGTGTGGAGGTTAAGATGGAAGAAAATTTGTTTTCCTGTATGTTATTTATATGTTATATTTGTTTTAATGATGAAACAGGGATGTTCTAGTTGGGGGGAGGAGCTGTATGTAACGGACTACCTGTGTTTCTGTATTTGTTTTCTGCATATAAGTAAGATTGTTATAATTCCTCTGTCTAGTGCTAGACAAAGGCATTCTCACCAGTATTTGCACAAACATAAGGCATTATGAAATAAAATAATACAAAATGTAAATCCCCCCCTATAGCTCACCAATGTTTTCTGCAAAGAGCACAAGACAGGTAGTTTGCAAAGAAGAATTGTACACATTCATGTTGCAGAAAAAAACATTGCAATTCAGTTCCTGGTGGACTTTAAAGGCTCTGCTCACCAACATATGTGTTTTCAGTTACTGTGCCTGATTAAACCTTTAGTTAAGTTGACTGTTGACCTATGTTGAGAATTATGTGACGTTACCTAATTCTACACATGCTCACAGAGCGTTGAGGAGAGATCTAATCACGCAAGTGAAAGTGAAAAGACCTTTACATTGAAGCCGGGATCTTAATCCCAGAAAGACCTGTAGTATCCAACACATATTGACTGTAATCGAGACTTCCTACATCCTGTATGTATTCCTCTCCGCTTCATTGATAATTTAGATCAAAGCAGCCTCTCTTAGCTACGGAAGCCCTAAAAGGTCATGGACTCAAACATTTCTTTAATGCGGTTATCTCGAGATGCCGAGATATCTCTTACTTATCGTTATCTCATGACAACAACGCTCGTTTTCTAATGTTAATGGGTTCATTTATCTTGAGAAAAAACAAGATAATATACATAAGATCCCCAAGAGTGTACAACGGCATACACATGATGCACACTGGATTTGGGAGTTTCAAAGCAAACCATATAAACATTTTATGATTTTTTTGCCATTTGTTCCCTATTGCGATTTTATATGGGGGAATTTACATTATGGCTCATTATTGAAAGGGATAGGCTTACATACAGTGGTCAGCTTAAAGCAGACAACCAAGGGTTAAATTGGTCTGGTCTGGAAGATGCCGTGGGGCAGTGATTGTCTCAAGGTCCACTGCACTTAATCCAATCCCTGCGCTTCCTTTTCCGACATTGATGAGTGTTCTGTACTAAGTAATGCTAAAATTAAGCTTTCTTTGGCATTGAGAGTTCCCAATTCACTGTCGATAGGTTAATTACTTGCAGCTTTATATGAAACAGCACTTGAATATTATAACTTTGACAGAAATCTTAACATAGCATGGTAGAAAGAGCAACAGGACTTTTTTGCCATTGAGATTAGGGTTCATGTGATGGTGAAGGCACTAATGCATAATTGAACAAGCATAATTAATGTGTGTTTTATCGGCAGCCAAATCTCGACTTATTAGAGTAACTATTCTAGCGCAATGACACCACTTCAACTCCACCACTACTACAACCCACAAAAGGTGACTGTGACTTTCTAACACCCCGTGGTGGTTGAGACCGGTTGGAACCATCCATGGGTTCACTGACAAACAGTCACAAGATTTGTGCAGATCCAAAGAATGTGGCTAATATGACACTGACTTGATCACCAAATTATGTGACTGGCAGCTATCTACACTGTCTATCAATTTATTCTCTTTATGTACCTTGTTTATCTCTGTTTGTCCCCTTTACTGGACATTGTTGACTTTTCGTCTTTGGCAACTTCTGCTTATTGTTAGTTAGTTTGACAGCTACACACTCTTGACAGCGGCACTGTTTAGGCTCATGCCAATAAGGCGTTATTCAGTAGAGTAAAGCCGACAAACAGAGCGATGGAAAACACTGAGATGGATTGATGGACAAAGGGATGGAAAGGGGGATTAATGGAGCACGGAGACAGAGGGGGTGAGGATAGAGAGATGACCCAGAAGTAACAGGCAAGAGTGCAGGTGTGAGATTGCAGTTCGGAAACAAGAATACAAACACACATGCACACACCTGTCAGAACCACTCTAATCCTTTCTACAACTCTGGATCCTTCAGGGTTCAAGCAGGATGCAGCCTGCTCCCTGTAAAGATTCAATAACATTTAGATCTGATGATGTTACGCTGATGTCAGGTTTGGGCCAATATGAGCCAAAATAGTAAGGAACTGACAGAGGCCAGAGAATATTTTTGGCTAAGAGGTGGAGTAGTACTTTTGAGAGATCTGTACATAGAGATTTTACATAACTCACTCATCCAATAGCAGATTTGACACCATGCTGAATGTGTACAATAATAGCCCGGGTAGAAAATCTCAATGTCTTATCACGACCTTGACTCCTTTAGAAGAAGAGTTGCGGAATCTCAGAGGCATTTTTATTTTAGCAGCAGTAGGAGAGCTGTTTGTTCTTTGTTTACAGGGTGGTCTGAGACAAGAAGCTTCGGTTCAATTTGACTCCAAACACGGAGCTCTTACATCTGAAATATTGAAATTCAGTTAGGGGTCGATATTGGCAATTCTAACAGTCAATAGAATTAACATTTTTCACTCTACTTTTCCTTCTAGGACTTTCTGTACAAAACTATTAGTGAGCTGGGAGTTATCGAATCAATTGTCAGTGTTTTTCAAAATCTTAAGAAGTTCAAATGCTCTCCTCTATCCGCCCACTGTGGCTAAGGGAAGACAAACCTTATGCAATGTCTTACCTGAAAGTGTTTTGATGCTGTGAGGTAATTTAGGTATTGGTTACATGGCTGTCTTTGTTTTGGTGCTTCTGCTGTAACTATTTTTGAGCAGAATGAAGCTTTGTCCCTTCAAACACACGGAGCCTGCGGTCATTTTCTATTCTCTCTGGTGGCAGCTCATGTTTTACTGTGGGGGCAAAATGGTGCTAAATGCATTTACATGTGTGGGTCACATTTACAGCCAGTGTCTGGTTTGTCCATTCTGAGATACTACAAAAAGATGGTGGTGCGACATAGCGGGATTCTAAGCTAACAAAAACACCATGAAACCAATACTTATGAAGAATATATTCCATTTCTGACAATAGAGCCTGTGTGTATACAACTATACTAGTCATTTTCTTAAGAACAATGTCAAAATTGTCTGATTTTGAATATTTTCTGGTTTCTTTAGTCCCCTATGACAGTACACCAAATAACTTTGGGTTGTGGACAAAAAAAGATTTGGGGATGTCACCTTGGGCTTTGGGAAACAGTGATTAACATTTCTCACAATTTTCTTACATCTTATGGATCAAACAACTAAACGATTAATTGGGAAAATCATTGACAGATTAATCAATAATTCAAATAATTGTTAGTTGCAGCCCTGGATTGGAATTGATAAGGTCAGGTGCCCACACTGTGTTGAAAATGTGGTTTTCCTCTCTGTAATCATTCTTCCTGTCCATCACTCGTAGTGATCAACCCACAGAGAATTATCAACCGACTCTTTCTACATCTTTCAGCTCACTGGTTTGCTTTCACAGCCTGCAACATTAGTGCGTCGTTTAGAGGTAGTAGCCAGCTATTTTCAGTAAAAAAGCTCTGAAAAGCCCACTGCACACTGCCTGCTCAGCACCAAAGGCCAAAGTGGTGAACATAGTGGAGTATTAGTCAGCTAAAGAGCCAGATGTTTCTCTGATGAGTGATCAACACAGCGCTAAAAGAAAGTGAATAATGACTTACATTCACCAGGTGGACAGCGTCACAACTCCAAATGAATGATAATATTCATCCATGGCTGCTAGATGTGATTCTTTACTATACTGTTCTGCTGGATACACCTGCTTCCCTTATATTTGCATTTCACATTTAAACAGTTAGCTGTTGCACTTCTCATGAGCAACTCACATAGACTTTCAATAAGCTTGATCCACTGAACAAGGAGCCAATAAATACTGTAGTATAAAGGTCTCAGTCTCAGCAGACCACAGTAAATAAAGCGCTGTCCCTCCTCTATAGGTCTTTTATCAACAGTGACTGAGCAAAGGCAAACAGAGTTATTATTACATTGAGATGGAGATGCTCCAGGGCCTGTGAGGCTCACTGTTCTGTGTTTCAGTTTGGTTTGAGCCTTGTCCATCAGTCAAACGTCAAGTCATATCATGTAAAATCTCAGACACAGAGCAATCGCATTTTGAGCAAATTCAGAGTCCAGGTGGGGACACGTAATCACAGGGAAAAAGTTAAACTATCAGACCTAAACCTTTTAATGACTCTGGAATCACCCAAATTAATTTTAATTAAGCGCATTTGAAAGGCCCTAATTGGTTTACTCACAAATCGAATCTGTTCCTTACAAACTACAATTGTTGGCTTATTGGAGGCATTCAAAGTAATGGTGAAGAGCTCTTCTAAGCAGACTACAGGATCTCACACACCAGTTGTCCTATGTAAACACATTTTGAAGGGATGCTTAATTCTTTTTTTGCAATGTTCTGCCATTTAGAAAACACACTGACTGTCTGTGTGGAGATAATTAAATATCAAGATTTTAAACTTAAAAAGCCATCAAACATATTCAAGGGCCAATTATTTATTGATTTCCGGAGCTTTATTGCCTACCATTAGTAATTGTACTGGTATAGTCGACAGTTCATTAATGCTCCAGACCTCCATAGCTCCATAACATAAGAATCTGATTTTGTAAGATTTTTAATAGGCAAATTAGCTATGCATCTTCCGGAAAGGATCCAACTTTGGGATGTTGGAGATTGGCCAAATGTGTCATTTATAAGGAGTGAGGTATCATTTTTTGGGAGAAATGAGGCAAAGATTAAGCAAAAACACTTTTTTTAAGAAGGCATTTCAAACTCCTCCAGTGCAGTGTCATTACCCAGGTGGCTGATCTGCTTGTTGGGGCACCAATCATGGATCTATTTACCCAATAATAACATTAAATTAACAATCACCCCATGACATATGTGATCAGAATGACCAAAAAAACAAATGAAATCAAGCTAATTTTCTGACATTGGCCAAATGTATCATTGTGACCAAATTTGAACCCATCAGGCCTAATGGTTTAATATTGACCAAATAATGCTCTGATGTTGGACATTATTGGTCTTTGGTAAAAGACGTCATACTTGCAAGTAGCTTACTCATATTTCATGTCACCCTTTGCTTCATTTATCCCCAGATTTTTTTTTCCATTTAATTTTTTATTTTTTTGGCAAATCATACATGAAATGACCATTTTCGTGTTATTGAAAAAAAAAAAAAAAGAACTTAAACTAGGAGTGAATGTAACGTCCAGGGTGCTTTAAATGCAGCTCGGACCGGCCCGTGCAGCCTTACCTGTCTGTCAGGTGCTCCGCTGTCCGGCGGGTACCGAGCCTGCGGGCTCCGGAGACTCCAGGCCCGCCCACCGGGTCTCCGGTGGCCCCGAACTGCTCACCTGTCGGGCGGAGGCGGTTGGAAACCAGTCAGCGGTGCTGGGAGGACTGGACGGGCGGAGACGGAACAGTAACGTATCCACCACTGGTGGGGAAGAAAACTCCATGTTCACATCCAGAACATCCCGACAAAAGTGCAGTCCGCCGGTCAATGAATGTCACTGTGGTGTCGGCTGTGGTGTCAGCTGTGGATCCGACAGGAGTGGGTGTCGCTGACAGTGAGCTGGAAGAGACTGGGGAGCAGTCAAGGCATGTGTCGATCCAGTCGTGTTTAAAGGTCTGCTGTTGTTCTTAAAAGGACGTTTCGGATTGTGCGCCGTCCGCTTCACATCCACTATACCGGACTCTCCCTCTCTCTCTCTCCTCTCTCTCCTCTCTCTACCACATCCACTCTCCTCATCTGTCTCTGTTTCTCTCCCTCCACCTCTCTTTCTCGGCCCCCCCACCCAATTCCCTCTCTCTCTCTCTCTATCCATCTATCTAAAAGTGTCACCCTCACACTCCCTCCCCCTCCTCCTCCTCCTCCTCCTCCTCCTCCCCCTCCTCTGTTCAGATCAACTTCATTCAGAGGTTGTAGGTTTGTGATCAGCTGTGTGTCACTATCTGTTACTGTAGACACAGTGTTTGAAATATCTTGCATGATTTGTTCTTTTATAAATGTGTTTTGTATATGTGTGCTTAATATCAACCTAGATATTATACATTGTAATTCTGTAATGCTACTTCTGGCTATGACACCAATCCCCTCTGTCCATTCTGCAGGAGGAATAGCCTCCTCTCGCTCTCTTTGAGAGTTCTCCCCCTTTACCCCATTTGTTGCTGTTTTTTCTTTGAACAGAGGGTCTGAGGATGGAGGGTGTACACATTACAGATTGTTAAGCCCTCTGAGACAAATTTGTGATTTTTGTCCGTATAGATAATAACTAACTTGACTTTGACCAGTGCCAAAGACAGATTTCTACTTCAGGCCATGGTGGGATTTTGGGAATTGTCATTCATTTTCCTTTACTACCTAAACGTCTCATAAAAACTGAAATACAAACAAAATAACAACAACTGTTACACTTTATATGATGTTCACTTAAAATGTATGAATATGTATTCCAAAATGATCTTATCTATAGTAAAAACAGTAAATCCAGATGTGCATACTTATCTTCCCATAGTTTAATGTATTTAACACCAGCACAGCATGCAGAGGACAGTCTAACTCCTGTATTTAATTTATTTGCACAATAGAACACAACAGAAGAATAACAAACACCAGAAAAGGGACAAATTGTGCCTTTTATTATATTACTGTACATGCATGTACAGATATTTAAATATAAAATTAGACTGATGATTAACAGAGACCATCACTGATAGTGCCGGTTTCTCTCTCTCTCAGTTCAGTTTAACATTTTCTCTCTGTTTGTCAGCGGTGTTGCTGATCCATTCACCGCTGTGTCTTTAAGAAGGAAAGAAAGGAGATTAGGAGGGCGATAGAGGAATATTGAGATCATTTTAAGCAACTAGGCTGAAGCTGCAGGACCAATGTCACAGGGATCGGACTTCCTCTATTCTCCAAAAGCTGTGAGGCAGCCGCAAAACTCCCCTCGCAACACCGGTGACATTGCTGATGCACACTAACATTTGAATGTGTGCAGGCGCTGGCATTCCTGTATGGCTCTTAAGTCTTTGTGTACCAAGAGTCTCTATTGTGTGTGTGCATGTGTGTGTGTGTGTGTGTGTGTGTGTGTGTGTGTGTGTGTGTGTGTGTGTATGACAGTCTCACGACGGAGGTTGTCCGACTCAGCATCTTCCCACCAACAGTGCTGCTGTTCACATCGAATAATAACACCTAGCTCTGGAAATTAAAGCCTTTAGCCATACATACACTTCCTCCCACACACACATACACACTTCCTCACACACACACATAAGGGATTCAAATATTGCAGAGGTGCCACGCAGTTTAACCTCATTTGAGGACACAAAAAGCAACCTGGCTCTTATACTGCAGAGACTCACTGGGGATCAGCAGACATGCACAGACACACACAGCACACACAGACACAAGTATTCACAAATGGCTCAGCCTGCAGAGTTGAGGCTACCAGGAGCCACAGTGCAGATCAAATCTAATGCAGTAAACACTTCACATCTTAAATGGCGTTATAATGGTGATAGGCAGGGTAGGACACTGCCTGAAGGTTACACTACTGTGTTAGGTCTGAGGCAGAGTGCTGTTTACGCATCAAAGTTTGGTTCACTGAATAGTTGCCTGTGTTGTTTACTGGTTATGATGCTATTACATCGCTATAGGTCAGTGACATAATTTAAGTAAAGGTTCATCATTTTTCACCAGTTGTATGTATTGTTTATGATTGTGTCCACATTCACTGCCAGAAACACTAAAACATCACAGATTTCCCCTTAACTTCAGTTGGTTTACTCATCTATATCCAGCTATAATATATGGTACATTCAGAATATCAATAAAATGCATTTTCTTTCTAACACTTTTCTAAAATCTACATACATGTAATGCATCATATTCAGCGCGAGTTGTCACATCAAATATTTATTCTTCTTCAAGTGGCCCTGGTTATCCTGAAGTTACCTAGAGTCAGATCGGTGAAAGTAGCACAAAACAAAAAAGTTTCTCAAAGCCCATCGCAAGTCGCCCTTCAGCAAGGAACTGAAACGTGCAGAGTAATGTCTTTCACAGCCAGCTTGCGAGGCAGGAATTGAGCCTAGTCTGAACACTAAAATATACTCCAACAAAGAAATACAACTATCATGAGTTACAGTCTATTTAGTACTGTTTGTCTAGTTTACATTCTCCTTGTGATTTGCATAATACAATCACTCACTCATAGGAAATCATTCAGCCAGAGCACAAAGAAAGGGAGATGACAAAATGAAGGTGTTCAGACCGAGTTGAAATCTGTGGAACGAAAGCGAACTCTTCTGCCTCTGACTGCTTTGATGGGCAGCAGGAATACGTTTCAGCAGAGGGACATGACAACACACACGATTGGGTTCCTCTGGTGGATCTGTGAGGGGGTCCTGTAGGAGCATTTTAGGAGTCTCTCTAAAATTGAGACCTGCCATCCATTCTACATCACTAAGAGACATAATAAAGAAAATAATAATTGAATTATCAGCGCAACTGAAACTATCTATGGCAGGGGAAGATATTCTAGTAGCGTTGTAATGCCTTTCATTAATAAATTAACTAATTAGTGGAGGCCACAGAGACTGGTCTCATGGTATATCCTTCCGATTCATGAGAGACTCACTCATTTGAAAGGCTGCTGTGCCCTCTAGTGTTAGAGAGTGAGAATGAGGCCTGTTTCCCAGCAGTCTTTGCACACTCTTCTCTCATTGGTCAGATCCAGCAGAGCAGAATATGGAGATTAGATTTAATTAAAATCGCCTCCAGCCCGTCACCCACTGAACTTAAGATCTACATTCAACAAACTGTGACAGTTTTTAATATCCAAATTACGCAGCCCACCGATCAATACAGACGATAACTGCTGACTCTGACAAATTCAATATCCTCACTTCTGATAGCAATCAACAACAAATGCACCATTATGACTGGGGCAGACACAATTTAAAAAAACACAACAATGGGATAAAGGCAGTTTTTAGTGCTCCAAAGAAAGGATTGAGTTAGCAGTGTGAGTCAGGACAGAATCAGTAGAAAATCCGGTGGCGTTTGCTGAAACGGTGGCTGCGGGCCAAGCAGCCTGGGTAGCCACTCTGCGTGGCTGCAGCAGTGCCAGGCCCGGGGAGACATGAGTTATGTGGCACTAAATCAGTCTCACATCCAGCTGACTCCCCAGCTTTTTGTCCGTCATCTACACACGCACAGGCAGTTAATGCTGTGTGCGTCTGCATGTGTTTTAGAGGAGAAAGAGCAGTGGCCCTACTAGATTGAGAGGCTGGAGGGGGATAGACCTAGGCTTGTGTGTGTGTGTGTGTGTGTGTGTGTGTGTGTGTGTGCGGATGATCACTAGATGTAACAGCTCTTGAACAGACAAGCTGCAGGAAACTGCTCACCAGATCAATGTCTGCTGCTGTGTGTACTACGCCTTAAAGTCCAATATGGGAGAACTCTGTACAAGAAAGGGAACCCCTTCTTTATGAGGGTTACCTTTAAGCAACTATTCCTTCATACCTGATATTCAAGAATTAAAGGACCAGCGTTTAGGATTTAGTGGCATCTAGTGGCGAAGGTGCAGATTGCTACTACCCGAACACTGCTTGCATCTGTATTTAAACGACTTGTGAATGAGATTGGTGTGAAAGTGTGTGGGAGAAACTATGGTGGCCTACCTAGAGTTAGTGTTTGGTTTGTTCGTTCTGGGCTACTGTAGAAACATGGCTGTACGACCTGATTCTAATGGGCTGATTCTAAGCAGGAAACACAATGAAACCAATAATTATGAAGAATATATTCCATTCTGACAATAGATCCAGTGTGTACACAAGTATTTTGATAACTGATTGCTCATTTTTTAAAGAAAAATGTCTAAATTCTCAGATTTTAGCTTCTCACAAGTGAATATTCTCTGGTTTCTTTTGTCCCCTATGACAGTAAACTGAATATCTTTGGGACTGGACAAGACATTCGGGGATGTGGTGTGTGTAGATAAAACCGGCTCATTCTAAGGGAACAAAAACACAACAGTCCCTATATACATGCTATTATGCACTAGACCTTTGAATTAGGATGTAAGTACCTAGAATTCTTAATTAACTGCATCAGCTGCTCAGTGTACTGTAGGACTCCCTGGAAAGCAATACACACTGAGTAAATTATCCGGGTGAAATTAAGTTAATTGAATTTCTTTGAACTTGAAGGAGTGACTTTACTTGAAGACAGGCATCTGTGTTTGTTTAAAGACACTTCCTGTTATTTTGGCATTGGTTATTTTTAAGGTTGTAATTACCATGAGGTAATTACAAGTTACAAACCAGTGTGATGATGTGATGTCCTTCCAAAGACAAGTAATAGCAAGCAGTTATTTTAAAACCGTACAACTTTATTTACGAAATCCTGCAACAGATCAGCCAAACAGTAAAATTTTGAAGATTGAATCCACAAACTTAGAAAAGGTTACAAAGAGAAAAACATGAGAACGCAGTCAAAGACCATTTGATCTGTCCATCTTGACGTAGGGGCCCTTGCTGTCCACCCTTCCTGGTCATCTGTTTTCTCTCTCTTCTTCTCTTTCTATCACATTATCTTCCATTCTGCCTCTGTTTTTCCTCCGTGATGGCCAGGGGGGCCAATCAGCTGTTTGGTCACCAACTCCAGCATCCACAATTTACTTCCTTGCTCTTCAGTGATTGATTGGCCCTTGGTTACCATGGCGGCGACATTGGCTGTGGGTTCTGGAGGTAGGACATCACAACTGCTGAGATGGACAGCCTGCAGACAGCACAGAGAGCGTGAGAAAAACACCATGTTTAGTGTGTGATTTTAGTTTTAAAGTCACACTGAAACAGTATTTCTACACATGTAATCCATAAATGTTAGACAGTTTATGTATAATGTCATTTATTCTTTTTGCATTGCATCTTCATGCAATTATTATTATGTATTATTAATATTATAATTCTTACTCCTATTTTAATAATAACATAACGCTATACTGTCACGATATTATTCTGACAAAATTTAAAGGCAGTCTGGGTCGGGAAAATATCAACAATCTCTAATACAGGGCTTGAATAAAAGCCTTTATCGAAGTGTAGACGAATGATTTTTCTACCTTGGAATTTTCTTTCTGGTTTGCATTTGTTGCGGTCCTTGAGCACCTTTGTTGACTCATTAAAATTAGTTTTTACTTGTTGTCTATAAAGCAAAAAAACACGCTCCAGCTGTCTTTTAATTATTCAATGAGATATTTTGCTGACAAGTTGCCATGTTATGAAACAATCTGTAGGAGCACAGGTCTGATTAGTACAGATGTGGGTCTAAAGAATGTATCCCTGAGCCATGTGAAGCCACTGGGGGGTTGATTCCTCCAAACATGCGTGACGGCGGGTTTGCCTGATAACACCAATGACATACCTGCCCTCCACAGCTCTTTCATCCTGCACAGCCACTTACTTTTGTTTAATAACACAGGGACACTTACATCATATCTTGGCTATTGACAAATGTCCTAAAACTGGCCTTGAACCAGCTTCTGTGCACACGAGGCTGGTGCATTAAGTTCATCGTCTGACATTATTCGCTGAGCCAAACATTTTGCGTTACTAAACTATGAGCGCATCAAGCTTGTCTTTAATACAACCTCATCTAGACGATGGACCAGGAGGTTTTTCCTCATTGTAAATCTGTCTGCGAGGCCTGGACAGGTGCCCTACAGTAGTACTCTTTTATAAGCAAATGGAAGTGTACCACCTCTGGAGGTCAGACAGTTAAAAGCTTTTGGACATTAGAGCTGGCTCAGTGGCAGACAGTAGCGAGTCTAACCTACAGTTTTAAAGCTGCATAATTCAAGACTTTAACGTAAACATATAGTACCTTTATTAGCCTGTTTCATGACTAAGAGTTGCAACAGAGAAGAAGGCCACATCCCTAATAATGGAGACAGTAAAGAGTCTCCTAGTGTATTTACAAATTAGCTTGGAATCATTAATGGGGACATGTTGTACAAACCAACCATCTGACCCGGTGGCAGACATTAAGAATAACTATATAGAAATAGCCAATCTTCCCGGTGATCATGTTTGTTTATGTAGGTCATATAAAGGCATCGGTATTAAACTGAGACTGTTTTATAACCAGGTTAAAACTCTTTATAGTATGTTCAAGTTCACATATGTCTGTATGCATAAACACATGGTGCTATATACTCACATGAAGCTGCTCATCATCTGTTTGGTGTCCTCTGAGCTTCTGGAGTTTGCAAAGCTGATGAAAGAGCAGTAGACTGCGATCCAGGCACACCACTTCAGCTGAAACACACACACACACACACACACACACACACACGTTACAAATGTTAGCTGGTATGGAAGATTAGAAAGACCAAAACTTATATCTATATAATAGGAACCATTAATATAATGGCACATCAGTTGATCTACTAGTTAGTAGACGTTTGTTTGGAGACAGACAGACAGACTGTATCAGCTCTGGCTCAGTTGAAGTTTAATATGAAGTTAAAGGAATACAACTACATAGTTGATAAATGGCAATGATCAGTGGTGTGTCTGATATTAACACAATATTTTGTTAGGTGTTGTTGCCAGTATTTTGTTAACCGCCAGTAAAATGTACAATTCTTAGAGTGAATTATTAGTTACTCCTGTACTGACAGGAATCCCAAAATCATTGGCAGGTCTTTGCATGATTGCATAATTATTTATGCCCTTTGTTTAAAACAACACAAACAAAAACATTTTACACCTGCAAAGTAAAACTAGTTCTTTGTTGATGGAAAGCCTCAATCAATGAAACAAAATGATCAACAATTGGACTGAAAGGCCACATGCGCCTGCTGCTGTCTCCCTCTCTGTTTTGCTTATTGTGTCCTTAGTGGTGAAAGTCAAAAGCTGTCCTTCATCCTTTCATCTGAAAAGGTGAGTTTACCTTTAATCTTCTAAATGGAACGATTGGGCTGGACCAAGGTCTAACATTCAGGGACAACAGCCCTTTAGTGTTGACACACACACACACAAGTAAACATACACAGAGGGAAAGTAGAAGGAGAGAGAGAGAGAGTGTGTGTGTGTGTGTGTAGGTCACCTTGAGCATCAGCCCACACATGCTGAAGATCATGCCGAGCAGGTTCATGTAGTCAGGGGTGGGGTCCTCCAGTGTCGGATTGCTCTCTGTGCTGGGCGGCTTGTACCTGCAACACCAAATATGTAGATTATCCATAAACACACAATGTTATTTACATCTTGTTATGAGGGATCAACTGTTACACCGCTGGTCCAATGCTACCATTACAATATCTCGTTACAAAACCAAGGGGCATTACTCTACAGTGCATTGCAGCCTCCACTTTTTCTGGGAAAGCCACCATATGTTGGAACCTGGCTGCAGGGATTTGCTCCCATTCAGCCTAGAAGGAGCACCAGTGAGGGCCGGGCTCACAGTCTGCGCTCCAGTTCATCCCAAAGGTGTCGGATGGGGCTGAGGTTTGGACCCTGTGCAGGCCAGTCAAGTTCCTCCACACCAAAACTGGGAAAACCATCTGATTTTGGACCTGGCTTTGAGCATGGGGGGGAATTGCCACATTGAAACAGGAAAGGACCTTCATCAAACTGTTGGAACAACGCGGGAAACAGACTGTTCCTCTTCACTGGAAGTAAGGAGTCCAAACTATGAGCCCCAGAATAAAATAAAGTACAGTGACCAGGACAGGGTTGCCCCTATAGTTTGAGCCACAGATGGAAAAACAAACCATTCGCTAAAACATCAACTATCTAATGGCCGATTATTAAATCACTCATAGCCGAATGAATAATAAGCAATAGTACTTACACGATGACTACATCAACCGATCGCTAATCCCTTTAAGATATACTCATGACTGGTGTTAAAGGTTAGCTCGTTAGCTCGTTAGCCGTTAACCAGGCTAATACGGTTAGCTAATTCCGTCTAGAAACTTCTGTTTCCCGCCACGAAGTACTCACCTTAAAATCTTATTCTGTCTCCTCGGGTCTGACATGTTGTTGGCAGACATTGTATGTTATAATGCCTTCCTGGTGTTATTTATTATAAAGAAATTTAAACTCCGGGGAGAGAAAGACAGCTGATCGGCCTCGTCATGAATGGGGACGAAGGGGGGCCGTTATATCCGGTGAATTTCAAAATAAAAGGCTGGAGTAATCCGCAGCCTAAAATGAAACAGGGGGGATGTTTGTTTGTTTTTTTTTACTTTTATTTTGACAGGAGTATGTTTTCCCAGTGTGCATTGCGAGTACTAGCAACCATGATGGGTGAAATGAATGGAAGACGCTGTTGATGGTTTTCAAACTGGGAATAAACTTATTATTGTCGTTATTATGTTAGTTCCACTGGGAATATCAAACATAACATGACGCGTCCCTGAAACTGAACTCTGGTGAAACGGTCCGAGTGAGTTAAATAACGCTTATTTATATTATTTAACGCTAGTTCTGTCTGAAGAATAAAATGTTAAAGCTACTCATAAACTTCCATAACTCAGGTAGTTTCCAAGAAACAATAGTAACCCAGCTCATAGCTTGTGCAGCAGTATTAAAAGCATTGTCACCTCACAGTGAACTGTAATGGAGGGGAAGCTGTTAATGTGGCTCACACTTGTGTTGTGTTGTGTTGTGTTGTGTTGTGTTGTGTTGTGTTGTGTTGTGTTGTGTTTCTCCACCCAGGTTGTGTCATGGCGTTCCCTGAGCCCAGACCTCAGCTTCCTCAGCTTCCTCAACATCTGCTCAAGACCCTAGACTGCCAGCAGGGAGCTGTCAGGGCTGTTCGCTTCAACGGTAAGCAGGAGCCAGTATACTCCTCGTACTAATGTTTAGATGGCTGACAGCAATCTGGTTTGAGCTAATGTCCAAGTTATGAAAACACTGCAGTACTCCAGCTCAGGTAAATCAATCCTGTGCTGTTATTGGGACATTATTATTGTGACAAAGCGTGCAGCCTGTGGAGAGTGTTCATTCTCCCTGAGAGTCATGAGTTGTCCATTAAATTGTCATTAGCTTACGCCTGCCTCCGTCTCATGTCTCCCTGCTTGGTCAGCTGATGGGAACTACCTGCTGTCCTGTGGCAGTGACAAATCTCTAAAGCTGTGGAGTGCGAGCCGAGGGACCCTGCTGAAGACATACAGCGGCCACGGATACGAGGTCCTGGATGCCGATGGGTGAGAGAATTGTCACAGCCTCCTCCACGGTGTGTCTAATTTTGGAAAGAAAGCAAGAGAAAAGAAAAAACGCTGAAGTGACATTGTTTGTTTCTCATTGGCTGTTCCAACAGTTCCTATGACAACAGCCAGCTGTGCTCCTGCAGCTCTGATAAGACGGTGATCCTGTGGGACGTTGCCACAGGCCAGGTCACACGCAAGCTCAGAGGTCACGCTGGGGTCGGTTCTGCTGTTTATAGCTTTTGTCATGTCCATTTCAATTCAAAATGGTTTCATTTGTTTTTTTGTTGTACCATATACTTTATTTGTTCTTTCTTTACATTTTTTTTTTTATATCTCACTCAAATCTTTTGTTCACAGAAAGTCAACTGTGTCCAGTTCAACGAGGAGGCAACTGTCATCTTGTCTGGTGAGTCTTATTCAGTATACACTGTGTATTTTTGTGGACACTGCAGTTTGTATTTGTAGTTTGCGGTTGTCTTCGTAAGTTTCTTGGTCTGTATTTATATTCAATTGTAACTAACTCATAAACACTAACACTAATTACTAACTGAATCTAATTGTGGTTTAGTGTTAACTTAGTTAATGTGTATATTCATTTATTTGTGGTCTTGGCGTGTGTGTGTGTGTGTGTGTGTGTGTGTGTGTGTGTGTGTGTGTGTGTGTGTGTGTGTGTGTGTTTTCTCCTCCTCCAGGGTCCATAGATGGAACAGTTCGGTGCTGGGACACCAGGTCCAGAAGATTTGAGCCCATCCAGGTTCTAGACGAGGCTCGGGACGGCATCAGCAGCATCAAAGTGGCACAACACGAGCTGCTTACCGGGTCAGCACGCCAGCCCTTATATCTCCTGCTCATTCAGACTGTAGCAGGTTTAGATTTGAGCTCAAAGCAGATAAAGACACAATGTCTCCCCGGTTTTATCATTCCTTTTCTTAACTGAATGGTTGGGTCTCTGTAAATAATTTCATGAGGAGTATGGTCCAGCCCTGCTGTATATGAGGTGTCCTGAGATAATTTCTGTTATAATTTGACACTACATAAATACAATAGAATTGAAATAAACTGGAAAAAATACCTTTCTATCAGTGAAACAGAAGTTTGATTTCACTGAGGCAAAAATATTTAATATACTTGTTTAGGTCAGTGGATGGCAGAGTGCGGCGCTACGACCTGAGAATGGGACAGCTGCATGTTGACTTCATCAGCAGTGAGTAATCTTTTTCTTTCAAACATTCGCACGGTAATAACAATAACTATTACTGACATTATTTGTAGCAGTAGTTACACTAATTGTCGCAGTAGTAGAAGTGACAGCAAAGTAATGACTCATCTAAACCTTTATTTACGACCTTGGAAATGCAACACGGACGCTGTAAATAACAGCGGAAGTGCGGAACCCTGTAACTTGTGTATGTGTTGGTGTGTTCCAGGTCCCATCACGTGTGTGTGTTTCAGTCAGGACGGTCAGTGCACTCTGAGCTCCAGTCTGGATTCAACAGTCAGACTGTTGGACAAGAGCACCGGAGAGATGCTGGGAGAGTGAGTGCTGAGAGTGTCTGTTATTTTGTCCACCCCCCTTACTGTTTGTATGTACGCAAAGCCCTGCAGTTTGTTGAACAGTTATCGACAAAGTATTGCACATTAATTCACACTCATATTGTCATTATGTTTATGTTTGTTTGTTTGTTTCACTCAGGTACAAAGGGCACAAGATGAAGGGCTATAAGCTGGACTGCTGCCTGTCCAGTAAAGACACTCACGTCCTGAGCTGCTCAGAGGACGGACACGTCTACTGCTGGGACCTGGTGGAAGTAAGTGTCTGCTTGCATTTATGTTCATAGTGCATTTAACATGATGGGCTCAGCATAAGCACTTTGCTAAACTTAAGTGGACAGAAACACAGACAAAAGATATATGGCACTCAATGCAAACCACCAATACTGAACATCTCTCTCTCTGTAAAACTTGGGTTTTTTTCCCACCAGCATGGTCTGCTCTTATGTTAGAAACATATGTAGAAAGTGTGGTGAAAGCACTCTGTATAATGTTAGCATTACAACATTGTTCTTCTGACCTCCAGGGATCTTTGTCCTTGAAACTGCCAGTGGGGAAAGCTGTCGTCCAGTCACTGTCCTTCCACCCCACAGAGACCTGCCTCCTCACAGCCATGGAGGGACGTGTCCAGGTGTGGGGGGCAGAGCCAGAGGAGACAGAGGAGGATACGGTGGCCACATAGAGATGGTTTGGTACTGGAATAATCAATAAATCTTTTAACAATGTGAGCAGCACTTCTGTGTAAACCTTTAAATGGCCGTTGGTCAGAAGTGAGCAACATAGACGAACCGCTGTCATCCAGTACAGCTGACTTCTTAGACAGATTATCAGTCTGTGTTTATGGCTGTTGGCTTTACAAATATCTAGCTCTCTAGAGAGGAAAGCAAATGCCAACTAACACAAATACAGAGACACAAAAATGTTGTTAAACTGTGGTTAACAGATGTACAAAGTATCTCACCTGGGTTTGAATCTCATTGTAGTTCATGATTGAATCATAAGATTTAACTAAATGATCTAGAATGTTAATTTTTGTATGTGTGCAAAACATATTTTTGTAAAAACCTTTGAATAAACATTTCCTTGTGTACATTACACACATTTCTCTCTTTAGAGCAATGATACTCCCACCAACACTGTTAGTTCTGTACAAGTTTATCTTTATTAGGAACTGTACACACAATGAACAGAGATAGGCACGTTACAAAATAAGTTAATCGGCATGACAAAAGAATAGGAACAAATAAATAAATAACTTATCTTACATAAATACATTTTTTTAAACTGTAGCTGGACTGTTGACGAATATGTCTGAATTGTGAAGAAGTTCACTCGGCTGCGTTTGTCGAACCACAACATGGTGTATCTACGCAGCCTCGTACATATGATCTGTTCTGTTGTTAACCCCAAAATTGCACAGATTTTAAATAAATACATGTCAGCTTATTTACAAAAATAGTCAAGTAGTTTGTTGTAGAATCATGTCTCTGCTCAGTTTTGCTCTTGTGGACTGAAGAAAATCAAGATTCAGAACATGGCAGAATCAGCTGAGCAATGCCATAATTCTTTAAGTACTTACATTTGAAGAGCTTGTTTGTAATTCCCTATATGTATTTATGCCAACATTAGATATTCCAATATTTTAAACTGTTCATCAACTAAGAAAAGCAGCCTGATTTTGTTATTTAGCTTGACTGCTATCAAAGTCGTTTTTTCAAGCTTGCAAATGCCAAAAGTAATAAACTTCTAATCCGATGAAGCTCATGAGATCACGAGTTGAAGTCAAATCATTTAAACCAACAAAACTGGATTCATGAGGTTTTCACCCAAAAGTGAAAGGGAAAATAGCTTAATTCTGTGCTCATTGATTTTAACATAAATAACTTCATAAGAATGGGTTTAAGCTTCCTCTACGGTGTGTCATTTTGGAATTAAACTCTTCATTTATAGACATTACAAGAGAACCTGCCAGCAAACTTGTCCTCTCAGAATCCCCTTGTCCTCACAAACCATCATACACCCTCTCTCCTCCCCCCCTTCAGCCGTCTGCGCTCGGCTGTCTAGCCCACGCAGCTGCAGCCCGCAGCCGACAGCTTCTCCACCTTGTGCCAGCGGTGCGAGTTATCGAGGAAGGCCATGTCCTCGTGGTCGGTGGGCCTGCAGCAGGGCGCGTTGTGCCACAGCTCCCCAGGCACTGGTTGAGGGAGCACCCCGCTTAGCAGCAGGTTGGTTAGGGTGAGGTCGTGGTTGGAGCGAACGTGGGGACACGTCCCACTGCAGTACTTGAAGAGGACGGTCTCGTCTGAGTCGTAGCCCAGCCCGAGGTCTCGAACCTGCAGCAGGATGGAGCGCAGGCCGCACTGGGAGTCTAGTGTAGAGCGCCGTGAGCGGACTGGGATCGGGATCATGGGGTCGGGTGATGGCCCGGCTCCAGAAGCTTCTGTTGAGTCGTCTGCTGAATGTCTGCTTCTCTTGTCATCGTTGGGTGACGTGTGTGGAGATGCTGTTTCTTGTTTCTGACCTGGGAAAGGCAGAAAGGGTTATCTATACATCTGATGTTCAAAAGCACTGGTAAACATGTATAGAAATACTCTTAATTGACAGCAAAATTTCAAGCTTTACCCCAGCCCACATTTACACACCAGTTAGTTGTACTCTTAACCAGAAACATAGTAACTACTGAGAGGTAGAAAAAAAAAGTAAGACACATCCAAGTCTAGACACAAAATTGAACACATTGCCCTCAAAGGAAGCAAAAATCAGATTTTAGCCAAAAGGTCATAGGTCACGACCTTCTCTTCAGCCAGCACTTACCAATCAGAGATCTCAGCAAGTGGCTCTCTCCTCTCTGGACGCAAAACAGAATCACAACCAGCTTCAACAGGGACCTCATCGCTAGAGTCTGCTCTCCGTCTGAACCGTCGCTCAAAGTGAACCAGACACGTGTGTGTTTGTATGTCTGCGAGTGTCTGCGGGTGCAAGTGATGCTTAAGATGCAGACGAGTCACAACCTCCAATATATAGCCCTCGGAGATGAAGGGGGGGTGAAGGGATGAGGTGAGGAGGTGTAGGGGGGAGACAGACACTAACCCGTTACTTGCCAACAGACTATCCCACTCACCTGAGCCTGACAGGGAGCGTAGGAGGGCAGGCGGGCGCTTGACCCAGAATTTGTCCTGTTGGGATTATCTAATTGGTGTAAATCACAGTCTTATTGTTGAGTTTCTCCCAGATGTTTTTCCAGAGGATGTTGGCCCCTGGCAATATGGATTCGCAGAGGTTTGGGGTTTCTTAAAAGCTGTGAGTGGACAATGATGTCACATTGATGATGCTGAGAAGTATGTGTGATAAATGAATCAGTAGATAGATAGCTAGACACACATGGAAGTGGAAAGGCAGCCAAGAGATAAACTTTATCAATACATAAACACAAACACGATCCATGTAGGAAATGTAAAGGAAGAAGCGCGGTATGAGCCAGGATGAGTCATAGTGGAATGTCTTAAAATAGGCCCCTGTTGCCTTTTGCTTTTGACACTTCTTCTTATCGTAAACGTTTCATCTTTAAAAAGCTTTAAAAGGTTAAACACCACAGAAGAAAGGGAAGTCAGGTTATAATTAGAACACAACGGGGCCTGTTTCAGCAGACATTCCACAATGGGTGACTCGTCTTTAGCTGGTCCATAAATTGAGGGATTTTATCAGCAATGTGTGGCTGACATGTAGAATATGTAGAATATGCATTATGTAACTGTTATAGGGCCCAAACAGGCAGTGAATGGAATTTGGAGTTTCCGAGAAAGTGCATATTTGGAGCCTGTTTCTGCCATCCAGGTGCAGGTCTAACACCTCAGCGCACCTCATTTAGCAACTGATGTAACTGAAAATATGAACTGAAACCGAATTCATTTGTGAGTTGATAAACATTTGAAAGTAACTCTGTATCTGTTCGGCTGTTTTTTTATGTCCCACAAATACCTAGAAAACTTTCACTTCTCAGAAAATGAAACGGTCCTTCGATTGTATTTCACAGTTTCACAGTTCTGTTCTTTCTGTGCATTCTCAGCCTGCTTGTACAGTAAATATATTACTGGACAGAAAGGGATGATAGATGATGATAATAAATCTCTTATTAAGAAGAAGAAGAAGAAGAAGAAGAAGAAGAAGATATACTTTATTGATCCCCTAGGGGAAATTGTTCTTTTCACTCTTTTTTATACACACACAGGCTGAAATGCACACTTCATGCACTTGTGGACATGCAAAGGGGAGAGAGATGGTGGAGTGATGGGGCTGCAACATTAACAGCGCCCCATGAGCAGGTTTTTTCGCTTATTTCTTAAACTTTTTGACAGCGGGTAAAAGCCATAACAAAAAGAAATGATTATGATTATAACTAAATGATACCTACTTGGATATTGGGGAAGAGATTTGCCCATTTAAGACAATACAGTTAGTTAGTGTCAGTTGTGTATCACAGAGGGACATTCATTTACTCTCCTCATCTACTTCCTTCCCCTAGCTGTTACCTATAGTCGGTTTGCAAGTTGGATTTAGTCTAGTTACCAGTTAAATTTATAAGGGAGTTTCTCCAAACACTGTATGTGGCCCAGATACACAGAAAAGACACGTTCACACTACAAGCCTTAGCACTCAGCTCTGGTTTTGCTTTGTTTGGCTGTTCACATTATTTTTCAAAACCTGGCCCATATCAGAGTCCAGTGTGAACAGGTCCCGGTCCTGGACTCACCCACAAGCACAAAATTACATCATACACGCGGGGAGTAAACACGGAGGCCACTGAAGACAACATATACAGTTTCTTTTATCAGTTGATGTGCAGTATCATCCCAAATACTTATGAGGTCTGAAGTGTGGCTCAGAATTGTGAAGAATGTTGATCTAGAGTTATGCAAAAGTCACATGAATTCTGATATGACTGTTCACAATTGCAAAAAGACCTACTGTATATCTGAGTTGACCACATATGAAAGTGGCCAAAGCAGAACTTGAAAAGGTCAGATTTCAATGGGAATTTTGCTGTTCACACTGTCATGAAAAAAACAGGTCTAAGTCACATATGAACAAAAATTACTGATCGAGTACATTGAGGATATTTACGTATACATAGATACCTTCTACAGGGACAGTACACATTGATCATTAAAATAGTATTAGACACGACATGTAAAATCAAAAAGAGAAAAGGGGGGTTGGAACATGAAAGTGAGAAAACAAAAGATTAAAAGCTTAAAAAATATGAAATGAAATATACGCTACGATGCAGGAGATTAATAGAGTATTCAAAACAAAGAACGTAGCTCTACTGCATTTTGTTAATGCCTGACTCCTGGCTTCACTTAGTTATATTTAGACATGAGGAGTGTGTCCAATGAGATTTTAAGCTTATTTATTATATTTAAACAGCCCCATTTCTCATGTATTATAGCTCTGTTGATATGAATTACAAAGGAATCATCCCTAAATCTTGAACTCATAATGGCCAACGAAATTTACTGCTAGGAATTTCAATAATTCTTTCGAGGATCAGGTTTTTGAGACTGCACTAAATTAGACATTAAAATGAAATATGACTCTTCCTCAGTTATAGCCTGCTCCACGTTTAATTCCAACTTGAGCAAATTTGACCCAAAATACTTTCTTCTTGCTTTATTTCAGTATTCTACTTGTGTAACTTCTGTTATACAGTTATATACAGTTGTAAGTCCTTATTTATCTGTATTTGTATTTGTTGGAGAAAAAAAATATATTTTCAAGACTCACAAAAGGGACATTAATTTTATCCTAGAGAATGAAATATAAAAGGTTGAGTGGTTTTAACAAGCTAATGAATGGGTTTTAGGACCCAAACCTGAATCACTGGACCTCTCCTCTATAGTCTGGGGTCACAATAAATACAGAAGAAGACCACTGAGAACTGCACGCAGGTACTCTAGCGGACCTTCTCAATAGTCTTCTTTGTAGTGTTTCAACTGGTACAAAATGCTGCTGCACGTCTTTTAACTGAGCACATTTCACCTATTTTAGCTTCACTCCACTGGCTGCCCGTTCATCCATTTTCAAATTCTTTTATTTGCTTTTAAAGCCTTGAATGGCCTTGCCCCACCTTACCTCTCTGAGCTGCTGCACCCCTACACTCCCAGCCGATCTCTCAGGTCAGCTGACCAGCTGCTTAAAACCCACCTCTTTTCTTCGGCCTTTGACACCATGTAGAACTTTGATTTTATGTGTATACATGCATATTTTTATCTTGTGCGGGCAGTGCATTTTATTTATTTTACTTATTTTATTCTATTTTATTTTTATTTTATTGCTTTTATCTTTTACTGTGTACTTCATCTTTTTTTTTTTTTATTGTGCTTCTATTGTGTTATCTATTTATTCTGTATATCTTTTTGTGCAGCACTTTGGAAACCTTGTGTTTGTTAAAATCGTGCTATATAAATAAAGTGGATTGGATTGGATTGGATAGTGAGATAATATTGGGCATGTGACCTTCTTCATTTCTGCAGATTAGGTAAAAAAAAGACCTTCATTGAAACAGTTGAAAACAATAAGAGCTCTGCCTAACTCAGCTGTCCTCAAGCAAGCGCAATTATTATCACGGAGAGCGTCCATTTCCCGGTAATTTGTATGGAAAACAAGAACACGAAAGGGCAAAGGGCCTCACACATTCCTTCCACCTCTCAAAGAGACAGGGGGATGAAGGCCAAGCGAGAAATGAAAAGACAGAAGGAAAGCGGAGGAGGTGGTGGGAGAAATACAGTGGAGATAGAGCAATCCCTTTGGATTATCGCCTAAAGAACCAGTCTGGAATCCTGGGTTGTCAGAAGACAGGAATGGAAAGAACGCGGCATCAATTTCTGTAAAAAAACAAAACATTTTTATACAGTGGTGCACCCAGCCAGATGTGAAAGAGTGTCACCTATTCCTCAGGCGGGAATTGATATTGCAAAACCAAGTGGGGCACGTTTGGGTGGAAATATCTAAACTCTCAGATAACAATGTCATTGGTTTACACATCCACTATATATATTAGGTTTTTAGCCGTGCTAGCAGCATGGCTCTAGGGACGGGTTCTGTCGGTTGGTCAGTGGACCCACCGCTTTGATCCACGCTAAAATATCTCTGCAGCTATTCAATGGGTTGCATGGAAATCTCATCCAGATACTCACACAGATCTACACAATGATACTAATAAAGGTTTGCTTCCATTCAGGTCAAACAGAGTCAGGGTGCTGCTTATGTGCATGTTGGCTCACTGGAAAGGCTCTGCTACACTAATGGAACAAAACCTTAGTTAGTATCATAGGAAACAAACGTACCCTACTATTTCATGTACAAAATGGCTGCTGTGAAAAAGGTCTATTTGTTTCAGTTTTTGGTCAAATACCTGCTATATTATAAACTAATGAAATTCTCATCACCACAAAGGTACTTTTGTTTTTAGTGCTAATTAGCCCATGTTTGAATACTAACATGCTAAATTAAGATAGTTCACATGGTAAATTACACCTGCTCAACATCAGCATGTGATTTCTGAGCATGTTAGCCTTTAGCTCAAAGCACGGCACAGCTTCATGGTCTTCTATAACAAATGGGATACTGCGATACTAGAAATATACAGTATCATTTATAACATAATTCTCTATATAAGACACAAACATTCCTCTCGACTGTTATTTTTCCAACCCACTTTCTTCCCGGTGGCTCAGCTTTCTCAACAGTGACGTTGCAGCTTTTCCAAACTCTGGGCTGCTTTCGGCTCCCTATATAAATGTCACAACCGTCTGGTTTCTAGTCTACTTTTAAATCTTTCTCAAGGCATCATAGATCTTTAAGGGGAGAATCACTCCTCCCGGTGCTCTGTCTCCTCTGGTGCATTCCTGCACGTTCAGCACATATATTTAGTCTCATGAAGCAGACATACATCAAAAATATATATTTTATACTGCTTTCTGTTTGTCTATCCCTTCTGTCAGAAGAAGGAAAATAAATCCTCCACTTCAGACAAATAAAATAAAAACGAAATATGGTGGTTCCATGCTCCCTTATTGGTTTTAGCTTATGCAAGGACTATTTTTCTTAATTCTGAGGGACTTTTAACCTCCAGAACTAACTTGTTTCCTTTTTGACCTTTATTAAAAATGTATCGCTTATACAGAGACCTGCTGTACCTACCTACCTGTACCTCACATAATGTTCTTTTTTTTTTTTAAGTACATAGCCTGTAAGGATTTTTTCTTTATGCTGAAGTCCTTTAAGATAAGATGTTCAGGTTTACCTCAAGTCACTTTGTGTTTACATGCAGCCAGACTGCAGAGACTCAGACATGACTGGGCTAAATGTAGAGTTCATGCCAAAACAGATATAGAGAGGTAAAACTAGAACAGGTAAAGATTATATAAATTATGAAATGGAAATGTATACAAAATTCTGTTGGCATTTTTGTTAAGGAAGATGTTAGTAAGGAGAATATTTTCTAAATATTGCTCTTACTTGCAGTACTTCAGTGTTGAAGTGGCCCTCCTATGAGACGATAACACCAGCAGTGTCCCCAAGCCGATCTGACTTTGAGACCCCTGCCTTAAGACTTGTGTTTCTGTGTATTTTTGATTGCAGTGTTACTGTAAGCTGTCAGCGTCTCCGCAGTGAACTAACCAAGACAACTCTGGGAGTTTGCGCCACATGATGAATTCAGGTTGTATCATTCCAACAGCCGTGTAGTAATGTTTTAAAAGAGGAAACAATTTCAGGACACTACATGTTACATTTAAAATGTATGACTACTAATTGGATGAGGTCTACTGTGCATTCCTGGGTGAGCTGGTCAGACAGTCAGTCCATATAGGGCTCGTCTGAACTGAGCGGGGCAGGAATGTAGGGAGCAGCCTTCCTGTAACGGGAACTATTCGGAGAGGATTTAGCCTCGGAATCTTAAACTCGCAAGGAACTGCTCCTGTTTACGCCGTAAATGTGTTTGTCAGAACTGAGATACCGTGTGTCATCGAGGCAGAAGAATCTGCAGGTTTTCACTCCAGCCAATCTGTGCAGCAGGTTATTTCAGTGACAACACACACACACACACACACACACACACACACACACACACACACATCCTTCTTTGGTTGCAGATGTGCAAGTCAGTGACATCAGCTGGAGACTCCAGGACCAGGAGGACATGAACCACCAAAACAAAGTGCAGTATGTGTAGATCAGAACGTCTCACCCTAACGTAATTGTTGAATGTGTAATTGCAACAGGAGCATTGAGGAAACAAGAAGCAGGTTTACCCAAACTGTTGCCACAAAGTTGGAAACACAGTACTCGCCTGAAATATCAAAGATTTTGGAACACAGAGGTTCAAACGATGCAAATCAACCCCAGACCAAAGGTACACAAACCTAAGTGGATAGGGGTGTCGCAGTTACAGCATGTGGTCAGTGAAATGTAATGGCTTTAGTACAGTTAGGGATTTAGTGAAAGCCTGTTGATGGTCAGTTATAGCTGCCATTTTAAAAACCCCATTGACACAAACAGAATAAAGTGCAGACAATCGTCATTAACATACGTATATGTTGGCAAGTATTCAAGAGAATTCGTAGTGTACTAAATTATGTGTTACATGTGTTTCACATACATCTTGCCAGTTTCCTTCCAGTTTTAAAGTGTATTTACAGTATACTCTTATTTCCAATTAAGTATACTTCTCAACAATTAGTTATCTTTTATCATCTTTGATAATAACATTCATTGTTAAGAATCAGAATTAGCTTTAATGGCCAAGTATGGTAAATGGACCTGTACTTGTATAGCGCCTTTCTAGTCTTCCGACTACTCAAAGCGCTTTTACACTACGTGACACATTCACCCTTTCACACACATTCACTCAGTGATGGCAAAGTCCATCGAACAGAAACATTCATACACATTCACACACCGATGCACAGCATCACGAGCAATTTGGGGTTCAGTATCTTGCTCAAGGATACTTCGACATGTGGCACCAGGAGCCGGGGATCGAACCCACAACCTTCCAATTAAGGAATGACCCGCTCTGCCTCTGAGCCACAGCCGCCCAGTATATGCACACATACAGGGAATCTAACTCTGGTTTTAAGCTCTCAATTTTACACACAGCTCAAAAAACAAGTAGGATAGAAAGAAGAGAGCGAAAAACAACAACTAAGCTGAACAAAGATAGTTCTTTGTTTACCTATTAGAAATATATTTGTATATATAGCATTGCTGAACAATCCTGCCACAACATTTTATTAACTTTTAAATGGACATATTGTAAGGTTTAGGAGTTTAACACCATACACAGCCAAAGTTTTATTATATTTAAATGTACCTGGCTGCTATGACGACCCAATTTTTATCTATCATCTATCTATCTATCTATCTATCTATCTATCTATCTATCTATCTATCAGGCCTAACCGATTCAAAAAAGCAATGAATACTAACACAAAATACATTCTTCAAGACCGGCACAGGTTTTATTTAAACAAACACCGTCTCTCTGCGGAGGGATTTTTTTTGGGGACATTTTACAAAAACACACAAAACAATTCTTATTAATCAATTCTTATATTATTTACAACATAGACAAAATACATATTTTTTCTTCTTAAAATACAAATAGCAAAAAATATAGTAGATTTAATGGCTTCAGGAAAAGTCCACAAATGTATTCAACTACAGAGAATAACTGCGGATGACGACACCCAGAAGGACGGAAGACGAGGATTTGGTACCAATCCAAAATGTCTTTTAGCTGTGCTGGGTGACGTCTTCATTTTCAGGTCCAACTTAGTCACAGTGTCCAAAATAAGGAACTTTATAGGCTTTTACATGGGGGCTTAAATGTTGTGCAACATCAAGACATCCAACAACCAGGTTGGAAATGAAAACACATCATCAGTGCTCTGATCAATAACTGCTGTCCTCATACTGCTGGTACGATCTCCTTCACTTCACTCTACATTGTCAGAGGTGTAGTTATGGCATTAGTAAGTCCGTGTGTGTCTACAGCAGGGCCGCACAGCAAGGACGTGTCCTGCAGGAGGGACACCAACTCAACAGGCCCAGGTGGACCGGTCTGATTCTGTGCAGGCACTCTGAGGGATTCAGGCTCCCTGCGCTTTTTACACACCACCTTCTTTGTTTCGTTGTAACCCGTTAGCCTGGAAGCAAGAGATCTTTTGGCTTTAGGCTTCCTCAGCTTCTTCCTCTCCGGGCTGTGGACCACGCTGTGACGGTGGAGGCTCTGTCTCATGGCGAAGGTCTTCCCGCAGCCTGCGTGGGAGCAGCTGAAGGGCCGCAGCTCCTCGTGGAAGGAGCTGATGTGGCTCTCCAGGTTGAAAGTTGTGGTGAACGACCGCTCGCAGTCGTCCCTCGGGCACCTGAAGACCACCCGCATCTCGGAGTGGACGTGCTGATGCTGCTGCAGGAACCAGGAGTCCCTGAAGACCTTGCTGCACTGGTCGCACTTCACCGTGAGCCTATGCTGCTCCTTCCTGTGCTTCAGGTACTCGGTCCAGGTCTTTCCCGTGAAGCTGCAGCCCTCCTCCTTGCAGGGGTAGCCTCTGTGCACCTTCTCGTGTCGCTTCAGCTTGCTGGGGAAGGTGAATCGCATTTGGCATCCCTCATAAGTGCACTGGTAAGGTGGCAGCTGGGTGTGCTGCTCACACACATGGGACTTCAGCTGCTTGTTCTTCTTGAACTCGAGACCGCAGCCCTCGAACTTGCACACATACTTCTTCTGCTCCTGCGTGTGCATGCGGCTGATGTGCCTGGCCAGGTTGGCGTTGGTGGTGAAGGCCTCCTCGCAGCCGTCCACGGAGCACTGAAAGGGCTTCACGCCGCTGTGACTGAGATCATGCCGCGCCAAGTGGTAGGGACTACAGAACGACTTACCGCAGCCGTCGCGCTCACATGTGTGCGGCTTCACTCCGGTGTGTTTACACAGATGAGCGTCCAGCTTCCACTGTTTGTTATAGGCCGCCGAGCAGCTGGGGAACGAGCAGATGTAACGTTTGAGCGGCCCGGTTTCAGCCTCCATTGCTGCGGCATTGACTTTCTAACAGCTGATACAACGTTTAACGACGTTTTCCCCCCGAACACGCTTTCTGTTTTGACACCGGTACTTCCCACAATCCTCTGCAACGTGACGTCTTCGCGACGCTACCCACCGTGCCCTCTGGTATAAATGAGGTGTTGGTACATACTCCAGTCCAGCAGGTGGCGGTACGCACCCAAAAGAGGCCATTATCTTTCCAGAAGAAGATCGGAGAATATACTTGGAGAAGACAAAATGCAAAAGTACACAATCTTTTTAAGAATTATTTGAAAATAATAGAGCGAATTTAGTTTGTTTTATACTCTTTATCGGCCAATCTGCTGCTCCCCGCTCCAGTCCAGCAGGTGGCAGTAATGCGCCGACAAGCTGCCATTATAACCCGACGAAGAAGAAACCGACGGCCCTCTGAATGTTTGGCTAGCTAACGTTAGCGTTAGGTGGCTATTGCTGCAGCTTAAAAGAACATTTGTAAGTTTTTTTTTTTTACGTTTATTTTAAGAGTAAACATGACAGCAGCGCTTTTAGGAAATCTGAAACTGGTTTAGTGTGCTCTCATTCAGCTTCCAGTCGCACGAAGGGGGACGCTAATGCTAATGTTATCGTCTTCGTTCACATTAAAGTTACACAG
Source organism: Dicentrarchus labrax (assembly GCF_905237075.1). NCBI lineage: Eukaryota > Metazoa > Chordata > Actinopteri > Moronidae > Dicentrarchus > Dicentrarchus labrax. The sequence continues at coordinate 34,210,446 of NW_026136721.1, forward strand.
CCGTGTTAGCTCCACTTTGTTCGGGGAATGATTGCTGAGGTTACAACGCTTAATGTGGTTATAAGTTATATTTGAGCTTTTGTTTTGGGTCAATAACAGATTCTACATTTTCAACCAACGTCAGTCTTTTTTTTTTTTTTTTTTTCCGTTTCCACATCTTAAATTAGAATTAAATCGGTTCTAACGTAGAGTTAAGAGTAACATTTAGGAGGGAATATAATCCCCATTGCTATGTTTACTTTAGTGTAGAATCACCTGGATACAACCTAGGAACCTTCGCGTTTTTTTTTATCCAAAGACGCTGCGGGTCTTGTTTCTACAGTGGCCCAGAATGGACAAACCAAACACTGGCTGTAGATTTGTAGTTTTTAACGAGTGTTGCGGCCACCCTAGTTTCTCCTACACACTTCAGTTCTCACTCCCAGGTCATCACATACAGACGCGAGCAGTGTTCAGTTAGTTGCAGTCTGCAGATGCACCGCTAGATGTCACTAAATCCTCCATACTGATCCTTTTAAAGCGGCAACTAAAGGGGAAATTAACTAATGTTAGGCAATTGCATTGGCCTAAACTATACATACAACTATACCCGCTCTGTTGCACCAGTTCACTGGATAGACGGAGCTAAATAAATCGGGTGGACAAGAAGATATAACTACCTATCACTATTACTCCGTACGATTCAACCCCAAGCCTCAGTTCTTTCTAAATGGACCTAATAGACCGGTTACTTAGTATTTATAAATGTGTGTTTACATGTAGTCTAACTGTTAGTATTACAGTATGGTGTCGGTGACTTGACTTCTTTTTTTATCTCATGAAAAAAAAGGGTGACTCCATTACGGGTGTGGGGGAGATCCAGTCGTCAACATGGTAAGCCATTACGTGTTACCTGTGTTTGTCAAGACACACAAAATCACAAGGATGTCATGTTTGAATACTCTGTTTGAACTTTTGTACCGTTTTTTTTTTTTTTTTTGGACAGGGTGAAAGAAAAGGAACAAACAAATACTACCCTCCAGATTTTGATCCAGCCAAGGTGTGTACGGTCACACAGGCCAGTGTGTGTCAGTATTTTTAGTTCACCTTTTTTGCGTTTAGATCCCGACTCACATTTCCATCATTCTTTGTCTTCAGCATGGATCCCTCAACGGCTACCATAAAACTCACGCTCTGCGGGAGAGGGCCAGGAAACTGTCCCAGGGCATCCTCATCATCAGGTTAGTACACACACACACATACAGAAATGCTGAGTTGACATTGGCTGGAGTAATAAAAACATTTAATGCGAGACCTTCCAAGATAAAGACAGGGAGTAATGGTAACCTGTGTGTTTGTGTTTTTGTCCATTAAGGTTTGAGATGCCCTACAACATCTGGTGTGATGGCTGCAAAAATCACATTGGCATGGGTAAGCTTGAAGAAAAAACGCGACCCATTTAGTCCGGTTCAGTCCCATACAGCGTCTTTGCACTTCCATGACACTTGTGTTCTGCTTGTACAGGGGTCCGTTACAATGCCGAGAAGAAGAAAGTGGGGAACTACTACACCACGCCAATCTACAGGTAAACGCAGACGGACTGGGTAAACTTCTCACTCTAGATGGGTGGCGCAGTTCACCTCTGAGAAGGTGATTTAAAACTTCATCTAAAATGCAAAAAAAAAATCAGATATAAAAAAATGTTTTTGTCTGACCAGGTTTAGGATGAAGTGCCATCTGTGTGTCAACTACATTGAGATGCAGACAGATCCGGCAACCTGCGACTATGTGATAGTAAGCGGGGCAAACAGGAAGGAGGAACGCTGGGACATGGCGGAGAATGAGCAGATCCTCACCACAGGTTAGGATTTATGTTTGTTATCAATCAAAAGATAAAGGACTTGCTCAGTTCACTGCTTTGTTTCTTGGTGGAGCAATTAAGGCTGGAAGTCAGCACCACGACAATGACACAAAGGGGTTTTTGTTTTGATTGCACAATGTGAAGTGCACAGCTCATCTCAAACAGTGGAGATGTCTTTAGGCTTTTCTTTTCAGGGTTCATATTATTTTCCACGAGGAGACAGTCTGCTTCTGCCAACAGCTTTTTCCTTTGCATGCCTGTTTTTGGTACCTGATCAACTTTTACTCTCCTCCGTCTGTCTGTGCAGAGCGGACAGAGAAAGAAAAGCTGGAGACGGATGCCATGTTCAAGCTTGACCACGGTGGGAAAGACAAGGAGAAGCTCAAGAAGGCTCTGCCTTCTCTGTCGGAGATCCAAGACCACAAGTCCGGCTGGAAGGACGACTTCCAGCTCAACAGCACCCTCCGCAGGAAGTTCAGGGTAGGATAGTGACCGCTTGTGTTGATAACTGCTGTATTAATGCTACCTAACATCATATTCATCATCAGTTAAAAAGAAAAAGAAGGTTAGGCAAAAACTACAATTTTGTCATGTTCCTGTCATGTTAGTACAAACACCAGTGACACAGAATGAGTCCAGAGAAGACAAAATAATAACCAGAACATGATTATATGAAGCAGTAATGCCAGGATCAGGTTTCTTTGAGATTGTGTTATGTCACTGAACTGACGGCTTTAATTGGCGGTGCAGACGGAGAAGAAAGTTCTGGCTGACCAGGAGGAGAAGGACAACACAGTGAGGATGAGGACCAACCTGTCCATCCCGCTGCTGCCAGAGAAGGAGGAGGACAAGAAACTGGCAGCACTGCTCACCTACCAGGCACCCGACTGTAGGTATCAGATATTCTAAAGGAACCAAAATTATGTGTGTCAGTGTCTTAAACATACATTTTTTTAATGTACATGCATGTAAACAGCCAAGTTTAAAGACTTCTCCACATCCCCTCCTCTTTCCCAGCCTATGACGACAAGCAGCACAGCAAGCGGAAAGAGATCTCCTCTCGTTCGTGGTTCAACGCCACCTCAGCCCCGCCCGGAAGTCCTTCGGGCAGTCTGCTCCATAAGCTCGGCCTGCAGGGGAAAGAAGCGGCAGTGGCCAAAGCCCTGGGCTCCTCGCACAGCCCCCTGATCCGCAAACGCGTAGGAGGACCGGGAATCAAAACCGAGCCCTGCGCCACCATCACTCGCAGACATTCATGTGATGGAGAGAAGGTCGCACAGAGACAAGAAGCCCCAAGTATAGCACCAGAGCAGGTGGGACAGGAGATAGCACAAACAAATGGCGGTGGCTCCAGGGAGACACATGCCGAAACTACGGAAGCAGATAAAGGACTAACTAAAGACTTTGGGAAGGAGAAGGAACCGGAAAGACCTTTAGCAACTATCACATCCCTAGTGGCAGACTACAGTGACTCAGATTCAGACCCTGGACACTGAGGCTGAAGGATGAGCTAAATGGGACAGTTTCTGTTCCCAGTGAGTGGAAGTCATTTTGTGAAAGTGAAACAAACTGGAGATGTTTTTCAGAGCCGCAGGCATCAGCTGTAACTTGTGTTGCTTTTAACTTAAAAAAAAGTGGTTAACGCACCTGCCTGGTTTTATTTCAATATTCTGTGCTCTAAAACAATGTGTGGAATAAGATTTTAATTTTAAGCTTTGTGGTCTGCAGGAAGCTCCGTCATGAATGTGTCATATGATAATGGATCCTGTTAATAAGGCCTTTGTTAAAACACTGCAACTGTTATCTGATGGTATTTTGATTGAATCCCACACGTTTGATCTTACAAAACTGTCAGGCACCCTGTGTTATTTACTGTATAAAATACTGTTAAACTGTTGTCGTGTGTTACCTGAACATTACATATTGTTTCAACTGTTTACATCACATCTACTTAAGACTCAAAATCAAAGAGCAAAACTGCCAACCTACATTCAGCAACAGAGAAAAGTATTATAGAGCAGAGAAACTTGTCCAGCTAAAAGCAATTTAAAAGTTATGCTCCAGTGTGCTAATTCACCAAAAGACAAAACTAAATCTTTTAACAAGAGTAGCATCCTCTGATTTTAATGATTTTTCCAGTCTGAGTGGTCAGGTAAATTTGGCACATCGAGAGAGAGTAAATTCTAGTGTTCACCACGAACTTGTATATTTTTTATATACTTCTCTAACAGTGCTGTGATTTGGGGTTGAGCTTTATGTGTAAAAGGGCCTTGCACATCCACATGGGTATTTTCAGTTATTGTTGCTGAGTAGAAATCGGAAAGTACAAGGCTCAAATGCCATGATGCCACCAGTCTCTACGTTCTTAGAAATATGGTGTATAATTAAGTTGTCCTATAAGTTACACAAATGTCAATCAAGCGCAGTCTGTACAGACCCACACAGTCCCGAGGGTCCAATCATGTGAAACAAGTGACCTGATCTGTGTGGTTGTGATATGGGTGATATATCTGTTGCTGGAGAATTTATAGTGCAGAAATGCACTGTGGGTAGTTACGTAATGAGCATAAAGAATCATTTTAGGTCATCGCTAATAAAGTGGTAGTACTGCCCTCTAGTGGGCATCGTTCTGGGCACAGAAATCTTCATCCTTAAATATTCAGTATGCTATGGAGCCCCTGAAGTCCCCAAAAGGAAATATTTGTATCTTCTGCGCACAAGATAAATAACTTGTGCACACAGGTTATTTACATAAATTCATATGCAGCTCTAATGGCTTTGAATGCACACAGCTGTCACATAATGGAGAGAACTCAGCTTATCAAGTTTTATTTTCACCTCAGAATGTCATACCATGAAATTCTTGCTGAAATCTGAAAAAGCAATAAACATAGCAATGTTTCAAACTGAGAAATCAGCAAACATGCTTACAAAGCAATAAGATAAATAACTTGTGTGCACAAGATAAAAATATTTCCTTTTGGGGACTTAAGGGGCTCCGTAGTATGCCAAGCTGCATGCAACGATTTAAGTGCATCAGAAATGAAAGCTTTCCACATTTTAAAGCTCGGGCTCCATCAAGGACCCCTGGTAGTTTGGCAGCAGACGGCGAGCTTGCCGACCCACAATCCTGCTGTGTGTTTTTGTGTCTGGTTGTTGTTATTGATCAGAAACCGTGGCTCCTCCTCTTCCTGTTGACTGTAGATTGTTTGATGAGGTAGGAGGGGGGCTTTGGGCTCATATAGTAGTTGACTCTCTCTCTCTCTCTCCTGACCACAGTCCACTGAAGGTCCCAGTCAGTCAACATGGGTCGGTGGACGCTGCACAGCATTTTATTTCTTGTGCTTATTTGCCACGCCAATGGACAGTTTGACAATATAAGAAGGTAAATTTTCTGTTTTCTGCTGACTGTTGGGACAGTTTCTATCTTTGAGGTTGTGTTTACTAATCAAATTATGTTCTTTACAGACCCCCCTGGCGAGACAGGTATGTATGTATGTGTGTGTGTGTGTGTGTGTGTGTGTGCACTGAGGTCATCAGTTGCAACCTAGTTTCTGATAGTTTAAGTTGTTATTTTCTAAATCTTTTCCCCAGATTTACACCAATAGGCAGATACTGGGACCTCCATGAGTAAGTAACCAAAACTGAACTTAATATAAAATGAGATTAACTTTGATTAATTCACCTCTGCTAATTATTAGAGCTTAGTGGTAGCTGACCATCTTTCAGATATCTGTTTTCCACTCTTGTCATGGTGGCACATCATTTCAGAAAGATAATGATTTCATTTCTCCTGTGAAACTCAGAATAATGATTTATTTTTATTGTTAGCCTCTTTAGTTGTAACATTTATGTGATGGGATACACTGTGTTTGCCAGGAACAGATTGAAGACTACATACATTCCTTTTTCTTTCCTTTCAGTAGAAGGGATTTATCCCCACACAAATGTCACTTCTTTTCCCCCTCTCCTCGTGTTCATTTTCATACGTTACTATACTGAAGCTGAATACCCTGTGACTTCTAACGCCATGTTTATTTTATCCCTGCCTTAGTTGGCAGTGCTCTGTCGTGACTCATGATTAATACTTGCCCTTTTTATTTGCAGAATACCAGAGCGGAAGACAGTTAGTACTGCACCAAGGTACATTTGAATGCCCGATCGTACAACCATTAATACAATAATCTAACTGCTGCTAGTTAAAGGATTGGTTAAGTTTTACTCCATATATTGTTTTACCTCTATTGTAGGATTTGCACTTTTATTCTCACACATACATCAAACTTAATAAGAGAATGCAGTTACCTGTTTGATCCTGCCTATAAACTGATTAGGATACTGTAGGAGCTCTGAAATCAAGTTTGACTTTATATCTACATACCCGGGGAATGAATACTTTGCTTTTTGTGGTGTTTTCCTGCAGGTTCACCTTGCTGGCTCCAGACCTGCTGAGGACAGACAGCCAGGAGAACATCTACCTCCAGGCAGATGGTGTGTCCAACCCCATCACCGTTTCCATATCCATCAAGGACTTCGGAAAGACCACAACGCTCCTCGAAGACTCTGTCACACTCAATCAGGAAAATGGATTCCATGTTCTCAAGACTATACAGGTGACTCACCTAAAAAATACCTATTTATAACATGATGACTTAATAGGATCATAGCAGCATTATTTAAAAGCGAAACAGTGAGAGGAGAGTCATCCTCATTATGATGCCTTTCCTGATTCTAAACAACATCCTGTATCCGATCCCAGCTTCCCTCTGATCGTCTGAACCGCGAAGAGAAGACGAACAAGTTTGTTTATCTGAAGGTGACCTTTGGGGGCTTCCACTCTGAGGAGAGGATACTGATGGTGTCCTTTCACTCTGGATACATCTTCATCCAGACAGACAAGCCCATCTATAACCCTGGAGATACTGGTAAGCACTGAGGAGACTGATGAAAACAAGTTAATGGTACATGAATGACACAAAACAACCACCAAGCATAAGTGTAAAACGAGTAGGGTTTAAACTGCTGGTCAAGTTTGGTTGATGAGGACTGTATTTTTAAAAGACATTTCAATACAAGAAGTGAAACTATTGTTAGACTGGTGTACAAATCATGAAAATTAAAGCTTGAATAGTTGTGTCACTCTCTCTCCCTCTCCAGTTCGGTTCAGAGCCTTTGCGTCCTCTACATCCTTTAAGTCCTTTGACAGCTCTGTCACAATAGATATCCAGGTAAGGAGGATCGATTGGAAGAAATGGAATACGATATTCATAAGTATGTTTTCATTAGTGTATAATAACTTGAAAATAAGAACTGTTTTTGTTACCTTAGAATGAGGTTGTTTTTATCTACCGAGGCTGTGAGCCGCCATGTTCTTGCAGTAGCAGACCAAACACTGGCTCTTGATAGGGCTGTTTTGCAGCCACCGTAGTTTGCTTGGAAGAGGATCATCTGCAACTACACTGCTCAATGCCACTAAATCATACACACTGGTCATTTAACCAATTAGTTGATTAACAATCAAGCAGACATTATTTTGGTAATTAAATAATCATTTAGGCTAGCAAAAACAGGCTTTGAGGATTTGCTCTTCTCTTTTATATCACTTGTAAATTGTTTTTTTTGTTGGTTGTTGCTAATTGAAACAGGAGCACATAAGGATGCTCACAAGGCAAAAACGATGAGCATAATGCCAAAAGAGAGTCTGAAGATTTTTTCGATCTTCTTCAGGTGCAGTGTGATACGTTTGCAGACACAATGAGTCATGGGTTTTGATAATATTTCTGTGATATCAGGTTAAATTGTAGGTTATATGTATATGTATATATACCTGTTTGTGTGTGTGTTTCAGAATCCAGACAGTGTGGTGGTTAAACAGATCTCCAGGACCAGTGCTGCTGATGGCATCTATACCGACACTTTAGCTCTCTCCGAATTTGTCAAGTAAGATCAGGAGATGGTGTCAATTAGACCCGTGTTTTCTACATTGTTTTTCATGGTTCGAGGTTCAAATGGTGCTTGTTTAATTACATCATCTTGTTGTGCACTCTTCCTTTGGTTTTCCAAATGGAACCAACCCCTAATGTAATTGCACAACAGTAGTGGATAGAAACAAGCATTTTCCTTTCCCGATTTTCTCGAAATTCAGTTCGAATTTGGGATACATGCTTGGGATGGCATTGTTTGTCGGTTTCAGCCAATCCACAAGTTTGGTCCAGACGGAAATGTCTCAACTGTTTGATGAACTTCTCTGTAATTTCATACTGACCTTCAAGTGCATCAGAGGGTGAATCTTACTGACTTTGGTGATCACTTAACTTTTCCTGTAGTACCACTAGCAGGTTAAAGTTTGTCCTTTATACAATGATATATTTCAACATCTAAAATTGGCACAAAATCTAAGACAGACACCAGATTCCCAGACGATTAATCCAGTTTACTCTGGTGGTCCCCTGACTTTGCCTAGTGCCACCATGTGATACACATTTATGATTTTGAGTGAAATGTCCCAACATCTATTGGATAGAATGCCATTAATTGTAGCTTACACATTCAAGTCCATCTCAGGATTAATTGTAATAATCAAGTCAAAATTCCCTGTTTACTGTGGACCAAGATCCCACTTATGGCTATAGACTCTCAGCCTTGTCAAATTATACATGTAACACCTAAAATCCCGAAAATGTTTCCCTCTGCTTTATGTACTTTCTCTGATATGTTTGTCTACGGCAGTGAAGGAACATGGACGGTGACTGCAAAGTTTGACCACTGGGAGCAGAACACATTCACCTCCAAGTTCGAGGTGAAGAAATATGGTAGGTCAAATTAAACTTGCTTATTTTTGCTAATAAAATCAGTGGCAATTTTCTGTCACTAATAATTACATCACATTTTTTAAACATTTTGGAAAAGAGATTGGAGCCTCTTATATTTTAATGGTGTGTTGTGTTTCAGTGCTTCCTGCATTCAATGTTACCTTGACGCCCAGGAAGTCCTTCCTCAACCTTGATGACAGCGAACTGGTTTTAGAGATCTCGGCCAGGTCGGTTATGCCACTGCAATTTATTATACGTCCTTTGCCCATATTCATTCAATATCCTCCTAAAGTGAACTTTAACCCACACTGCTATTGATTGAACTCATTTTTTCTGTTGACTATTAACTCTCTACCCCCTGCACCAATCCTGCATTCAACTTAACCTAAACCTAATCCTGACCTTAACTCTAAAACCATGTCCTAACCCTAAACTAGGTCCAAAAGAGGTCAGGAGGTGCAAAATGTTTCTCTCAGGGTCATTTGATCCTCATACTGAAACCAGAACATACATGAACACATAAACCTTGTTTATAAGGATATCTGATGACATGAGCATTTCCCTAGTACATTAGAGAAACATGAATGAAACCTGCTGACTTTTGACTTACCGTTGTAGTAATTGTGTTTCAGTTACCTGTATGGGGAGCCAGTCCAGGGGACAGCCTATGTGGTGTTTGGAGTGAAAATCAATCAAGAGAGGATAAGGTTGCCTTCAGTGAAGCAGGTGTCAGATGTAAGTCACTGCTCCATCCCCAAATTCACAGCTGATTCACGCTGTCACATATGTTTTCTGTTTGGTTCTATGCAGATTGCGTAAATGGGACTTTGACCTTGTTTGCTGGAAATTGTTTCCTGTCGTTTTTATATGGGGAGTACATGAGAACCATGAGACTCAACCATGCAATCCATGTGCAACTGTGTGAGCTGAAATAGGCTAAAAGCTGCATAGAACTACTGTTAGTGAGTTTAACTCAATTTCATATTTAAAAAATTACAGGTGAATTGTTATTTTTGTAATTCAAAAAAGTCTACTTAATTTATTTTTCTAGGGCTTTCAACCACACCTCACAGCCTTCCTCAGTGGATAAGGTGTTCTTATTATATAATATATCATTATCAGCTGGTTCATTGAGCAAACTGTGGAGCTTTTAGCTTGTAAATGGAACATAACTTAACATTGTTTTGTCAAAATTTGAAATATTAGTTGCTAATTCTTTAAAAGGGTCATAACAGTGAACATAACAGCAAAAAAGCCTTTATTTCTGACAAATGTTTTGTAAAAGTACACTCTGTGTTCCTGCAGCTGGATGGAGGAGTCGTCAGACTGAGCATGGAGGAGCTCAAGAGAGCTTACCCAGACATCAGATCTTTGGTTGGCCACTCTGTGTATGTCAAGGCCTCCGTGCTCACCAAATCAGGTAAGAAACAAATGACAAATTATTTTTTTATAAAAGAAGAGACACATCTTTTCACAGTAATTAATTCGACAAAAAACAACTGAAATATAAGCATAATAAAAGATCACAAAGTGTGGGATGTGAATGTCAGCAGGGTCGGTAAGGTAAAGTGTGCACATGGGTAATGTGGGGTGTTGTGTTTGCTTTGTTCTTTGTACCACAACCTAGAAAGACCAAACTCCTCAAAATGTTGCAATCAGACCACAGTTTGTTTTTTCCCCTGTACAGCGCAGATCAATGGTATCAATATAACCTTTAGCCCTCTAGACAAACTCAAGTCATCATAAAATGTATGACTCTTCGCTATGTCTCCACTTCAAATGTGGGACACTGCACAAAACCGCAATGAGTTTGAAACTTTGAGGAGTGATTTTAGATGTTTAAAAGCAAAAACAGTCCTGTTCATTTTCTGCATTAGATAACAAGACAAGCCATTGTATTAACACTTTTAGTTTTTACCCTTTAAGATAATCTGTTTCCCTTCAGATACTGTGAATAAAAACATAAAAAATGTTTATAGAGTGACATAGTATAACCAGTCAAAATATCAGAGAGAAAGTTCATGAAATTATTCAGCTTTGTTGTTATTGGAAGTGATTTACTGCTGATTAACCATGATTTACTCCTGTGCAGGTAGTGATTTGGTTGAAGCAGAGAAGACTGGCATTCAAATTGTGGAGTCTCCCTATATTGTATCCTTCAAAGACATACCAAAGTACTTCAAACCAGGCCTGCCCATTGACTTTACAGTAAGGACCACCCTCTGTCTTCTCAATCTATCTACTAAACCTGGATATTTTCTCTGTTTTCTTTTTTTTGTCTAGTAAAATGAAATGCCACAACCTGGATCTTCTGTGTCTTAGCGTGTCCTTCAGCTCGCTGTGACTGAAAAACTGTTAAATCTATAAAATCACAGAGAAATTTTCCCCAACCTGTCCAGATCCAGGTGAGCCACCATGACGGTTCCCCGGCCCATAATGTCCTGGTGAAGGTGAATCTGCTGGACAGTCCAACGATCGTCTCCTCCGGCACCACCAGAGTTACCATCAACATGCCCAGCGATCACCTCTCTCCACAAACTATCACTGTTAGTATGACTGCATGTTCTTTTTAGACACAGCTTTTACCCACCAGCATGGATTTAAAACCAACAAATGTTGTGATAAGTTAACTTTTAACGAATGTATGGCACCTTATCTGTTGAAAAGAGTGCACTGCTTTTGATCATGTTTTATACTGTATACTTTATTTACCTAAATTCTAAAATAAAAGGTACAAAGGTGTAAAAGCCTGAAATATGAGCGTCTTCAGAAGACATTATAATGTCATTAGTAATTGGTAAATATGGACATCCTTGTCATAGACCCTTTAGATATATAATTTTATATATGATTTTGTGATTCAAGGCCTTAAAAAAAACTTTCTTACTTTGAGATGTATAGTATTCTGGATTTGTGTGTGGTTGTATTGTTGCTTTCTGGGCTTTATGTCTTCATGTTATCCACAATGCTGGACATCTATATTTAGATTGTAAAGACAAAACTGCCACAAACGTTGATTTGTTTCCCAGGCTGAGACCACACAGGCTAACCTGAGACCGGAGCAGCAGGCCAAACAACAGATCACTGTTCAGCCGTACGTCCCCTTTAACCAGCGCCAGCGGAACTACCTCTACATATCTACAGGAACCAACAGGGTGTCTGTAGGAGACAGACTGTCCCTGAGGCTGACCATCGCTGCTGCAGACCAGACACACAGAGACTTCATTAAACAGATCACCTACCTGGTGAGACAATAACACATCATCACATTTCCCTTACACTTGGAAGTAGAACAAGAAGCAAGTGACACAACAAAGACATCAACTTGACTTTTCCCCCCAACTCTCTCAGGTTGTAAATAAAGGAAAAATTGTTGTTGCTGAGCGCGAGAATGTGAACAGTCAGCTGGTCACCCACGTAGGACTGACGATCACCCCGGAGATGATGCCGTCGTTCCGTTTTGTGGCCTTCTACAGTATTCCCTGGGAGGGGCGTGAGGAGGTGGTGCCAGATTCCATATGGGTGGATGTGGAAGATTCCTGTGTTGGAGGGGTGAGATCAACTCATTCTCAGAGGTCACTAGAGTAGCTTACAGAGCTGGTTCCATAACTGAAACATTTTGGCAAGTCCCTGTATGTGTCTGTCAAAATGAAAAAAGTGCCTTAAAATATTTTTTGTGTAGTTTCAACAAATCCCATGAAAGAGTTGTAGAGTGACCAAGAACACACACACACACACCCTTCTGCTGGCCCAAATACTCAATAGAGCACCAAATATGCGTTAATCCACGTCTGAAAATAGTCTCCAACAAATACACTATTGTGTTTTTATCTTGTTTGAGTAATGTTTGGCCTTTTTAAAATACAAAACTATATAATTGTTCCTGTTTTAAAGACATATAATTTCAGTAGGAATCGATGGGTTTGGTCTGGGTGCCACAGACAGGGTTGGGAGGTCAGAAAATATTGTAATACTATTTGTATTGACAATAAGAAAAATATAGAATAATGATTGCCCTGTTCTTAAATTCTGATTTACTCCTATGATCCAATTTTTATGATTTGTTGTTTGCATCATAGTTTTGAATGTGGCCAATACTATTTGTTCTGTTCTTCAGGCTTTTGTTCATCTTTGTGTCGATAATTAATTAACTAATTCTCTTACAGCTGACAGTCGGCCCGGTGGACGGCATACATCGTGACCACACTCCTGGGAAGAGCTTTCATTTTAAGGTCAGAGGTGATCCTGGGGCAAAGGTCAGCCTGGTGGCTGTGGACAACGCTGTGTATCTGCTCAACAGGGACAGACTTACACAGAGGAAGGTGTGTGTGTTTATGATTGTATTTGACGGTGAGATTGTGTTGATGTTCTCTCATTTCGTTTTCACCAATTAAGCAGAGAAAATGTGGTTGCGTTATAAGCGTTAATACTTACTAACACTGCATATCTTATAGTGACACAATGAAACATTGCAGTAGCAACAGATAGTTAAAGATATGAAAGGAACGCAAATTTTTCATTTTGCTTCCACACAATCTATAGGCATAGTTCACAGATAAAAATAATCATAGTTGCTTAAGTTGTTTGTCTATCATTTGCAAATATGTATGATAACCGTTAGTTTTTTGCTGACATAATGGAATACACTTTTGAAATTGCTATGCTGTCAAAAGCCAACAGGATATGCTGCTAACAAGCATCATCAGTGTTTTTGTTTTGTGCTATACTGAGAGGCGCCTGGATAGGTGTTTGCTGCAGTGGCCATGAGTTCAACTCCGATCTGTGGCCTTTTGCTCCTTTCTCTCCCCCCACCCCTTTCCTATCACTCTTCAGCTGTAACTATCGATTAAAGGCAATGAAAGACCCCCAAAAAATAAAAAAAATATTAATAATAATATATGTGCTATACTGAAACTTGAAAACAGCTTCAAAAACCTCATGTCACCTTGTCCTCAATGGGACCTTTTCCACAGATCTGGGACGTAGTGGAGCATGGAGACATTGGCTGCACTCGAGGGGGTGGCAGAGATGCCACAGCGGTGTTCTCAGATGCAGGATTGCTCTACGCCTCCAATTCTGGGTTTAGAACCCAAACCAGACAAGGTACCTGCAAGCGACATGGAGCAGCTGCCTGCTCAGCCTTTGTGTTGCGTTTTTGTCTTTCTCATCTCTTGTTGACTGATACTGTTATTCGTTTTTCTTTATTTCTTTTTATTTACCACATTGTAGATTTACACTGAAGACATGAGAACTACGAAATAACACATGCAGATTTGTGTGGTACACAAAAAAGTATGTTTTATATTTTAGATTGTTTAAAGTGGCAATCTATTAACCAGCTTATTGGAGTAGTCACTTTGAATGGTTCCCAACAGTCTTGAAGAAGTTTCCATATGTGCTGAACACTACTTGGCTTCCTTTCCTTCATTCTGTGGTCGAACTTATCCCAGTTTTGAATAGATTGCCAACAGTGTCACCAGCAAAGTACCCCCTACACCATCACACCTCCTCTTCCATGCTTCAGGGTGGGAAGCATCTAGGTGTCTCACAAAGACACACCGGCTGGTACATAGAGTCTCAAATTTGGATTTATCAACCCAAAGTACAGATATCCACTGGTCTAATGTGCATTCCTTGTGTTTCTTGACCCAAGCAATTCTCTTCTTCTTGTTGGTCTCCCTCAGTAATGGTGTCTTTGCAGTAATGTGACCATGAAGGCATGATTCACACATTCTCGTCTGTGCAATCGATGTTGAAATGTGTCTTCTACTTGAAGTGAAACATTATGTGGGCTCTACTCTGAGGTGCCATTAATTGGCAATTTCTGAGGCTGTAATGAACTCATCATCAAGATCAGCAGATCTTGGGCTTCCTTTACTTGGGCGGTCCTCATGAGAGACAGTTTCATCATAGTTTTTGATGCTGAGGGCTCCGGACATTGTTGGGATGTCTTGGCTGACACACCTCTTCAGTATCATGGGAGTCTGACCATCCAGTCTGCATGTAGTTTGTGGACTTGGAGAAGGCTTACAACCGTGTCCCCCGGGGAATCCTGTGGGAGTACTGAGGGGACACTGAGGGAGTATGGGGTAGCAGGGCTGTTCATAGACAGAATCTCAAGGCACAGGCACTCACAGGGTGAGAAAAGTGGAATTTCATTTCTGCTTTTTGCAGATGACATGGTTCTATTGGCTTAATCGGACTGTGACCTCCAGAACGCACTAGGGTGGTTTGCAGCTGAGTCTGAAGCACCCTGGATGAGAGTCAGCACCTCCGAGTCTGAGGTTTAAGTGAGTGATGAGTAAAATGAAGTGGACAGGCGGATTTGTGCAATGTTCACCAGTGATACAGGCTTTGTCCTGGACTGTTGTGGTGAAGAGGGAGCTGAGCCGCAAGGCAAAGCTCTCGATTTACCAGCCCATCAATGTTCTAGCCATCACCCACGGCCATGAGCTTGTGAGTGACCGAAAAAAGAGATTGCAAATACAAACAGCTGAAATGAGGCTGGGCTCAGCCTTAGAGATGCTTTGTGGAGCTCAGACAGCTCTGGAGGGAACTTGGAGTAGAGCCACGGCTCCTTTGCGTCAATTCCTCCATGAGGCCTTTTCCATGCATGTCTAACTGCGAAGAGACGTCGGGATCCTGAACTCGCTGCAGGGATTTTATATCTCACCTGCTCTGGGAAGACTTTGGAATCCCCCAGAAGGAGCTGGAAAGTGTTACTTGAGAGTGTGACATCTGTCATGCCTGGCTTGCCACTGCAGCCCGACCCCAGATGAGCAGATGATAAATGAATGGATAAATAGATAAAACCCCAAAAAACTGCTATTAGTACTACTTCATTTACCAAAAATGACAATAATCCTAATAACTACAAATGGATGACTAATGCAAAATTGCATATTTGTAAAAAGATTGTACATAAGAGAAACACACTATCTTTATGTCTCCTTAGCCCTGCAGTGTCCAGGCAGCGCCAGAAGGAGGCGCTCCGCTGAACTGTTGAAGCGTAGAGCCCAGCTGGGTGAGTATCAATGAGGATTTTCTGTAACTGGAAACAGGTGGGAGGGAGCACATCTGATTGTTGATTTTCTCCACTAACAGAAAAATATCTGGCTTCTTTAGCTGCTAAATTCTCTCTCTCTTCACCAGCTAATCACTAACTTTGTCTGGCGTTTGATGCTGGGTAGATACTGTAGCGATCAGTCACAACAAATAGAGCTTGTTTTACATTTTTTAAACTTTATTAACAAAGTAATATTGTAATATACTAACAGTTTATACAGTTTAGTCAAAGGTGTTACCAAAACAAGACCCTTACAGCTTAATTATTATTAGTAACAATAATTATTGTCATTACTGCATTGTTAACTGACATTTAAATGACTCAGTGTAGGTCAAAGACACAGCACACGTGAAAATTGTAATGTACAATTGTTTTATGTATTAAATAAAATTGAATTGAAATTGAATTGAATTAAAGGACCAGTGTGTAAGATTTAGTGCCATCTAGTGGTGAAATAGCAGATTGCAATTAACTGAACACCCCTCATGTCTGTGTTTATTATATTCAATTTCTGCCAATAGATCCTCCTAAATGTAACACAGTAGACCTTTAAAATTTTAAAAATATGCAATTAAAACATTTGATTACAGACTAAGGTAACCAGCATTTTCCGGGAGACGCTGAAAGACAATCCCTGTCATTGAAATCTAAGTTTTCCATCCAGACAAACTGAACGCATCTGGAACTGCTGTGGCTCTCTGGCTCAATGTCTTTCACTCATTACTAGTACTGTTGACTCTGCTGGTTCCCTCTCTTATCCCTTTCTTTCTCCAGAGAGTCATTACAAGGAGAAGCTCCAGCATCGCTGCTGTAAGGACGGCCTCAGGGAGATCCCAATGCCGTACTCCTGTACTAGACGCTCCTTCTACATCACAGAGGGCTGGGAGTGCATCCGCGCCTTCCGCTATTGCTGCGCCACTTACAGGGATCAAGTGTTTGACACCGAGATTCCCACCACCCCACCACCCATGACCACACCTCCCCCAACCACCACACCTCCCCCAACCACCTCCTCCCGTCCTTCAATACATATTTTTAATTCAGGGCAAGCATATGGGCGCCTCATTCCACTCTCCCGGCATCAATTTGGTAATGATTGTTTACTCAACCTCATTTTTCCATCGTTTTTGATTTTTAGTTAGCAGGAAATCTTGGACACATTGCTTTGAAATTTTGTGTTATGATGTTTACCCTGTTTGTAGCATTGATTTAATGTGTTAGCATGCTAACATTAATCTGATGATCGTGTTAGAAGTCAGATCATGACATCATGAGGGGGTCATGAATGTTTGAACCAAATTTCGTTGCAATCCATCAGGTAGTCAGCCTGCTGGTGACTTTAGGAAAAAGTGATGAACTGACCAACTGATACCAACCGAACTGACCATCCCTAGAACCATGCTACTAGCATGCATACAAGTCTGAATCATTCCATCCACCTAGCTCATCAAAGGTACTTTAGAGAGTATTTGACCTCCAATAAGCACTATGGAGTTGTGTTTTTATGAGTGGGTCCCGGTTTTTGTATGTGCGGCTGATGCAATTTGCATTACTGGTAATGGATTCACACTTTTACCCTGATTTACACCCCGAGAAACAATGCACCAGCAAAAGCAGGGAAAAGGAAGACTGCAAGCTAGTAAACATGGATGTCAAATACTTAAAAAAATGGCTTTGCAAATATTTCACAATGAAACACATTTTTAGACCTCATAAATAAACACAATATGTTTTAGTTAGAAACACTAATGTAAACATAAATGTTGTTTGTTTACAAGAAGCTCCACAGGGCACAACAGCTTCTAGGTTGATATATTTGAGTTATTTTATAAGACTAATCATATGTTAATGTGTTTATGTAGATTGGACAACTGTGAACTACAGGCGTATACAACCTGTACTAGCTGGACAACCTGGACAATCTGGACGGCTTGAACAATCACCTCAGATGACCTATACAAATGCAAACAGGGCAAGAGAAGAAGAAGAAGAAGAAGATCTGCTGCTTTCAAGTGCAGTAGAGGACGAAGAGGGGGGAGAGTGGGAGGAGTACCTGGATGAGACTCAAGTGTATCTGCGATCCAAGTTCTATGAGTCTTGGCTGTGGATGGATGTTAACCTGCCCAGCCAGGCAGAAAGAGATGGGTGAGTGAAAGATTAGAGTATGCTGTATATGGGTGAACTGTAGTAGGGAGTATGTGACTCAGTTTGTTTGAGTCCATCATCTCTACAGGAACAAGACAGTAAACAAGTCACCCCTTAAACATGACACAGAGATTTACTCGGCTAATAAGAATACATATGTTGTGTCATGTTTTGTAACTGGTTAATAAACCTTTAAGATGGTTTTGCTATTTGAAAGATTCTGGTGTACAGCAATGGTGGTGTAGACTGAGTTTGAGTGTCTATTTGAAAATCTTGTCTGCCCAGTATATTATAAACAAACAGTTTACAGTAGCATGCCCCTGTGTCTGTTAACATAAAGTTGAAAATGCTGGAACAGACCAGCAACTGGATCCCTAAAAGTCTTATCCAAATCCAGCTAGTGATATTTGTAGTACGAAGGTTAAAAAATGATCCAAAGTATCTCACTCTGTTTCATCATGCGAGACAAAACAGCTGACACTGTGAATTCCCTGTGTTGCATCATGTTTTGTTTGTTCAGTGATAACCACTAAATAAACAGCTCAGAGTCCTTTACGACAGCATGTGTGCACATGCACATACAATTGTATTCTATACTAATGAAGATACCTGTATGTGTTGCTTATCCTGTGCATTGTGTGCTTGCAATGTGAAATGCATCAGTCAACCCCAATCAGCACTTTAAATCTTAGGTCTTATCTTCACTTTAATACAGTAAATTAACATTTGTACAGCTATACGATACCATTTTTGTTACATCTGCTATGAAGAAGCTGTGGTTTTGGACCTCCTTGCTGGTGTTAACAGCGACATGAATCTGATATACAGGTTGGCGTCTAAGAACCTTGACAAACCCCTACCTGACAGCATCACAGAGTGGGGAGTTCTGGCCATCAGCGCATCGCCTCATACAGGTAGGAGGAGGAGGGTGACATGGTAGTCAAGGTGCCCAATCACATTGTGGCTCTCAGTTTTTTTCCAACATTTTAGGCAGGTGATTATAACTCACATAATTATCATCATTTAGAGTATATGCATGTTTATCAGTTCCATATACTTTTTTTAAGGAAATCAATTGTGTATTGAAAACACTAAATTAAAACATTGCATTAAAACAAGCAGGCAAATACAATCAGGTGGCACAAAAATTTGGGCTAAATCAACCAATGAATGAGAGATTGAAACAGATCAAACCAGGTCAGTTGAGTCTTACTGAAGTGCACCCATACAGATCAATCATTTCAAGAGTAGGGCTGGACAATTAATTACAATATTACCGAAATTGCAATACGGCAAAATGCAATATGTAAATCACAGATGCTGCAATTTTTTGATAAAGGTAAAATGTGAAATAAACCATCATTATTTTGAAGTACTGTAGTTCTGCAGAGATACCCTGGCCTACAAATTCTCCAGATGTAAGAAAACATGTTTGTTTGGTACAGACCCCGAAATATTTCACATCATCATGATCTTCGAATTGAATGTATGATGCAAATATGATCATTCCAACAATAATTGTGAATTATATTGCAATCGCAATGTCTATCAAAGTAATTGCAATATGATGTTTTTACCGCATAGTGCCGCCCTAGCTGAGAGGAAAATAAATCTCAGAGGACCTCAATAAGAGGGTATCAGCACATATGTCTGTGGAAAGCTATATATTTATCTAAAATAAAATTTGAGCTCCATCAGTCCACCGTGAGGCAGACAAACTTTTGAGCAGCACTGTATACTCATACACATTCACTCATGTACAGAAGACCCATCACTAACATGCCTCTGAATGTCTGTAGGGTTCTGTGTTGCCGAGCCTTACAACTTCAGAGCTCGGAAGCATTTCTTTGTGGACCTCAAGCTGCCGTACTCAGTGGCGAGGAACGAACAGATCGAGATTAAAGCTGTGGTCCATAACTATGGCGACGAAGACCTGCATGTAAGAAAGTCACCTCAAAACCACCCAGCACAGCCACTTCCTTTGTATTCAGCCGATGATTTCAGTAAATATAGAATTTTTATTCTACAATAGGAATAGCCTGATAGATAGAACTTGAAAAATCTCTTTCTACAGAAATTATAACAAGGCTATGAATCTACAGCCATTCTAACTGCTCTGTGAGGCTATATGGATGATGCTAACATGCTGGTGTTTAACAAGTATCATGATCACCATCTCAGTTTTGCTAATGAGCACCAAAAAGAAATTACAGCTGAGGCTGATGGGATTGACATTAGTTTTTATTTGATCATGAATCAAAGTAGTATGTATTTGTTACCAAAAAATGGCACTAGATAAAAAGTGAGGGATCACCAAAGTTATTACAATTTATCCTTAGGAGAACCATCTAATTCATCTAGTCCATCTAATAGTAATTGAGATATGTTAATCTAGACCAAAGTGATGGCCGACAGACTGTTAGCATGGCTAAAAATATAACGCTGGGTCTGTTCTGTTTCCTCTCTGCCAGTTCAATAAAATGACATGAATCAAATGAATCTGGGGCATTAGTGAATGTGCTGTGACTGCTCTCCGTTCAGGTGAGGGTGGTGCTGATGAAGACAGAAAACATGTGCAGCATTGCCTTCAAGGACAGACACACGCAAGAAATGTCGTTGCCAGCCGGCTCTTCTGTTGTGGTGCCTTACACCATCGTACCCCTGGTGGTGGGGAAACTTCCTCTGGAGGTGATGGTGGTCAGCAGAGATGAGAGAGGAGACCGCATCCAGAAAGTTCTACGGGTGGTGGTGAGTCACCCTCAATGGGGAAGATGTCATGGCAGTATATTTACTGGACCCAGTAAAGTTTGTCTTCTCCGTCTGCCTCTTGGCAGTTTCTTTGTTCTTTTAAAAAAACAGAAGTCAGCTGCTTCAAACAGGAAAGTTGATATTCTGGATTCTGCTTTATAGACAGTATGTAAAACAGAAGTAAATAGAAAAAAGGTGTTAAGAAGGTAACATAGATTTAAATAAAGATCTTCTTTTATAATACATTTTTTCCTCACCCAAACAGATGGATGGAGTGCAGAAGACTGAAGTTTGGAGTGCGGTGTTGAACCCGTCTGCTGAGGGAGGTAAAAAGATCGCAGTGATGCATGATTTCGTATTATCTGCTCTTAATTACATGGTAATACGCCACATTTTTATATCTGAGTTACAATAAAGTATTAACCAGTTCAAGTGGAGCTCACAGTCTTGAAGCTCAAAAAATCTATTCTATTCTATTCTATTCTATTTCCGACCTGGACTATATTTTTTTGATAAGTGTTAATACAAACATGAACATAGACTGAAATTGCTACAAGTTTTGGGTTTGTGCAAAGTGTTGATTGGCCCATAAGGATCCTAGAGTGTGGTAACAACAACAATGTCCATTCCCTTGAGCCTCCACTTCCAGATCAAGATTAGCAGGCAGCTACAAAACTAAATTACAAATTACAACAATTACAAACTACAAAAAATTCTTCATAACTTCATTGTCTTTTAGTCATGTCATAGATGCTGTGTGTGTTTTTGTTCCTGTTTTTGCCAGCCCTAGTGACTTTTATTACAAGCTTTTTATTCACAATTGTCTGTTTTTTCTGTATATATATGTATATATGTGTGTATATATATATATATGTTTGTTTTACTTCAAGGTTTGGGCTAGATTGTATGAAGTTTAACTTTATGGCTCTGTTTCCATCCACGACAGGCTCGCAGACGGTTCGTGTGGGCAGGATCGAACTGGAGTCAGTTGTTCCAAACTCTCTGCCAGAGACATTCATCAATGTCAGAGGTCAGTCCCTGAGAGAGTTATGATAAGGATTTATAATGAGAAATGACTATGAGAAAGGACTGACTCTTGATTCCTCCCCTCCACTCCAGGTAATGTGTTGGCAGACAGCATTGATAACTCCATCAGTGAGGACTCTCTGGCCTCTCTGATCCACATGCCCGGCGGCTGTGTGGAGCAAAACTTGGCCAGCATGACTCTGCCACTCATCGCTACCCTCTACCTGGAGCGAACCAACAGCTGGGAGACTGTGGGGGTGGAGCGCAAGGCTGAGGCTCTCCGATACATCAGGAGAGGTGAGAGAGATGCAAAGAACACATGGATAAATGGATGGAGGGACAAAGGATATTCCCAAAAAAGTAAAGATGATGCATGATTGAGGGCCATTTAAATGAGTGGATACAAATGAAATAAAAAGATTTAATAAATTGAAAGGACTGCTGTATGTATGATGAATGGATGGATGGTTGGATGGATGGATGAAATAATTTTGAATATTCATTGATTTGATGGTGTATGTGAATAAATGCACGGATTGTTGGATGGATGGACGAATGGATGCATAGTTGAGTACATTAATGGATGGAGAGCTAGCTACAGCAGGGATGGATGAAAAATGGATGGAAGAATTGATGTATAGTTAGAAACATGGGAGCAAACATGCTGGGAGCAACATTCACACATTTATTTTTATTGTTAAAATCACTCCTTCACATCCCCTCTTTAAAAGCTTCAATGTTGTGTTTTCAGGCTATGAGAACCAGCTGGCATACAGAAAAAGTGATGGATCTTACCCCCCCTACAGGAGGGAAGGTGCAAGTACATGGTACTGTCAGAACTGTACATTTTACATATTTAGCTAAGTCTCTAACCTGTGAGATTTTCCAACAAAATCAGGTGGACAGTGACTTCAGTTACAGTGATTTTCTTGCGTCACGCATTAAGACATCAGATTAAAAAAAAGGGAGCCAATGTAATATTTGTTAGTAGTTAATAGTTTGAATGCATGCACTGTGCCACATTCTGGAATTAAATTGAGAAAGACTGTAGAGCAGCAGTTAAAAAGTCAGTATGTATTGATGTACGTATTCATTTCCTTGTTACTTCATCTGTTAAATAGTGTAAGTTAGTGTGTGTTTGAAAGTGTTCAACTGTAGGCTAATCACAGTCCACCTGAATGTCAGGATCACGGCGTACGTGGTGAAAGTTTTCTCCATGGCTCACTCCATCGTTGGCATCAACGAGCAGCAAGTGTGCGAGCCCCTGCTCTACCTAGTGAAGAACAAACAACAACATGGGGGGAACTTCGTAGAAAGCAACCCAGTTTACAGCACTACCATGACTGTGAGACACACACACACACACACACACACACACACACACACACACACACACACACACACACCCACGTCATGTATCTGATTTTTTTTTTTTTTCACAGGTTTTTCTCCTCTTTCTCTCCCCTTGGTCCCTCCATCCTTTCCACTCTCAAATATATCAATATCAAAATACTCTATAATGAAAGCACAACTGTTGTTTTGGATCCGTTGTAGCTTGATGGTGCTGTTCAGTTTCAGTCTGACATCTTTTCAGCAAATAAAACTTCAACATTAATTTTGACTTCTTCAGGATCTTTTTAGAGCTGCCATTTTGCATCAAAAGTACACCATCATACAGGACGAACTCAGTCCTAGAAGACACACAGAAACAAATGTGTCATTCTGCTTCAATAGAGGAATGCAATGAATCTTTGAAAGGAATTTTGGAAAAGTTTATAAAAAAAAAAAAATGTTGATACTGATTTGCAGACATTTGAATAAACTGGTGTTGTGTATCCAATGGTGTTTTTTTTTTTTCTCTTTTCAAGATTTTAATAAATAATCCTCTTTTTTGCTTGTGCGTTTCCAGGGCGGTCTCCGTGGCGACGACCCTGGGGTGACCCTAACAGCCTTCGTCCTCATAGCGCTCGCTGAGGCCAGGCAGGCCGGGATCTCCTGCAGTGATCCAAACGTGGACACAGACGTAATTCATACAAAAATCTGAAAGATTCATTTTATATGCTCTGTTGAAAAGTGTCCTGGGGATAAGATTGGCTATGATTTGGCACTGTATAAATAATAATAATAATAATAATACATTTAATTTATAGAGCGCTTTTCAAGTAACTCAAAGACACTTCACATGAGTTAAAAAAAAAAAAAAAAAATAAAATAAATAAATAAATAAAATGGAAATGAACTGAAAATCTGCAGAGTTGGCTGTGTCAAGCAGTTAAATTCCATCTTTAGTCAAATGTTATTTGCGGCCTGTAAACCACTTTTGTACGTCACTGCTGTAGGGAGTTATCCATAAGACAGCTGAATACCTGAAGAGATCACTGGTGATGAGCGGGAGGAGACCGTACACCGTGGCCATTGCCTCGTACGCGCTGGCTCTGGCGGGGAAGGCACCGCGCTATGACCCGACACAAGCTTTACTCAGAGCTGCAGCTCGAGGTATCCTGTCAACTCAGGCTTGTTTCATTTGTACAGTACAGAGAAACTTACATCAAGTTACTCATTTCCCCTTTATAGAACTGTTTGACTCACTTTATATTTTGTCAAATGTCAGATCTGTTATGAACTAAAACAATCTGTTAAAGCTCACATATCAGTGCTTCTATTTTCCATTCCTCCTTTACTGTAACCCACTTTTTTCTCTATTCCCTTTAGGCACATTGCAGACGCTCTTATTTGTTACAGATTCCAGAAATATCCAAATGATGCTGTCAATCTGGAAGTAGCTGGAGATTTTATTTTGATAACTTGTGAACTCTGTCCTCTAGGTGGCAGCCACTGGCCCGACAGTAAGAACACCTTGTTCACGCTGGAGGGGACCGGGTACGCCCTGCTGGCTCTGATCAAGTTGCGACGCATGGAGGAAGCTGCAGCTCCGTTTAAATGGCTGAACAACCAGCGGAGGAGAGGAGGAGGCTTTGGCTCCACTCAGGTAACTGCAGGGCGAGTCTCAGCTCAGCTCAGCTGTATCTATCTTCTTTACCTACACGGTTGACTGTCTGTTACATTATGGTGAGGCAGAAGTTGATTCAAGACCATTCAGATTAAGGAGTCAAAGCCTTGTGGACCACAGTTCTGTTGATGGAGTGAAGGATATGAATGTGTACAGTGTAAATCTATATACAGTAAATATACAGCCTACACTCAGATTGTTAGGTAACACCTATGAAATGAGTACAGCCCTACAATAAATAGAAGTTATAATATTCAGTTTTTGTCGAAAGTGATGTAAGATCATTTTGGAGGATGTTGAACTGTATTGCATTATACAGAGAGGTGTTGTTGTGAGGTGCATCTCACAAGTTTAGCACTGTCTTCAGTATATTATGATGCCTTTAACCAGAACCTGTGTTCCTAACAGGATCTGTGAGCTTTTTGAATAGCAAAGTATTTTACAGTTGAAGCCACACTATTTCACTGAAGATGAACCTTTTAAAAATGAAATCTACTACTGTCTTTATTATCAATCCCCCCCCCCCAGTCCACCATGGTGGTGCTCCAGGCGCTGTCAGAGTACCTGATTAACAGACCTCCTCCTGGTGACCTCAGTCTGAATGTGGACGTCAGGATGGCAGGACGCAAGGAAATCCGCTACCATTTCAACCCGGAGACCGCCTATGCTGCTCGCTCTTCCAGGGTGAGAGACTTAAACATTTTAGGATTTGAAAATGCTACTGGGTGCAATAACTTTTTTTTTAACAAAAAAAAAAAATCTTTTGTTTCGTAGCTGCCTGCTAATGTTGATCTGGAAGTGGAGGCTCAAGGGAACGGACAGGGTATACTGGAGGTACGCTCACATTTTTATGCATATGCACATATACATGAATGGAATCAAAGGTGCAATCACATGACAGGTTGTAAATGAAGAGTGGTATCATTCAGTTAGTTTTGTAACTAAAAAAATTCCATTCAAAATGTAATTAATAAATACAGCAGGATTTTCTTTTTAAGTGGCTTAATTCTTTATATGGGCTTTTTTATATGGAGTTTTTTTACACTTACTGTTTCTCTTGTATCTCTCTTTTGTTTTACATGTTGTGTGCCTTCCTGTTACTTGAACTTTGACATAAGGTTGTGACTTATTACAACCAGCTGCATGAGGTGGATGAGAAAATGCCCTGCAAAGACTTTGAGCTCAGTGTCAATATTGAAGAATCCAGCGGTAACTCAAGTTATTCCTCTGTCTCATATATGAGTGATGTCTCGCTCTTCAGTGTTGTTGTTTTCTATCCTGTTTCTGTCATGTTTACATCTTCAAAGGGATGAAATACTGTACATCTTCTCTTGGATTGTTCCATTTCCTTGATATGCTGAAATGTAACAGCATAAAATGTGACATAATTACAACAATATATAACAAACAGAGAAAATTCAAAATTGATCAAATTTCCTTTTGTAATTGCAAACCTAATTTTAATTCTTAACACCTGCTATGACATAAATATAACATTTTATTGATATTTTTAATATAATATAATAAAGTAATCATCGTACATCACAACATAAAGCATAACATTTAAAATATTAGTAAGTATTAGTAAGCAAATTTACGAAACTATAATTATAAAGTGCTTTTTGAAATAAAAAAGACAATATGAACAAAAATAAATAAGTAAAACAAACATAGAAATAAGATTAATACATTCATCCATTTTAAGATGTACTTTGTAACATATCACAACACACCTTCAATGACCTTATATAAATTATAACTTGATTATTACAGTAGTAACATAAGAATAAAATAACATACTGTACCATAACTGATTAAGATAAAGTATTATATACATTTATGTCTGTAGCATAAGAAACCCAACCTCTGTACATTAAATAATGCTTTGTTTCTATGACATAATAGAAAAGCCTCCAGCAGATGTAGAAAAATCCTACCAGATCACCATCAAAGTGAGGTGAGTTATGTATGTTTAACCTTTTCAACATTTAAGTTTGCTTTACTTACTTACATTTTCATTTTAAGGTCCAACTGATATGATAATTGAATGATAATGTATCTCGTCTGGGACTGGCCTAACTGCTGCCTTCATCATTCATGCTGGATGACACATTTGATAGGATTTTCTAAATGCAGTATGCCATGTCCGAGGAGTTTAACCAGTGTTTTCCTCCCATTCTGATCTGTTCATGATGAATTGTCTTTCTGCTAACAACCTCTTTCGTTTAGTATCCTCTATCAGTGCTGCTCTCTTTCTGTCCCACAGGGCTTTAGGGCCCAGAGATGTCAGGATGGTGGTTCTGGATATAAGTCTGCCCACTGGCTTCACCCCAGAAAACTCGGACCTGGAGATGGTAATCAGTCTCCTTTGCGATGCTGGTCTTAATCTTAAAGTTACATTTATGACATTCACTGCCACTAGATGCTGCACTAGCATCTCAGATCAAAATAAATTAGCAGCTCGAGGAACAACACACACAGAGGAGTGTGAGGTCATTTTCTGTTGAGGACACCTTTACTCCACTATATCTTTACACAGCAAGTTGTTTGCTGCTATATTCATATTCTTAATCTTGCATATATAAAATCCTTAATGAGTAAATGTTGGCTGTGAAGTTTTACTGATGTGCGACAGTGAAGATGAGACTGGTCGAATGTTTGGGCCACGGTTGCTAACTGATTCTGTATGTGTGTGTTTGTCCAGTTGTCCAACTCAGTGGACCATTACATCAATAACTTCCAGATTGTTGATAACCTGAGTGACAGAGGCTCTCTGATCATCCACCTGTTCAAGGTAAAATGGCTACGGAGATTAAGTCATATCAACTTGTTTGATTGGCTGCTTCCTGTCATTGACTTCAAATTCAAAGTTGTCCCTCCAAGAAGAAGGTTTAATTATCTGGATCTAGACTGTAAGCAGCACTGTCACACAGATAACTCTGTAAATAAGCTTCTTGGACCAGGACCTCATACTTGCTAAATTAATATTCTCACTGGCTCTGTAATCTTTGTGCTTCTCTTCAATGTTGCACTAAATTATCCTCCCGTGGCCTCCTCTCAGGTGTCTCACAGAGAGCCAGAGATCCTGATCTTCAGGCTTCAGCAGAGCTTCAAAGTTGGCCTCCTCCAGCCATCCTCGGTTACTGTCTATGAGTATTACAACCCAGGTAGGAGAGCACATGTGGTGGAAGTGGAAGTGGAAAGGCTTTACTAACATTTCAAACAATGGTGTCATTGTAGATCAGTCTTTAGTCCCACCTTCTTTCCTCTGAGCTGGTCAAGACCCACTGCAGACTACCTCATTATGAAACATTCCATAAATTGTTCACTACCAAAAAAACCCTTTATTTATTGTAATATTAACAAATAATATTGCAGCTTTCAATATGATGGTGACAGGTGTCATAGCTCTGCTCTCTCTCTTTGCCACAGATCACCGCTGCAGTCGTACCTACTCTCCCAGGGAGGACAAAGAGGGGCTCACTCAGATCTGCAGAGACAATGTCTGCCGCTGCACGCAGGGTGACGTGTGCATGAGTCTGCAACAGTGAATCAGTGGATGTGTGTGTTGATGGCATCAGTTATTTTCAAAGTATTTTTTTATTTTCTCCTAATCTCCAGGAGACTGCTGTGTCGCCAAAATCGACGATGAAAACTTCTCCAACAAAGAACGGGAGACATTTGCCTGCAAGAGTTTACACCACGGTATGATACACTGTCACACACTCATATCTTTAACATATATGCAGTCTCAAGTCTTTATTGGGTTATTGCAGGGCAAATGCTTTTATAATATATATATATCTTGAATGATCACAGTAGCATTAATGAGAGAATAATATGAGATTAACTTTGCAATTAGTATTTTATAGAAATGACTAACAGCTCTTTAGCAATCAAGAACATAAACAAATAAGAAAGGTGTTTGGGAAAATGAAACTGAAATAGTGGAAAGTTACCTATTCGTGGGAATTTATTGATTTGCTGGTAGGATTAATAATAAGACAATATATTTATTGTTATGCTGTATTAGTAAAGTTTGCAGCAATTTGCCTATTAGGATGCACTATGTCTTGTATACATTTAAAATATTTGACCCTGCTGTAATGATAGAAGACCAGTTAGGTTAACAGCAAAAAAATTAGGGTTCCTCCTCTCTACCATAAACTTCATAAACAAATGTCATGGTGTCATCACCACAGGCCTAATTATGAATGGTATAAAGATTATCCATTTCTTCTTGGGCCTCAGTTTTCCAGGTGAAGGTGCTAAATGTCACTCAGAGTTATTACGACAAATACGAGATGGAGATCACACAAGTTATCAAACTGGGTAAGTCAATGCAATGGATGTGTGTCTTTTATGGTTATCTGCCTTTTTTTCAAAATAAAAGATTATCAGCTGATTCAAATCTCAGTAGTAGGATGCTACTACCTGAGATACTTAAAACAATGAAGAATTTTCAAACAAATAACATTGCAATAGACTAGTATGTAATGCAAATACCTTGTCAGATGGACACATATTGACACATAATTGACACGTATTTTAAGCTCTGTTATCTAGTTCAGCTATATATATTCTCTGAATCCCGTCCTCCTACCATCCAGGTTTGGAGTCTGGAGTTGAAGTGGGCCAGAAAAGGTTGTTCATGTCTCATGGAGGCTGCAGAGATGGACTCAGCCTGAAGCTGGGCTCCCAGTACCTCATCATCGGCCCCAAAGAGGACCAGTGGAACATTGATACTGACAGCAACAGGTACGAAGAGCAAGAAAAAAACAAATATACATGTCACAAAAAAATTATAAAACGATGCCAATTTTGGGAGGTCAGGTTTAATTTCAGCACAGTTATGCTCAGGTAATCACTGTTATCACATTCATATAAGCTACCAAAGTATGAGAAATTGGGATTCTTGCAGTCTATTTCACAAGAACTAGAAACTGAAACTAAGAAGTGCTTTTAAAGCCTTTATTCATTGTAAAAACTACAAACCTTACTAAGGTAACAAACTCTGGCTTAAAAAGGCTACTTTATTTTCATTTTATTGTTAGAAGAAGGAAACCCTAAAGATTCCAGCTTGCAATCAATCAAAAGGTTAAAAGGAATAGATACATTCAATTACACTGGTGATTTTAATAAACTGTTGTGAAAGATGCACCATAACCATTTGGAGACAAGGAGCAGAAACAGTCTTCTGATCTACACAACTTAAACAGAGTTTTTTATCCCTTTTTGCTCCTTATCTGTCAGACTCATCTACATGTTAGGAAAGAACACCTGGGTGGAACGCTGGCCTTCATCTGCAGAGTGCTCCAGCAATCCCAGCCTGCAGGCAAAATGCAAGGGCCTCAGTGATAATGCACATGAACTGTCCGTCAACGCCTGCAGCCTGTAGAGGGGTTTCGGCAGCAACTGCATACCATCCTCCTCCATTTTGTTGCAAAGATGGCAAATAACGGTGCACACAAAGATTCACTGATCACTGAGGACATAAAAGTGTGTTCATAAAATTTGTTTTCACTGTGGAAAAAAGAACTGAAAGTAGAGCTAGATATAGTGACACACCCATTGGGTTTTTTGTTTCTACTGTAAGGATATAATAAGAATGAGGAAGAACTAAATACATCTAGAAAAAAAAAGAGAAGTGCACTGAGCAGCCAAGGGTATTATAGCTTTTATATAATGGTTAAAATACAAAACAAAATAGTGAATGTTTCAGAATGTCTACTGTCTAACATGAGCTAAAATCAAATGCATTGTTAATAAAAGGGTTTAATTCAACAGCAAAAGTCATCATCTTCATCATCCTTTATGCAGAGCTCATACTTACTATTTATGTTTTATAAATGAAAAGGTCAGTTACATTTTTACAGTTGTCGTGCATGCAGCAAGTTCAAATGACTATTCATAATATTACATTGTTGTTAAAAGTGAAAAAAGTTCAAACATACCTAACATGACCCTGGAGGAGCCCAATTCCCTCCACATAACAATCAATTGTAGCGAGCTATCTATCTGCTGGGATTTAAACGAGTCATACAAAAACAGGGCAACTACTAATTTAAATACACTATAGGAAATATGCAATACATACAATAAAATGCTTCAGGCGTTTTACACACTGTGCAGATCCAATCTGTGATAAATAATTATCCAACAGAAATCATTTTAAATGTTTAAGTTTGTAAATTGGGCTTATAATGTACAGTTGTCTCAATGTTGCATTCTCTCATGACTGATCTGTCCGAAGATATATATTAAATACCTGCTTAAATTAACAAACTACTTGATATTAATACCAGGCTGGTATGCTGAACAGGTTTTGTTGATTGTGCAGTACAATGCATCTGAATCATCCCTAGCTGACGTCTGATCTCTAGTTTTGAAAGGGAACAAAATGAATTACATTTATTCTGCACACAAGATTTGAAATGATACAAACGGCAACAGTTATAATATTGTTTGAATAAAAATCATTAACTGTTTCAAGCAAATGCAATTTTGTTGTTGAAGGATAAAGGGAGACAAGCTGCTCACCTCAAAGCAGTACTGCAACTGGTAAATTTGACAGAAGCGTACTCAACGCCCTCGTCTTCGTCCTCCTCGTGTCTGAGGGTCTCAGCTAGTCCGATGTTGGAGTAGAGAGGATCTGTATGGTTCTTGGAGAACTGGAAACTGGCATAGTGAAGGTCATCCTGCCTGTCATCCAGCTGTGTCTGAGTGGTAGATATTGCATAAAGAATGATTATTCATTTTAGGGTTGTATGATTTTTACAGAAAGCCAAAAGCAACCAGAGACTTGTCCGCGATAGCAGTTCAGTCAGGACCACTTTTGTCAAAATATCTTATATCCAAGCAGAATTACATTTGGCGGTATGGCTCTGTTCTGGGACCTCCTTGTCCTTCCGCGTGCCTACGTGGAAAACCTTAAGGCAGGGAGAGCACACCTCCCTGCCCTTCCATGTGCATACATGGAAAAGTTTAAGACAAGGAGAGCGGCAGCAGAGACCCCCCCAGGGTACAGAACAGAGCAAGCATCAATGGCAATCAGAAAATGACATTGATTAATTAGAAACATAAAAAGGAGGAGCTGGGGTGGAGGTGGGTGCAAAAAGGCTTGTAGAGGAGCAGCAGAGATAGGCAGGCAGGCTAAAGCAGCTTAAATAAGGCGCCATGCATGATGTTTGCCAATTGGATGCTTGAGGAAATCAGGTGAGCTGTCAGCTGACTGTGTATGGTATCCAATGGGAAGCTTAGAGGAATCAGCTGATGTATGTTTATGACTAGCTGTGATCGTATGATATAGCTGTAACTGAAAGCTAAGCCTGACTTCGTGCCCTGCCTGAACTAACGCTATGCTCAATTGCTGTTACTGTTGTTGCACATGACTATGTAAAGTTCATAGACCAGCCAGAGCCCCCCTAAAATAATTCTGGGTTGTATAACTTCTTGTTTGTGATCCATACATTATTCACTGCTTATCTGGGTTTGATCACAGTGGTAGCCAGAGTAGCTAAGCAGAAGCCCAGATATCCTTTTACCCAGCCAAGTCCTGTGTTTCCTGGTTAATATGTTATCCCTCCAGTATGTTTTGGGTCTGCTCCAAGATCTCATCCCAGCTGTCTGTGCCCAAATTGGTACATACATAGAGAAAAGTCTGCTAACTGCTAACAATGTATGCTGAGGATTATTAAACATTGTTCCTGAAAGACACACACTGCAATAAAGTAGATGAAATTGGATCACGTCCAGGAAAAACAAACATTAATAACGCCTTTATGTTGTCGTGGATGACCAACATGACAAGCAACCACCAAAATACAAAAGGTTTGGAATGTATTGCAAAATACATGTCGTGAAAGATCAAAGAAGGGAAAGGATGATAGAGGGGAGGACATGATTTCTTTGTGAAAATGAGCCAGTGACCCAGATGGCGGCGTGCATGGACACAGTGGCCCCTCAGGGTCATACCATAGGACCGCGAGACACAATATTTCGTTCCTGTGTACTCTGTGTTCTGTATGTGGAAATGACAACGTTGAACCTTGAACCAGTCTGAAGTGACCTGTGAAAACAGAGTGAATTTCTTTTGCACTCTAATTGTCTAACTCTTCTTCCTCACCTGATCCCTGTTGTCTGGTCTCTCTTCAGGCTTCAGTGCTTGCTCGGAGACCCACTTTTTTCTGGTTAGGACAATTAAAAAAAAAAACCAGTGTTTCCACATTACTTTGGTGACTACAGTATTGCCATATTTTGACTTTAATAAACAATGATTTCACAAAAGTAAACTGCTTACCTAAACAATATGAAAAGAGAGAGGAGGATAAGAGCCAGGACAACAGCAGTGGTTGTTCCAGCAGCTGTAGATTTCCATGCTTCCAGGCAGTGGTGATAAAATGCCAACAATGACAATTAATTAGGCTGTTACAAGGTGTTTAGGCCCACTGGCCTCAAAGAGAGATTAGAAAATGACAGTACAAGGATCATGGCTGCCGTAAGACAAAAGTTGAGGTCTTCACTGGTCAAAAATATGTAATCTGATCAGGAACAGACCTTTGGAAAACCTTCCGGATCCTCAAAAGCCAATGTCATGTACACTATACAAGTTAAAACGCTGGCTTTTTAACTTTACTGTGACTCATAATCCATATGTATTTAGGCCCACATGTCTATATGTTTTCTAAAAGCTCAGCTTTCCTTGTCAACACTAAAACACATGGCAGGTGTTTTCAGATGTCTTCCCTCTGGAGACCATTCCAAATTTTTCATTATCCTCATCATCTTAGTCTGAATCTTCTTATCTTTGCTGCAGTATGTGTAAGTGACTGGAAACTTACCTGCAACAACAATCAGATGTAAGGTGGAGTTATGGCGTCCTCTTCTGTTCTGGGCCTCACAGTAATAATTCCCACTGTGTTCAGGTCTGAAGTCAGTGATGGTGAAGATCTGGCCTGATGCTTTTATTGAGTCTTCATTCTCCTTGTACCAGGTATAATTAGCTGCTGGGTTAGCATCACTGCTACAGGTCAGATTCACTGAACTGCCCTCCACTATCTCACCAGAGGGACTCACTGACACAGAGGGAGGCTTTGGACCATCTGGAGGATAATATATACAGAGAGACAATTCAATTACATTTGCACACTGTATGGTCTTTTTTCTCTCATGGAGTAAATTAAACGGACCAATTTTGTCCTTGGTTTTCCAGAAACAACAGGTTACTTCCTTAATGGAACAAATTAACCCACTAATTCATTCTTCTTAATTCATTGTTTGCCTAAGAGAATCACTAATACACTTACACTGGACATCTATAAATACAGACTTAGAGCCTAACTGGCCGTGTTGATTCTCAGACTTGCAGTGGTAGATCCCTCTGTCCTCAGAGCTGATGGAGGTGAAATGATGAATACCTTCTGTTCCTTGAAACAGTGTTTGGTTCTCCTTGTACCAGGTATAAGTAGCTGCTGGGTTAGCATCACTGCTACAGGTCAGAGTCACTGAACTGCCCTCCACTATCTCACCAGAGGGTCTCACTGACACAGAGGAGGTCTTTGGAGCATCTGGAAACGATTATTTAACATGAAGCCACACAAGAGGGTATTAAACTTCTAGAGCAGCAGCAGCTGCAACATTTGCTGTCAGAAAGATCCTTTTCAAGAAATGAAAACTAAAATAATTAAGCTGTATGTTGCTTTTCCAATATTGTGTTTCACTCACATTTCACATTAATAGAGATGTAATCAGATGTTCTCCTCCCCAGTTCATTCTCAGCTGTACAGTAATACTCTCCAGAGTCAGAGGACTGGATGGACCTGAAGAAAAGCTGTGGTTCTTTACTGAGAGGGTATAGGTATTGATTTCCATTCCTCTTGTACCAGGTATAAGTAGCTGCTGGGTTACCATCACTGCTACAGGTCAGAGTCACTGAACTGCCCTCCACTATCTCACCAGAGGGACTCACTGACACAGAGGGAACCCTCAGAACATCTGGAGGAGAAAACATTAATATACTTAATAAGTGAAGAAGCAAGTATTAGATGTAAAGTGAGTAGTGGAGGTTGATTCCCATGGGGAGCAACCCAGTTATGTTGGATAAAATGTCTTTGTTAGTTACACAGTGGAGCAAACTCACACACTGAGGGAGAGCCGTACGTCTCATGTCCTTTCAAAGCACAAGAGATGACATCTCCGGGATAAAACTGGTCTTTATAAAAAGAACTTTCCTCCTTGTTTTTTGCTCCGTTCTTGAACCAGACGTAGGAAAGACGACCAGCTGAACCACAGCTGCTGTAACACTGCAGCTCTGCATAGGTATGAGACTCATGGACTACTTTTGTGCTCACCTGCACCTGGAGAGCTGATGAGGAAGAAACCCATAAAGTCATTGGTTAACAGCAAAAAAACACACAATAAGCTTTACAGTTGTAAGCATCAGTAACTGAAATGATTAATCCCCCCCCCAAAAAAAATGGTAATGGGGTTCATACAAAAGCTGTCAGAATCATAAAACACTTATCACACAGTTGAAGTAATCTTCCTGATTAATTACAGAGCTAGCTAAAAAGAAAGTTGTTAACTATTTTTAATTATTAATAAAGTCACAACCTATAAACCCATTTAGGGACACCTATTAGAAAGTGGTAGAAAAAGCTTTTATTAAACTGTGCTGCTGTGATTATCAGTTTGTGTCCATCAGTACCTGTGACAGTCAGAGTTGTTCCAGGTAAAACACTGTTCCATTCAAAGCTTCCTGCTGTGAATTTGAAGCGATACTGGGCTGAATCGCTCTCTCTCAGGTCAGTGATTCTCAGAGTGGAGCGTCCTCTCTCTGTTTCAAGGACCTCAACACGATCTGCATACTGGAAGTCTTCACTGAGGTCCTCATGATGTGAGGGACTCTGCCACTGACGACTACGTTCAGGACTAAACCAGAATTTAGATGTGATATTTTTATGACTGTTATACGTGCAAGAAATGTCCACTGATGAGCCTTTGGAGGCACAGATGCTTCTGTTGGTGTAAGTCACTCTGTTGCAGGATTGATCAATGACGCCTAAAAAATAAAAAAAATGTTAATACATACAACGAAAGAGGCTGGTTGACAGATTGAGCAAGACAACGGAATTTCCGCAATGACTAAATGTTGGTTTAACACATTTATAGCCAACAGATCCATCCGAGGATTTTGTGATCCCCTAAAAAACGTAAATACACAATAATAAATCAGGTTATGTTATATATTGAAATGTAAGCTCATTCATTTTTTAATCCTCCAGTGCAAGTAAAAATGCAACATGTCTACAAATCTCATGATGAATAAGCAACATGATTTTTCTTAAATAAAAAATGTTGAGTCACCAGCTTTCACTGAAATACGAGCAAAATGATAACACAATGGGTTACAGGCTTTACCAGATGGCCATATGTTAGTGCAAGACTGTTCAGTAAACTCACACACTGAAGGGGAGGCAAAATCCTCACGTCCTTTGAGGGCACAGGAATAGCTGTCTGCAGGATAAAAGTTGCCTGAATAAGATGTTCCTTGACCCGGAATCATCTGTCCATTCTTGAACCAGGTGTAGGAGGAATGGTAAGGTATGTGGCAACTGCTGTGACACTCTGCCCAGGTATAATATGAAGACCTCCTCACTACCACCTGCAGATCTGGATCTTTAAAGAAATTATGTATTTGTTTTTTACTAGGATCATATGAACACAGAGTAAAAAATATTAAAATAACACATATGGTTCATATATACTTTATAAGTCATAAGTAGAGCATTAGTAACTTACAGTTTCCCAAAAATGTAAAGGGGTAAGTACACAAAATCATATTCTCAGTATCAGTAGTGAATGGCTATGATTATGTTTTATATAACATCAGTTTGTGTTCATCAGTACCTGTGACAGTCAGAGTTGTCCCAGGTAAAGTACTGTTCCATTCAAAGCTTCCTGCTGTGAATTTGAAGCGATACTGGCCTGAATCGCTCTCTCTCAGGTCAGTGATTCTCAGAGTGGAGCGTCCTCTCCACCGTTCAACGACCTGAACACGACTTTCACTGAGGTGCTCAGGCTGTGAGGGACTCTGCCACTGACGACTATGTTCAGGACTGAACCAGAATTTTGATATGATAGTTTGATGACTGTTGTACATGCACGTAATGTCCACTGTTAATCCTTTCAAGACACAAATGCTTTTCTGAAGGTACGTCACTCTGTTGCAGAATTGAACACGGACACCTGAAAGATAAAACCTTTCTTAAACCAGACTTTTACCACTACATCTTTCACTGCAGTAAGACATAGCACTTTGTATTGTTGAGTTACCAAGAACAGAAGTGATCCTGTAGAGCTCAATGCAAAAAAGATGGTGTTAATATAGATAGGGGAAGTGTGGTTCCCCATATTTAAAATACTTGCAGTTACTGACAGTACAATAGGCTAAATGTGCCACCAGATGCCTATCTATTAGTAGAAGACTGTGGAGTAAACTCACACACTGAGTGAGAAGGAAAATCCTCAAGTCCTTTAAGGGCACAGGAATAGCTTTCTGCAGGATTAGTGTAGTCTGAATAAGAAGATGTTCCTTCATGAATTTTCTGTCCATTCTTGTACCAGATGTAGGACATTTCATCAGGTAGACGACAATGGCCTTGACACTGGAGCTCTGACCAGGAATAACCCTGGTGGACTATTGATCTGATCACCTGTACCTGTAGACCTGGATTTGTGAAGAAGGAATAAAAATCTGATTCATATTCATACTAAAACACATTCACAATATTACTGTACATTTTTGCCCCTCGGGAACAATAAATGGTGAAAAGAATCTAATCTCAAAGTCATACTCTTACTCTTATCAATGATTCAGAGCTTTCAGTCACATCTGCTGGTCGTCATTCAGCAAGCAGAGCTGGATTAGGTGCCACTGACATAACCAAACTGTGAACTTTACGTCACATGACATCTGTGTTTATGTGAGGAGCATCACTTACAGCTGTCTGAACACCAGCACAAAACCAGTCCGAAGAAATATCAGAGGGGAATATATATGACAACTTGTTATGATGTGACCATTTAAGCCAAGAGTCAGACCTTTGAGCTTAGATTTTCTTAATCAAACATTCACAGTACCCTTGATCTTGAATATCTGGAGCAACATAAATATTAAATAAAAATGTTACCTGTGACAGACAAAGTGACTCCAGGTGAACCAGTATAACTCCCACGTGTCTGGTTTGTTATGAATCTGAACTGGTACTCAGCTGAGTCTCTCTCTCTCAGGTCTGTGATTCTCAGAGTGCAGTCATTGTTACCACAGATATACTGCACACGACCTGAATACTCTGGGTCTTTTCTTACATCCACAGTTTCATAACTATTTACTCTAAACCACATTGTTTTATCAACCACAACTTTAGCTGCAGGGTTCTTTACTGATGGGTATTTGTAGGTGCAGCTTATGTCCACTGTTGATCCCTTTGAGGCACAAATCGAACTAGAAGTGTAAATCACTCCCCAGTCTTTCTGACCCTGTACCACTGTAACACAAGAGGACAAAAACAACAATCAGATTGAAATGAATTATATTCAGCTCCCAGAGACCCAAATACACTTGTCAGGTTTGTTCATAGAACCACACACATGCACATTTACCTACATTTGAACCCTCAGCTACTCTGTCAATTAGGTAAATTAGATAAATCTTTACCAGCAGCCTTCTGGCTTCTTCAATTTATTTTATACCTACTTCCCTGTTCCCCTTTAATGGAACAAAAACCAAAAAAACACTTCTTCCTATTTCAAGTGAAAGGATACAGAAAGATGTTTCACGTGTGAAAAAATAACCAGATCTAAGGATCACAATAATAAAACCACTAACGCTAAAATGCAACAATCAAAAAAACAGAAGACACTTCTTGGGGTTTATTTAGAATATTGTCTTAATCCCACTTAAGGCCCTAAAATGTAAATGTGGACGTACATTACCTGGCATAGAGAGAAGGAAGACAACAAATCCACCCGCTGCTGCTGTTAAACTCATAACTGCTCCTCTCATCTCTCTGTGAGGCTTCAATTGCAATAAAACTCATAAGAAGGTAATTCATGTACATGTACTTCTGCGCTGTGTCTTGAACTGTGTGTTCCTCTTTGGTCAGGGGGTGTAAGCAGGAGACAGAAAGTAGGCTGTTAAAAAACACCAGACTTCCTTCCTTCCTTCAAATTATTACTATGCATAGTGAACCAGATGATAATATGACTTTGTTGTCATATCCATGTTGTTTTGCAAACTATAAGCTTTATGATTCATTCAGCATATGAAATAATGTTCGTCAGTTCTCTCAGCAGTAAATAACATCACTAAGGTCCTTAAGAGACTACAGAAAGTCTGAAACATTACTTTACACTTCAGTGCACAATGAGACACTCACTGACGCCATGGCTTAATAGTTGTACCGCATCAATAATGTCTTGCTCCCCGTAGAACATTATTTTAGGTTTTACATTTCAAAGAAGTTTATTCTGAATATTATGAATGAAGGATTTAAAAAAAACAAAAAAAAAACAGGTAGTTCAAATAGGCACTACACTTTGCAGCACAAACAGAAACCATTTGTATCTTCCACAGTGATGTGCTGGACTTTCAGTTCAACACATGCAGTTCTTCTACTTTGACAGACTTCTCCTGCTGGACTGAAACTCCAGTATGTTAATGCCCAGTCCATTGCTTCCTAACCTGTTTTCTTGCGACCCCTCAAAATGACGCAATATGTACCATCATCACAGTTTACGGTCTTCAGTCAGAAAATCAGCTGTGAGAATTTCAACCCATATTTGTATTAAAGCAAACCAGAACTAATACAGAACAGAACAAGGAAAAATATAAGCAGGAGATGGGACATAATAAAAAGTATAAAAAAGGAAGAAAGGTTAACAGTTTTAATGAGCTTTAACGGTAATGAAGTAGAAATAACTGGAAATAAAACAATTGCGATAATGCAACAGGTAAGAAAAAGTAGGGCAGAAAAATCATGTGGTGAAAATAAGACTATATACAGAATGCATGTTCCTCTCTAATACCACAATGTGCTTGAAAACAGCAAATTCAAATGAAATCAAAGGTCCAGTATGCAAGATATAGGGGGTTCTATTTGCAGAATATGGCAGAAATGGAATATACTATGCATAACAATGTTTTTATTAGAATATAATCACCTATATACCTATATACACCACATTACAATGTTAGCATGTTAACATTTGCTTGATAGCAAATAGGAATGTCATTAGTTTAACAGGTGCTTAGAAGTATTGGACTAATTAACATCTGGACGTGATTGTTAAGAACAAGTGAAAATGTTAAGGGATCACCAAAGTCATTTTAAGTTATCCTGTGGGTATATAAATGTCGTTACTGATGTGACTTAGTTAAAGTCAGGGGATCACCAACACAGTAGGACCACGAATGTGAGAACAAACATTTAAAGCACTCCACTGAGTCATTGTTGAGCTATTTCAGTCTGGACCAAAGTCGCAGACAAACGACTAACCAACTGTCCGATTAATTTTCCCATCTCCAGACCCATGCTGCTAGCATGGCCGAAAATGAAAAATAAAATAAAAAATGAACTAGAGATTTCTGTTGCATTAAACAGTTCTGTTGACTGTAGAGTACAGTGCAGATGGATCCGCATCAGTTTCTGGACCTCCAGTTCTAAGAAAAAATAAATAAATGAGGGGATCATGGATATATAGTACCAACTAATACAAATGTACAACTGTGATAGCAAACATGTAAAACAAACCAAGCAATTGCAACATAAAAGTGTAAAAATTTAATATTTAATCATCAATTCTACATAATACATTTTGAAGTTTTAGTGAGGATAATGTTCCCATGAGAAGAGCTCACCTGGGGTCAGTAATGGCACGGTTAAATTTGACGGCAGCGTACTCCACGACCTCTTCTTCTTCCTCTTTGTGTCTGCGGGGTCCAGCTGGTCTGATGTTGGCGTACACAGGATCTGCCTGGTTGTTGGAGAAGTGGACGCTGGCATAGTGAAGGTCATCCTGCTCCTCCTCCTGATTGGCTAGACACTGCAAAGACAAAATAGCTTTTACATTTCACATCTGTAGCAATGAACCTTTTAAAATATTTTTGAAAAAAGAATTTGGGGAGCTGAATATAGAAACTGGGGAGAGAGAGGGGAGAACACGCAGTAAAGAGCCACGAGTTGGGTTGGGGACTCAACCTTAATACATGGGGCACACCATGTGAGCAACAGGGGTAGTACGTGTTCTTGAGTCATTCATCCATCCATTATATTTGACTTATCCCTTGTCACAGTCATGTTGGCCAAGTAAGATAGCCAAGAAGCCCTTTTCACAGCCATGTCGTCCAGGTCCTTCTAGTTAACCTTAAGGCCTTCTCTGGGCCAGAAAAATATTTTACTCTTAGCCCCTTCCAGGCATTAGACCCCCTCAACCTTTTCCTAAGAATGAGCTAACACACTCTTAGAGGGAAGCTGAATTCACCCGCTTTCATTTATAAACCCATTCTACCCAGACTTTATGATCACAGGTGAGGGCTAGAATGGAGACTGACAGTAAACTGAGAGTTTCACCATCAGGCTCCAACCTAGTGATGATACAATGCTCCTTTTTATGCTTGCTTATGACTACAACCTCAACATAACAGAACATTTTCACTTGAAGCAGTAACTCATTCCTAACCAGATGAGGCAATCGAGCATTTGCCAGAAGACTACCATGAGTTGTTTAACTCTCCTTGCTCACCCTGTCTTCTGGTCTTTCTCCAGGCTCAGATGATCTCTTGGAGGTCCTTTTTTTTCTGGTTAGGAGAATTAATTGAAAACAAAAGGATAGATCATTTAGTTGCCAAACTAACTGCCAAAAACACTAACTATCAGATATTTAATGTAAACTGCTTAAGTAAAACTCATCCTCTCACCTTAACAGTAGGAAGACAGAGAGCCATATGATTACCAGGAAAACACCAAGGGCTGTTCCAATTACTGCTAATTTCCAGACTACTGGGGAAACTGTGATAAAATAGCACATTTAATTCAGGTGTTTAAGACCAATGGCCCCATAGAGGGATTTCACTTTTTATTTTTGTACATGTAAGAATCAAGAAGAAGACAGATTGTGTGGTAAAAACAGTCCTCCTGTGGGATCCCCAAGCTCCCTATGACCAACTGGGAGAATTAACCCATTAAGTATGTTCAAGGTCACCCTGATATAAACTTTATCCTTTAAATGAAAATGTGCATTGGTTTATCATTGAGATTGTCCATTGTGGAGCTCATAGAGTGAAGCAGTCTCACTCTTACTGTTTGAATCAGTAATTTTAACTTTCTCTCTCTGTGGTGGCACTACAACCAAACACAACTCAGACATATTGGTATTTTTAACCTTGAATTTCACTTTGCATATCTGTTTGGTATTTCAGTGCACACATAGCTTCACTCAAATGAGGAAGTGCAAAGCTCAGTAACTCAGATTTTTAATTTGCCTCAGCCCTTTTACAGAAACACAGCACCCATACAAACCAACATTTTGTTTTGCTTGTTGTGCTGGGAGGTCTGGGAACACATGGACATCAAGACCAAAAGAAATCTTGACAAAATTAGTCAAAATCCCTAATCCCTAATCATATGGTGCATTATAACATTTGATGTGTACAAGTGAATTGAAAAATGTACCTGCCACAATAGTCAAATACAAAGTGGAGTTATGGCGTCCTCTTCTGTTCTGGGCTTCACAGTAATAATTCCCACTGTGTTCAGGTCTGATGTCAGTGATGGTGAAGATCTGTCCTGATGCTTTTGGTGAGTCTTCATCCTCCTTGTACCAGTTATAAGTAGCTGCTGGGTTAGCATCACTGCTACAGGTCAGATTCACTGAACTGCCCTCCACTATCTCACCAGAGGGACTCACTGACACAGAGGGAACCCTCGGAGCATCTGTAGAGAGAGACCAAACAACAAGGTAATTTGTTTAGAAAGGCAAACGTTATCTTGTAAATCACATTTTAAATGTTGCATGTTTAAAAGTTGCTTGGAAAAGTACTTTGACCTTACTAAATATTTTTTATATCTTTTCTGTTATTGTAATAAAGAAAATATTATTAACACTGGCATGCATCCGAGTTTGGCAGTTTAAATGTTTATGTAAATGAGGTGTAAAGAGGAGCAATTTTATATACAATTCTAACCCTAACCACGATACAGGTCAGATTCCCTGAACTTCCCTCTGTAATCTTAAAAGAGGGACTCATTGGCACAGAGGGAGCCTTTGGAGCATCTCTATACGTGAATATAGATTATCATAATTAAAAAATAAATAAAAAATTAATGTGTAAAATCAGCAGAGTGCCACTTTAATAAAAAGCAAGGAGTGTGGCACATTTACTCTCTATAACCTGCATTTTACTCACATGTCACATTAATAGAGATGTATTCAGATGTCCTCTTCCCCAGCTCGTTCTCAGCTGTACAGTAATACTCTCCAGAGTCAGAGGACTGGATGAACCTGAAGACAAACTGTGGTTGTTTATTGAGAGGTATTTGGTTCTTCTTGTACCAGGTATAATTAGCTGCTGGGATAGCATCACTGCTACAGGTCAGATTCACTGAACTGCCCTCCATTATCTCACCAGAGGGAATCACTGACACAGAGGAAACCCTCGGACCATCTGGAGGAGAAACATAAACATACATTAGCTTTAAGATAAGAATGTTTGTATAATCCATATTCTCTTGTAATTGTCATTCGTTTATAAGATAATCATTAATTAAGGATTAAGAAAGTGAAACAGAATAAATTTTGTATGTTCTTTATATTTTATTATTTCATCTGTCCAGAGTGCTGATCCTGGAGCTGTTGTAACAGTTATTGTTATAGTTTCAGATGCTGTATTTCAAGTGCCTCACAGGTAAAACTGAATCTGACTAGTCATAGACTGTTAAGGAAACACCAGATCACATTAGTGAAAGAAGGAGAAGTAAACTCACACACTGAAGGAGAGCGGAAATGCTCATATCCTGACACAGCACAGGAATAGTTGTCTGCAGGATTCATTGGGTTTAGGTGAAAATACTTTTTTCCTTCAACTTTTTGTCCGTCCTTGTACCAGATGTAGGAATGATGATCAGACAGCTGACACGTGTTGTGACATGTCAGCTCTGTCCAGTTAGAATATTGGTTGACTGTTGATCTCCTCACATGTATCTGTAGCTGTGGATCTGTGATTAACAGACCAAAATATTATTTTAGAAGCAAATGTCAACCTCCGTGTGAACACATACTGATTTCCTTTATATTAAACACTGTGTTAAAATGTTACCTGTGACAGACAAAGTGACTCCAGGTAAACCAGTATATTTCCCACGTGTCTGGTTTGTTATGAATCTGAACTTGTACTCAGCTGAGTCGCTCTCTCTCAGGTCTGTGATTCTCAGAGTGCAGTTGTTGTTACCACAGATATACTGCACACGACCTGAATACCCGGAGTCTGTTTTTATATCCACATAGAGATTATTGCTCACTCTCGTGGACCAGAATATTTCCTCAACTGTAATATAACGGTCATCTATACTGGATGGGTGTCTGTAGGTGCAGCTTATGTCCACTGTTGATCCTTTTAAGGCACAGATCTGAGTAGAGGTGTAAGTCACTCCCCAGCCATCCTGACCCAGTTCCACTGTAAGACAAGAAAACATTAGAAACCACAGTCACATTCATAACATCATAAGACAGAGCTGAATATTTTAGTTTTATGACTTGACAGTTATCTATAAATCGGA
Organism: Dicentrarchus labrax; assembly: GCF_905237075.1. Classification (NCBI taxonomy): domain Eukaryota; kingdom Metazoa; phylum Chordata; class Actinopteri; family Moronidae; genus Dicentrarchus; species Dicentrarchus labrax. The sequence continues at coordinate 34,254,928 of NW_026136721.1, forward strand.
CAGCACACACGCCGGTTGTGTGGTTAGCTGCAAAATATAAGTATTGTCAACCGAATTACAGACACAGGCAGTCGTGGTACAGTAGCTAAAATGCTCCACCAGATAGCGGAAGATTGTGGAGTAAACTCACATAAAGGTTTTGAGCGGGAGTTCTCATATCCTTCTACAGCACAGGAATAGCTGTCTGTAGGATAAACAGAGACTGAAAATGAAGATGTTCCTCTCGAAGTGTTCTGTCCATTGTTGTACCAGACGTATTGAAGATGATCAGGTAGACGACAACTGCTGTGACACTTCAGATCTGCCCAGTTATCAGACTTGTAGACCAATAATCTGCTCACCTGCACCTGGAGATCTGAATATGTGAATAAGGAACAGAAGTCTTCATTTAAGACTGAACTGTCAACACACACACACACACACACACACACACACACACACACACGACACAAGTCACCTTCATAAGATGTTGAACACTTGGAATTAAATCTAAAATATTCTGATGAAAATGTTACCTGTGACATACAAAGTGACTCCAGGTGAACCAGTATATTTCCCTGTTGAAAGGTCTGTTATGAATCTGAACTTGTACTCAGCTGAGTCGCTCTCTCTCAGGTCTGTGATTCTCAGAGTGCAGTTGTTGTTACCACAGATATACTGCACACGACCTGAGTACTCTGGGTCTGTTCTTAGATCCACATGTACATCATTACTTGCTTTTATAAGCCAGAATGTTTCCTTAACTGTAATAACAGCGTTTTTGGATGGGTATCTGTAGGTGCAGCTTATGTCCACTGTTGATCCTTTTAAGGCACAGATCTCAGTAGAGGTGTAAGTCACTCCCCATTCATCCTGACCCTGTACCACTGTAACACAGAGCACATCAGGAGCCACAGTCACAATCATAACAGAACATGGAAATGTATAAGAATACATTTTTGAAAAAGATTTTGAAGTCAAAATTAAGACTCAGAATTTTAACTCAGTAAATCAAAAAAATCATGCCAACCCCAGGTTTTTCATATGTGAAGGATTAAATCTTTTTCAGGTCAGCATATATTCTAAAACTTTTAACATTCAATAAAAGGAAATATGATAGTGATAGTGATAGTGTCTTGCATTCTCTGGTACCAAAACATTTCCTTCTTTTCCTTCCAACTTTAAATGAATGAAAATGATGATGCAATTTTACATGTTCGCTATTGTAATAATATTTTATATTTACAATCTAATAAAATCCAAAATGGGCAGTTTCAGCAAAAAAAAAGAAAATTTTAAAATGAAAACATCCAACATCAATTTAAAAAGGTCCAGGGTAACCTGCTTGTTTCACAGACACTGTGGTTCAAGGTAGGGGAGGGTGAAGAGGAGTTGAATTCTGCAACTACACAACTAGATGCAACTCAAACCTACAAACTGGTCCTTTAAAGTAACATTATTCAATTGGTATTTCTTGTGATTTGGTGCCCCCTGTTTCAGAGTGTAATTCCCTTTTACACCACTGTTATGAATATGCTGTACATGTGCATTTGTTATGATTACATTTGTTTTGCTCAAAAACTAGCGAGCCGACAACTTTGCTAACCCAGCCAAACATCGAGCAACAACACAAGACATAGCAAGCCAGCTAGTCCTACAACAAGGAAGCCAGCTCAGTGTCTGTCTGGCTTTTAGTTGTTATTATGAAATAAAAAAAACTGCAGTGTGGGATTTACTCTTGTCCGGTCACTCTTTTTCTCTTCTTAGCTACCTCCGACAATGTCCTTTTCGATCTCTTTGCCTCTGCCATAATGTCCGTAGAGGCTGCTGAGCCCAGTTACATTGATAGCATCCCCTGCAGCAGCGGGCCTGAAAACCTCCTCCCAGTGGTTCAAGGCTCCAGTGCTAGAGGACCAAATACAAACACTCCCAAGTCCGGACACAGCTAAATAAGCTCACTACCTAATTGTATATCTGTAAAATTGTCAGTGTGGTGTGTGACTTAGTGACGGCTGCAGAGTGGCAATGACAGAGGCTCCATTCACCCTATTACAAATCAGCAAAATTATTTTGAAGCTATTAATAATAGGTATATAAGAAGTGTGAGTGCATGAGACCTCAGTCTTAAAGATGAAGGAGCAAAACAGCTCCCGTTCATTTGCATCAGCCCCCCCCAAAAAATGCTACTTCCTTATCAAGTGTCTGCAGCTGGAGGCGAGTAGGCTTCCACTCAACCGAGACGTTTTGTGCATCACTGAGGATGAATCACTCAATATCACAGTGCATCAAATAATGTATTTTCCCTTCCTGTTACCCTGAGGGTACACAACACTTACATTTACAGTATCTGGGTAAATGCACAGGGAGATTGTATGTGAAAATTCAACAATCCGGATTCACACAAGGAAAGTATTAAGATGTCCAACAGTGAACGTTTGGTGTTGCAGTCAAGCGTTTAAAGTAGGTAAGTATTACACTGCATCACTTCACAGGTCAAATCTCGGAACATAGTGGTCTGAAAATGAAGTTCTTTCTTAATTTTTCTCTAAGTGTAAATAGCTTTAACATAAATGTACAGTACCTGATGCAGTGAGGAGAAGGACGACAAATCCACTCATTGTTGCAATGAAACTCATAGCTGCTCGTCTCTCTCTGTGACTTCAGAGTCAGTAAAAGATGTATGTATGTAAATAATGTAAAACAAGTCAAGTAAAACAGTCACATCAAAAACTCTCCTACCAAATGTGGAAGGGGGTTGTCTTGACAGATGACCTCTCCATTTGGTCTGGAAGAAGTAGACAGAAGTCAACTTGTTAAAAATAAACCCATCTTCCTTCCTCTTTACATTATTTACATGCATGATGAGCTGAATGCCAGACAAATTAATTTGTTTCGTTACGTGCGTGAATCGTAATATGTAAGACATTTCTGCACTACTTACACAAGAAAGACTATTTAAAAAGAGACCTTTTTTAAGTGCGGTCACAGTTTACAGTCTGTCACTGGTGCTCAACTAAACAGGTGCAGTGACACAAATGTGACAGATAGTTTGATGTATCGCTTCACAGCTCTGATGCATGCTGACAGACTAACATCTGCCTTCATACCATGAATAACAGTCCAAAAAGTGTCCTCTACCACATTCAAAGAGGATAGCAGTGCAAAGGCTGTAGTATAAGTGTTTTTTGTCACGACAAGAACAGGACTGCAGCTGTGGTTAGAGATTTTTCAACTGTGGTCTCTCTTCCACTTCCTCATTTACTTACAGGCAAGTGTTTTTCTTTTGATTTATCACTTGCAGTTGCAGTTTCAATGACAGGCCGAGACTATTTTCATTACAAACAGACGTTGGTGATATCCAACATTCCTTTGTAAGGAAAATAGTAGATAGTAGATATCACTTTAACTACTCCTTCTGAACTAAAAGTGGGGCCGCACTCATGAAACATATTAAGGGCCGTTGTCTTTGCTCCTAACAATATGTGAGGCATGTGGGTGCTATAAAACTCTTAGGTTTAAGTATTTTTGCTTAAAAAGTAGCTCCAAAGTCTGAGAGGGAATGCGTCCCTTGTTGTGCGAAGAACTACTTGTTGGTTTTGGGACGTTTGGAACGAAGAAAAGTTGTTAGAAACAAATTCAAAGATAAAAGGTCACTGGTGGACGTAAAAAGTATGTTACACAAGTTATATTTACATTATAATTTAATGCATGGAGTCAGGAAATACTTTACATATTCTTTAAAGCTGACCCATGCAGAGTATTGAGTCTCAATCGTCCTCTATCGTTCTCCATCGTACATTCTTGATGGGAACCATCCTGAGAAATATATTTTAACAAGCGTTCACTTGCAATAGCTGCCATGCATTCACATATTAATGCATTCACACCCACAACCTCACACACCCTTGACCTCCATGGCAAATTTCACCTTATAGACAGAAAGATGTGGTGGCAATACATATGGGGGGCTTATCTCAGGATAACTGATGCTGACATTCTCAAAGGATGTTTTATCATATATTCTTCTTCCTCTTTTTCACTTTCATCATCTTCTTGTATTCCCACACATGTTTACAACAACCGCTTCATGAGTTATGAAAGGGGATGAGGCAAAAAGCTGGGTGTGTATGTCTGGTTATGTTATGTAATTCTCTTTCGCTGCCACTGGCTCATGACCAACCTTTCTACAAAGTCTTCTGCAAGTCTGTGAATTCATTCATTCATTACTTTTTTGCCACTACCATTATAAACTTAGACTTAAATTTAAACATACAAACACACACTTGACCTCTATGCTATACATTAGTTTCCTAAGAAGTGCAGACATGCTTAACAATCATATTTATTTAATAAACAATGAAAAGGACCATAATACTAAATATCTCCTCAAAAACAACTGAAAAACACAAAAGGTCTGATGGCTAGCCAAAATAAGAAAATAAGAGAATCCACTCAATCCACTTTTTTCTTCCGACCCGAGGCCTAAACAAAAGGAACTAAACCTAGCTTACAGAAATAAAGCTACAAAACTAAACTTGTTCCATCAGAAATTAAAGAAACAACAAAACAAAATTAAGTCTACTTCATTACAACTCTCGTCATAACTGCAGCTGATCAGGGCCCAAGTCCCTGCCCCCTCTTTAATGGTTGCCCCTCTAGATGAACCTCAGAGGAAAAACAGGACAGCATTAGTAAGAAGAATAGTTGGTTTTAAAAAACACCTGAATGTGCAACTTTGAAAATGAATAGTCTATATCTGTAGGCCTAAATAAAGTGGAACCAAAAATTTCCCAAGAAATAAACTATGAATACAATGCATGTTGAGCTCATCAGATGTTGTTGACTGTGCTGTACAATGCAGCTGAATCTCCAGTTTCCTGACTTCTGGATCTGATAAAAAAAAAAAAAAATGAAATAATTACCATCGTATCCCAACAATAATTATTAAAACAATGCTGGAAATGCAAAAGCAATGAATTGATTTCACAGTAATGTCATTTTAATATAGCAGTGAGGATAATGTTCCTGTGTGAAGAGCTGCTCACCCCGGGGCAGTACTGGCCCTATCAAAGCTGACAGCAGCGTACTCAATGACTTCTTGTTGCTCCATGTGTCTGAGGGGCCGAGCTGCTCTGATGTTGGAGTAGAGAGGATCTGCCTGGTTGTTGGATAAGCGGATGCTGGCGTACTGAAGGTCCTCCTGCTCCTCCGGCTGTCCCTGATCAGGCAGACAAAATAAATGACTTTCAGCTCCACATTTTACATGAGCAGGTCTTTCATTTGAATTGGCTATTCTTCTCGACAATTGCAAATGGCCAAATGAATGTAATGTGGTAAAGATGGAACAAATACCTCTACTTCACCAACATGTTGCTGTATGAAAGAAAAGAGTTATAGGTAAATAAATGAACAAGGAAAGCATAAAACCTCTGGATGTACAAGGTTAGTCACATTCAAGAGGAGAATCAAAGTGTGATAGAAATGAATTTGCCTGAAGAAGGAAGAAGACAGTGAGTGACTCAGCAGTATGAATGAACAGCAACCAGAATGGGTTTTCTTTTCTTCTAGAATAATATACGTAACTATTCTCAGCTGTTCCCTGTTGTCTGCTCTCTCTTCAGGATCAGAAGGTTCCTTGGAAGCCCTCTTTTTTCTGGTTAGGAGAATTAAAAAATGATTGAATGTTTTAATTCTGACAAACTGACTTTCAATGATTTAACAAACTGATTCAGTGAAACAGAACTGTTCACCTGATCCACAGGAAGACAGACAGGGAAATGATAGCCAGGAGAACAACAGAGATTGTTCCAGCAGCTGCTAATTTCCCTCCTGCTCCCTTAGCTCCTGCAAAATGGTGCTCAAAAGAAAAGAGAGTTAATTAGGGTGTTACAATATGTTTAGAACAATTCCACAGAGCTAAATGTCTTGGTTGTACCTGAAGCCTTTCATCTGAATGTTACTAAAGGACATAAAAAAAGCCCTTACATCAATTGTATCATATTGTGATATACTGACATTCAGTGTGTAGTACAAGTTATGGCAGGCCGAAGCTCGCTAACCTTAGGATCTGACATTAAAGTGACATTGACAAAAAGGGATTGATATAGATGGATGGTGCATTATATCACATGCTGTTTTATGACTTCTGGTACAGAATGTGTGCAGGTGAATGAGGATAACTTACCTGCTACAACAATCAGATGTAAGGTGGAGTTATGGCGTCCTCTTCTGTTCTGGGCTTCACAGTAATAATTCCCGCTGTGTTCAGGTCTGAAGTCAGTGATGGTGAAGATCTGTCCTGATGCTTTTGGTGAGTCTTCATCCTCCTTGTACCAGGTATAATTAGCTGCTGGGTTAGCATCACTGCTACAGGTCAGATTCACTGAACTGCCCTCCACTATCTCACCAGAGGGACTCACTGACACAGAGGGAACCCTCGGAGCATCTGGAGATGGGAAATAAAAACAAATTAGGACAGATTTCTTTGGTGGTACATGTTGTGTTGAAAGGAGTAATAGTGTGGAAGCATCTGAAAGTATACAGGTTGTTTTGTGTGTTTGTAAAATGTTTTGAAAATCATCTACTGTATGTTGCTTTTTAGATAGGCAGTTTGACTCACATTTCACATTAATAGAGATAAATGCAGATGTTCTCCCCAGCTCGTTCTCAGCTGTACAGTAATACTCTCCAGAGTCAGAGGACTGGATGGACCTGAAGACATGCTGTGGTTCTTTACTAGGAAGTTCAAGATATCGATGCCCATTCCTCTTGTACCAGGTATAAGTAGCTTCTGGGTTAGCATCACTGCTACAGGTCAGATTCACTGAACTGCCCTCCACTATCTCACCAGAGGGACTCACTGACACAGAGGGAACCCTCGGAGCATCTGGAGGAGAAAACATGAACGCATTTAAGATTTAATTCCAATTTATGTGCCCTATGTTTGCAAACATACAACATACCGCACTGTATTCAAAGTTGGCATAGTTTATTCACTTTTCATTGGTTCAATGTTTGTGATACCCACTGACAGATGTAAAGGGTGACCATGAGATTGATTTATGAAAAACATCCACTAGACAGTGACGATAGTAGAAATGCAAAACTTAAAAACAAACAAAAAAATTCAAACCTAAAGCAAATTAACATCACACACATAAAGACTCAAAATGCCCCACAAGCTACAGCACAAAACCAGATGTTAGTGGACCTGTAAGTAAACTCACACAATGGAGGAGAGGGGAACTTCTCATGTCCTTCTACAGCACAGGAATAGCTGTCTGCACAACTAGCATTGTTTGAATAAAAATAAGATGTGTCTCCCTGAATCTTCTGTCCATTCTTGTACCAGACGTAGTGAAGATGATCAGGTAGACGACAACTGCTGTGACACTTCAGCTCTGCACAATTATGAGACTCGTAGACCAATAATCTGCTCACCTGCACCTGGAGATCTGAATATGTGAATAAGGAACAGAAGTCTTCATTTTAGACTGAACTGTCAACATACACACACACACACACAAAATAACATTTGGAACTACATTACATATATACTGTATGTATACAATTAAATATTCATATGAAAATGTTACCTGTGACAGACAAAGTGATTCCATGTCGACCAAAATACCTCCCACCTGGTTGGTTTGTTATGAATCTGAACTTGTACTCAGCTGAGTCGCTCTCTCTCAGGTCTGTGATCCTCAGAGTGCAGTCGTTGTTACCACAGATATACTGCACACGACCTGAATACTCTGGGTCTGTTTTTATATCCACATAGAGATTATTACTCGCTCTTGTAAACCAGACTTTTTTCTCAACTTTGGTATTACGGCCTTTTATCCTGGATGGGTATATGTAGGTGCAGCTTATGTCCACTGTTGATCCTTTTAAGGCACAGATCTCAGTAGAGGTGTAAGTCACTCCCCAGTCATTCTCACACTGTACTACTGTAACACAGAGCACATAAGGAGCCACAATCACAATTAATAACTTCAGTTGATTAGACAAAGTTGATCATATAACCAATAGGATTTATTGCACTGGTTTTCAAACCATCCTACGTACAAGCTCCCTCTAGTGGTAAGCAGAGGAATCAGAAATGTATTTTTTAAATGAAATTCACTGAATAAAAAAACATATCCTATAAAATACTGAAACTATTAGATAACTAAAACACAAGTTCAAATAAGTTTTGCATTTCCTGTTATATATATATATATATATATATATATATATATATATATATTTTAAACAGTAACTAAAGTGCAAGAGAGGAAGAAAGTCTGAAAAACATAAACAAAAAGACACAGGCCAACAATTCAAGATCATCCTAATATCCATTTCAACTGACACAAAAATAAACAACAGAACAAAAAATGTGCCACAATTGTACACAAAACTGATGTTTCAAACTGTGGGAAGTTTGAACTGCACATAAATCTGATCCACATTTTCCCAGATTCCCCTCTTTTAAAGCAGTGAATGTAACTGTAGATATACAGTACCTGACACAGAGAGAAGGAAGACAACAAATCCACTCGCTGCTGCACTTAAACTCATAGCTGCTCCTCTCATCTCTCTGTGAGGCTTCAGAGACAATAAAACATGTCAGCAGGTAAAATAATAATGTACACAGGAGGTAAACAGTATTAGTCACATCAATAAACAGTTCTACTTACACTGAAGAAGGACGTCGTCTTTAAATCTGTCTTTCCTCTGTGATCTGGAAGCAGAAGACGGATGTCATGTTGCCATACCACTGGATTTCCTTCCTCTTTAACGTGCATGATGAGCCAAATGCCAGTAAACAGGTTGTGTTGCTAATGTGACCTCTTCCACTCCACAGCTCCCTAACATAGAACCATTTGTTTTTTTAGGGGATAAAGGAGGGTTTTAAAGGGAGATAGTAGGTCAGCATTATATTCCACATATAACACCCGACTAAACTATAAATATAAATACAGGTGAACTTCTATGACGAAGCCAACAGTCCACGACTCAACAGGTGAACTCCCACTGCACCAGCTGCTCCTGTGATAGGAGGCCAACAGCAGCTGAAGCACTAAAACAAGATGGAAGTGGACATTCGCACTATACTCAGTGTGCTGAAATACAACAAGTATGTAAAAATAAACAATGAAAAAACAAGGTGAACAACAACCAGCCCTGTGTCTGTGAACTGAATGCAGCGTGTTTCATAAAAACTCAATACCTACATTACCCTAACAATCAACTAATCCTAATTAAAACACAAAGAGTTTGTTTCATTTACCAAGGAAGCATGTGCACAGAGAGTGACCACAAGAGTGAATCTGACACATCTGTACTATCATGAGCACAGGAAGCACATGTGCTCACACATACAGAGCTGAGGTTGGCCAAATTGTGCCTGGGTCCTAACACATGCCCCAAAGACTTTAAAAATCTTTCTTTTGCTTGGGAGTGAGCACAGTTTAAAGAGGACACAAAAACACGACAAAAGTGAGAGTTGGTTTGATGTATCTGTGACATTTAACATGTTAAGACAGTGAAAACTGCCTTTATCCCAGTGTCAGTTCTAAGTGATGTTCGGCAGCAGCAGGGGATGCAAAAAGTGACATGCTGAGCACAGTGTTTGTTTAAGTATTGACGATTATGTAAAAAGTACGATTGCACTTTATATATTTATATTCATAACTCTAGATACACACAAGTATATTATATTATATGTTTAATATTTTCTTCATCCCACTCAAGGCTGCTATGAATAAGTCTGCTAAATGCTGTACGAGAGAGAAGGAAGACAAATGAAACAAACCTGCTGCTGTTCACAATTCAGAACTGCTGTTCCCGTCTCTGTGTGTTTCCAATGACAATAAAACACAGACTGTAAAAAGATCATTAATGCACACAAGATATATATTAGTCTCATCAAACACTTGTACGTACAATGCACAGAGAGTCTTGAACTACAACGTTCCTCTGTGGTCAGGAGGTGTAAGCAGGAGACAGAAAGTAGGCAGTTAAAATACACCAGGTTTCCTTCCTCTTCACATTATTACTATGCCTTGTGAATGTGATGTCACTAAATGACCAAGAATAGAACTTGTTTGTTGTTTTGCGGCCTACATAGCAACTTCATAATGTCATCTATATGAGACAGAATGAGAGAGAGTTTTGTGGCCTACTGGGATCAAACCTGTATCCACGGCACCTCACTAACACTATCTAAAAAGAATATTATTTTTCATGTCTTCCTTTCTGTAAATGCAGGTACAATTCAGTAAAAGTCTGTTCTGTCTATCCTCTCAGCAATGAAGAATGTAACTAAGTTTTGCAGGGACTCTGGAAAGTGTGAAACATCACTTCAGACTTCAGTGCCTGATGTGACACCTATAGTGCCATCAAGGGGGGTGCCGAGGATGTGCAAACTTTATGTGTGATCCCCAGCTCGTTGACATTCATGTGCATAGATCATGGTCACACACACACACACACACACACACACACACACACACAGCTATTCTAGGTGTACTGAATGTGTTATCTCGGTGCAACAAGTAGACTAACTGTTAAAAAGAGTTTCAACAAACTGAAGCCATCCCAATGATCTTTGAGCAACAATTGTCCTCCTAAAATGAACAAAATAAAATTCCAGATTGGTCATGCCACAGGCGGCCATCTTTCTTTACACAATGACCAAATTAAAGCCAACTCCCTTGGATATTAAGCTCTTTTTCCACGTGCTGTGTTCCCTCCTGCCTTAAGCATGCAGTAGTGCACCCACTTATTAAGACACCGAGCCTTGACCCTACTGATCATAAACACTTTAGACCCATTTCTAAATTCACTGTTCAGTTTCCGGGCCGTCTGTGTTCACACTGTGCTCAGCTTAGCTACAGTTAACAAGCCAGCTGCATGCTTTAGCAACAATAAAGCTAAGGGTATCTGTCCACCAGTAGACAAATCACCAAATTCAGTGCTCCGTGTCACTAGTTTCCTGGTTTCATCTAAAATAAGTTAATAAAATGAGGCAGTGCAGGTTTATGTCTGTATTTACAGATTTGTCCACACATGTTCAGATTTAAAGATTTGTCTCCACATTTACAAATCCCAATAAAAGTGCAAATCAGATTTCAACAATGTTTAGGAAAAGGCAAATAACAAAGAGAAACTATGGAATAGGAATAGGAATGCTTGGGAAATGTAACATCTAGTAAAGTGTGCTAGTACGGGGCTTGTTTGATTTCAATGTATGGAAATATAAACTGTACATGGAGATGGGGTCTCCAGGAAATCAGGTGGTTAGAGTTGGCTCAAGGTGCAGATGTTTGTCCCGATGAAAGAACACGAAACAGACTTTCCCAGTTTTGTGGATTTATTTAAGCTGTTGTCTGTGTAACAAATGACACAAAGGAAATTATTAATATATCAAAACGCAGTACAATTAAGTAGCCTATACTCATAAAAAACACAATGCAATTTAGTCCTCATATGCAGGTGACTGTAATTATAAATCAAAATGTATAAACAACCAAATGACATACTGCCCCACCACAAGGCTTATAAAGTAGAGAAATACTGGCAGAGATATATGTACAGAGTTGCAAATATCTGGTTTGCAATTCTAAACATGAGCAAAGTCAACTTTGAGTATTTACACATAGCAATAAACGAAAGTAACATAGGTGAATGGCAAAAACGGTGGAGGAGTAACGGCACCATCTTAAGACGGCACCATCTTAACAACAGATTTCTATAGGAATGAAGCAAATAAAACATAAAATGCAAACAACAATGTGGGCTTTCTAACACTTTCACTTTACTGTCTCTGATTGAACAGACTTTATTGGCTTTGTCAGCTGATGCAAACCCTCAGATATTTTTATAATAATGTCAAATTAACATTTTTTTTATTTTTTGTAATATAACTAACTCTACATGAAACAATAAGCTTACATTGTTTAAACTGTAACTGAACATGAGAACCTCTGGAGTTGAAGGTAAATGTTTCCACTTCCCCCACATCCTCCACATCCTCGCTCTCCACTGTGATATTTCAATGTTGTACTACTTTGTTTCCATCAGGTGAGTCCCTCCTCTGGTTCAACTGCATCTGAAGGAAATCACAGAAAACTTGTGTAAAGTTATGTTTGTAGCTGTGACTATAAATCTGAAGTCGGACTGTTTTATTGGACGCAGGAGGCTCTAACCTGACTGGACTTCACACCGTGTCTTCCTGCTGTCCTGAAGTTTGAGATGTTCTCATACACAGGACAAGAGTCCAACTGATGGGGAGAGATGACAAAATGAAGTTCAGTGGACCTCATTTGTGATTCGTGCATATAATTAGATTTTATTTAAAAATGTATTTAATCGTGTATTGTATTGTATTTTAAACTACATTCACTCACATCTTCTTTACTTTCCAGAGCATTTATGAGATAAGTTATTATAACTGTGATATAGGGGAAGTTTGTCAATAGAGTCTCTCTCTCTCTCACCTCTATCGTCTCTATGGGTTCATGTGGTTCAGTGGTGGAGCTCAGAGTTTTCTTCTTCCTGGATCGAATCCACCAACAACAAATATTGAAATAAAGAAGAAAATAAAAGAGCAGGAACTGAACTGATGGATTGTGATTGTTTTACCTCGTCCACAGACTCAGGAGAAGAAGAAGAATCAGCATCAAGCCCACCAGAGTCAATCTGATGATATTCATTATGATTGTTGAATTCCCTAGAAATACAGATAGATATGTGATATACCTCACTAATAGGATTAGACTGATAAATCACTGGCAGGTGATACTGTCTGTTAGTCAGTCAGAGTCATTAACCTCCAACATGATAGAGGTTCCTCCCTGAACACAGCTACAGTAAAACAGTCTGGAAATGCAGACAGGAAATTGTATTTTCTTTGCAGCATTTCTGTGTTGTTACAGATTATCATGTGAATCTGGTCTGGTGCAGTAAACAGGTGTGTGTGCAGGTGAATGAGGATAACTTACCTGCTACAACAATCAGATGTAAGGTGGAGTTATGGCGTCCTCTTCTGTTCTGGGCTTCACAGTAATAATTCCCACTGTGTTCAGGTCTGAAGTCAGTGATGGTGAAGATCTGTCCTGATGCTTTTGGTGAGTCTTCATCCTCCTTGTACCAGGTATAATTAGCTGCTGGGTTAGCATCACTGCTACAGGTCAGAGTCACTGAACTGCCCTCCACTATCTCACCAGAGGGACTCACTGACACAGAGGGAACCCTCGGAGCATCTGGAGGAGATTTAGAGAGATCCATGTCAGTAACATCAGATAATGATGTATGTATTAAATGTCTTGGCTATGTCACATGTTTCATTTTGGATGGAGGGCATGTATTTTGTCCTTAGCCTTTTCTAGAGATACCATTGTCTGTCTGTCAACAACTAAAGACAACAGTTAACACAGTCAGCACTTTGGTCAACTCAGGTTGTTTTTAATGTGCTATATGAATAAACTTGATTTGATTATTTGATTTGAACAGTAAATTCACATTACTTGTTTGGAGATTGTCAATAATTCTGTGCATAAAACATTAAGATGTGATCCAGGTACACTGTTGCTACATGTCATATGCCCCTTACTGCTGGGCCACCAGGACAGCAGATTTGATCTTGTGTTGCACTTACACTGGACATCTACTAATAGAGACGATGACATGATCTGTCCATATTGATTCTCAGAGCTGCAGTGGTAGATCCCTCTGTCCTCAGAGCTGATGGAGGTGAAATGATGAATACCTTCTGGCCCTTGAAACAGTGTTTGGTTCTCTTTGTACCAGGTATATTAAGCTGCTGGGTTAGCATCACTGCTACAGGTCAGAGTCACTGATCTGCCCTCCACTATCTCACCAGAGGGACTCACTGACACAGAGGGAACCCTCGGAGCATCTGGAGGAGAAAATACAACTTAACTTCATAACTTTAAGATGCTGATGAGTTTTCACAGTGGAACTGGATATTTACATGTAAATTATATTAATAGACAATATAATAATAGACAAAATGTATGAAGTTGATATCAGTCATAAAGCACGTGGTGGAGTTTGATTTGCTCCTTGTCATTATAAAACTAGACACTAGCTTGGGTAAAAATAATGTGACACAGCGGGGTAAACAAACAGTGAAAGATAAATTAAATATTCATGTCCTTTAAGGAGGAGACTGTAAGAAAGTTCATCTTACGTTTGCAAGAGTAAACAGAAGTAAAATATACAAATATGTTCTAAATATGTATGAAAAACGTTTTTTATGCTGAAAGCTTCCTCTACATTGATGTTCTGCCGTGAATTAATAGCACCAACTGACAATGTTGATACTGTACTTTAAGTCCATGGGAAACAAAACCTGAACCCTTCCTACAATTTCAAAAAATGCTATAATGTGTAAGACCATAAGACATTTTTAGAAGCAGTTTTATTGATTACTGATGGTTTGAATCCCCTGAACATCCGTACAGATCTGGGAGCCAATTGTAAATAAAACTGCCTTTTCATCATCTACTGTAGCTGCTCAGTGAACTACAGCAGCAGACTGTGAATGTGAAACAGACAGAGCTGAAGAAAGTGCATGACCCGCAAAACATCTGACTGAGTAATAAAGCTTAAACAGTTGTCATTAGTTAGAGAATTTTACTCACATTTCACATTAATAGAGATGTATTTAGATGTCGCAATCCCCAGTTTGTTCTCAGCTGTACAGTAATAATCTCCAGAGTCAGAGGACTGGATGGACCTGAAGACAAGCTGTGGTTCTTTACTGGGAGGTTGAAGGTATTGATTTCCATTCCTCTTGTACCAGGTATAATTAGCTGCTGGGTTAGCATCACTGCTACAGGTCAGAGTCACTGAACTGCCCTCCACTATCTCACCAGAGGGACTCACTGACACAGAGGGAACCCTCGGAGCATCTGGAGGAGAACACATTTATCATTTAAATTCAAAATGATATTTCATTTTCAGCTTACACTATTCAAGTTGACACAAGTCATTCCATAGAATTTGGCAATCATCTGACTTCATTCATTTTACTCATGTTTTGTGGATGGACCAGAATGAATGAATGCTTTGAAAGCTGAATGACAAATTCACAACAGAAAGAATGTAAAGTCACAATAAACGTTGATCAGCAAATTTCTAAAATTTATATGAAGATTTGTGTGATCCAAACAAGTGACACACACTAAGGCGAATCTTGTTTTACAAAATTTTAGTCTGAGCTGTTATTATCCAGCTTTATTTAACAGTCAAGACAGAGATAAAGAGTTACACGTCTATAATCTCATGGACCAGTGATCTGGTTTTCATCAAATTCTGCACATCATTTACCAAATACCAGTGAGTTAAATGCAGTAAACTACAGTACAAAAGGTTAATGGCTCCATCAGATGGTGTTATGTTAGTGGAAGACTGTAAGTAAACTCACACACTGGAGGAGAGGGGAACTTCTCATATCCTTCTACAGCACAGGAATAGCTGTCTGCAGAATCCAACTCTGAATAATGATACCAGGCTTTTTCATGGATTTTCTCTCCGTTCTTGAACCAGATGTAGGAAAGATGACCATTACAACTGGTGAGACACTGTAGGGCAAAATACTGATCTGATCTGGTCACCTGCACCTGCAGAGATGCTGTAAATATGTGGAGAATCAACAAAAATGTCAATTATATTTACACGTATATATATATATATATATATGGAACAAAAAAAAAAAGGAACATTGAGATTAAAATGTTACCTGTGACAGACAAAGTGACTCCAGGTAAACCAGTATATTTCCCACCTGGTTGGTTTGTTGTGAATCTGAACTTGTACTCAGCTGAGTCGCTCTCTCTCAGGTCTGTGATTCTCAGAGTGCAGTCGTTGTTACCACAGATATACTGCACACGACCTGAGTACTCTGGGTCTGTTTTTATATCCACATAGTCATTATTACTCGCTCTCGTAAACCAGATTTTTTTCTCAACTTCAGTATTACGGCCATTTATCCTGGATGGGTATCTGTAGGTGCAGCTTATGTCCACTGTTGATCCTTTTAAGGCACAGATCTGAGTAGAGGTGTAAGTCACTCCCCAGCCATTCTGTCCCTGTACCACTGTAACACAGAGCATATCAGGAGCACAATCACAATGAATAACTTCAGTTAACAGTCAATTGATGAGACAAAGTGGATCATAAGACCAGTATGATTTGGAAGAAATGTAACCTCGAATTTGAAAATGCTAAATTATCAGAGCAGTTATTAATAGTTATTATAATAATGTGAATAGTTCTTAATCATGTATCATATCACTAGAACTAAAGTGGAACAGAGAATTCTGTCAGGTTTTTGGCATTCTTATCGTTGCTGGGATACATTGTTGCTAATATTTGTTATTTCTGGGTTATTCTACTTTAGTCATTTCATTTTAAGAATTAATAAAAGTCTGTGTATTTCTTGGTTATTTCTTTCTGCTCACTCTGTGGTCAGGTTGCTGCTGAGGTAAGTGTGATGACTACAAAGAACTGCACAACACTGAGTTGTGTGAAACTGTCAACAGCAGCTATGATATAAAATTAAGATGAAAGCCAAAAACAGCTGTCAATAAATAGCATGGAAATATCACACTGACATCAGCCAGTCCAAAATAACTGGCAGCGTTTGGTGCAGATGTATGATGATAGAAGAGACGTTGAGTGAGACTTTACTGTGAGATCAAAAACACATGAGCCGGTGCTTCTGCGACCAGGGTTGACTTTAGAACAAGTTAAAACAGGTAAAAAGGTTTTCACAGTGTGAGGAAGGAACAGTTCTGAATGAAACCCACAATATTCTCAGTTTACAGCATGTAAGAGTGCTTAGCATTAGCTACTTTATGCAAAAGATGTTGGCCAAAAATATTCATGGTTGTACTAATGTCTATTATAACTGACAGAGAAAGAAACAATAAATATTTATTAAAAAACAAATCTGGCTGAACAGTTTAAACAATTGTATGGGATTGAAGTGTTTCGAGGAAGTTTGCCCTTCACACAACTTTGATCCACTTCTTTCCACATTTTCCCAGATCCCCCTCTTTTAATGCAGTGAATGTAACTGTAGATATACAGTACCTGACACAGAGAGAAGGAAGACAACAAATCCACTCGCTGCTGCACTTAAACTCATAGCTGCTCCTCTCATCTCTCTGTGAGGCTTCAGAGACAATAAAACATGTCAGCAGGTAAAATAATAATGTACACAGGAGGTAAACAGTATCAGTCACATTAATAAACAGTTCTACTTACACTGAAGAAGGACGTTGTCTTTAAAGATGTCTTTCCTCTGTGATCTGGAAGCAGAAGACTGATGTCAGGCTGTTAAAAGACTACACATACTGTTCCTGTATCCTGTATAGATTATTAATACACATGATGAGGTAAATGCCCATAAACACCAAAAAAAAAAAAAAAAAAAACCTGTATTAATGTAACCCAAAGCTCATCTGAGACCACAATAACTTTTTCTCATTGTAGATATCCATACATGCACATATATCTCTCTGTGTACTGAGGCAGAATGTCACACAGTCTGCAGGTGAAGTGAAGGAACAGGACTGAGTTGGACCTGAGGCAGTTTTACTTAACAGGATGAAAAGCAGAGCCTTAATCATACGAGAGGATAGAAAATAGCATCTCATTTGTTTCTTGGTTTGTTTCTTCTCTGTTCACTCTGCGGTCAGGTTGCTGCTGTTTGCAGAGAAATGCAGAACACTGAGAGGTGAGAAGCTCACATACCTGTTAGTGTTAACAGGACATGGACATGTAACACACATGATAAAGAGGACTGGTAGGACCTGGTAGACATACAATAGTGATATAATGACGTTGATTACAAAAAGTAGTTTTAATGACTTTGGCTTCTTTACGTGGTTCAGTTCGATAAACTTTGAAAAAAGGAAATGATTCACGTAACAACAAACACCCAAACTTCAGAGTATACAGCAAAATTAAATAAATACTATCAGCATAGATAGATACCACTGGAGGTAAGACTGAAGATATGTTCTTTGGTAATTTGGGTGAACTGACCCTTTAAAGCACATAGAGGGAGCACTCAGAGTGATGAAGCCTCAATGTGTCACACTTAAGCTTCCCCACTAGAGGGCAGTGAAACATCAGAGATACTGAATCAGGACCCAGAAACAACATTTTACCATCACTGATTACTACATCAGGTTTTACTTTTGGTTCTTTATTTTCATGTTTTATGGTTGAAACTATTTACATTTGAACTTGTTTACTCTGGATACATAATTCATGTATAATTAAAGATCCAGATTAGTGTCAGTAGTTCACATTGGTCACCAACACCTTTGACATATTGCAACAAACTCCGCAAAACAACAGGTTATTATTGTTATTATTTATTCATTTATTGTGTTATTTACAAATAATGCCAGTAATTTACAGAAAGTATGGGAGTCTGGAGGTCTGGCCAAAACGAAAAAACGGATGGAGGAAGTCTGAGCCAGACACACAGAGGGCAGTAGGACCCAGAGTTTCCCCACCTGAACTATCAAAATAATTGGAACTGAACAAAACGTGGACAACCAGACCTCCATCCTCAAAGAATAATACATAATAATGCTAAAAACTGAACATGAGAACTTTTGGGGTTGAAGTTAAATGTTTCCACTTCCCCCACATCCTCCACAGCCTCGCTCTCCACTGTGATATTTCAATGTCGTACTACTTTGTTTCCATCAGGTGAGTCCCTCCTCTGGTTCAACCGCATCTGAAGGAAATCACAGAAAACTTGTGTAAAGTTATATTTGTAGCTGTGACTATGAATCTGAAGTCGGCCTGTTTTATTGGACGCAGGAGGCTCTAACCTGACTGGACTTCACACCGTGTCTTCCTGCTGCTCTGTGTCTCCTGTTGTGTCCAACTGATGGGGAGAGTTGCCAAAATGAAGTTCTGGACCTCATTCATGAAATCTACATATAACATTTTATAAAAAATGCATTTAATCAAGTTTCAAAGTAAAATACTTTCTGGTTTCTTATCAGCAATTTTTTGGGGGGACTTTTATGATGGACGGGGCAGAAAGGGGGGATGGCAAGCAGCAAGGGGCCGCAGGTTGGATTCGAACCCTCGGCTGCTGCAGCAAGGACTCAGCCTCAGTACATGGGTTGCTAGCTCTACCCACTGAGCTATCCAGGCACCCTTTCTTCAGCTATTGTAAACATGAATTCACTTCACAACTTCTTCACTTTCAGAACATTTATGAGTGAAGTTATTATAACCAAAGTTCTGCCAACAGCTCCTCTCTCTCTCTCACCTCTATGGTCTCTACAGGTTCTTGTGGTTCAGTGGTGGAGCTCAGAGTTTTCTTTTTCCTGGATTGAGTTCAACAAGAACAAATTAAAAATTGAAGAAATTCATGACACTAAAACAAAAAGAAGTCTGAAGAAGAAACTAAAAGAGCAGGAACTGAACTGATGGATTGTGATTGTTTTACCTCGTCCACAGACTCAGGAGAAGAAGAATAATCAGCATCAAGCCCACCAGAGTCAACCTGATGATATTCATTATGATTGTTGAATTCCCTAGAAATACAGATAGATATGTGATATACCTCACTAATAGGATTAGATTGATAAATCACTGGCAGGTGATACTGTCTGTTAGTCAGTCAGAGTCATTAACCTCCAACATGATAGAGGTTCCTCCCTGAACACAGCTACAGTAAAACAGTCTGGAAATGCAGACAGGAAATTGTATTTTCTTTGCAGCATTTCTGTGTTGTTACAGATTATCATGTGAATCTGGTCTGGTGCAGTAAACAGGTGTGTGCAGGTGAATGAGGATAACTTACCTGCTACAACAATCAGATGTAAGGTGGAGTTATGGCGTCCTCTTCTGTTCTGGACTTCACAGTAATAATTCCCACTGTGTTCAGGTCTGAAGTCAGTGATGGTGAAGATCTGTCCTGATGCTTTTGGTGAGTCTTCATCCTCCTTGTACCAGGTATAATTAGCTGCTGGGTTAGCATCACTGCTACAGGTCAGATTCACTGAACTGCCCTCCACTATCTCACCAGAGGGACTCACTGACATAGAGGGAACCCTCTGAGCATCTGGAGGAGATAAAAAGATGAAGATAGCTCTAAGTGCTACATGTTGTGAAGAATATGAAATGTTTCAGGTGGTGTTACGGGCAGCAGACAACAGAGCTGAAGAAAACATTAACAAGATTATTCCTTGGTTTTACAGCTTAAGAATGTTTTGAAATCTATCATCAAATGTTAAATTGAGTGTGTGTGTGTGTGTGTGTGTGTGTGTGTGTGTGTGTGTGTGTGTGTGTGTGTGTGTGTGTGTGTGTGTGTGTGTGTGATTGGGTAATTTGAGCTATAAACCATCAACTCTAAAAGGAGACTAATGTTCCTTTTATATTTTCAAGGAGAACAGAATTAAATAATGTCAGACAAATAAGGTTGAAGTGTGTTGTAAACACTGGAGTGATGGTCCTGATTGACTATTGATCAGCAGAGTTAGGTTGATATAGTTACTGATATAGTCAAACAAACAAAAAGCTCCTACAATCCTTAAAATGTTGCCACACAACGAAGTCCAGACAGCAATTTTGTTCACTTGAAAATGTATTTGGAAAAAACTAAGTACTATATTAAGATCATGTCTGACAGTGTTGATAACAGGACAGAAGTCTTTGCCCACATTGGATGTTGGATGGATATTTATGTGTGGGAGCATCTGAAACTTTACTGATGATTTTCTGGATTGCTGATGGTTTGAATCCCCTGAACATCCGTACAGATCTGGGAGCCAATTGTAAATAAAACTGCCTTTTCATCATCTACTGTAGCTGCTCAGTGAACTACAGCAGCAGACTGTGAATGTGAAACAGACAGAGCTGAAGAAAGTGCGTGATCAGCAAAACATCTGACTGAGTAATAAAGCTTTAAACAGTTGTCATTAGTTACAAGATGCTTTTTAAATCAGCTGCATTTTACTCACATTTCACATTAATAGAGATGTAGTTAGATGTTCTACTCCCAAGTTTGTTCTCAGTTGTACAGTAATACTCTCCAGAGTCAGAGGACTGGATGGACCTGAGGACAAGCTGTGGTTCTTTACTGGGAGGTTGAAGGTATCGATTTGCATTCCTCTTGTTCCAGGTATAAGAAGCTGCTGGGTTAGCATCACTGCTACAGGTCAGAGTCACTGAACTGCCCTCCACTATCTCACCAGAGGGACTCACTGACACAGAGGGAACCCTCGGAGCATCTGGAGGAGAAAACATGAACACATTTAATATTTCATTTAAAGATGAGGTTGCATTTTCACAGTGGAACAGAAATAGACTGTAGTTTATAAAAAAAGTGGTGGAGCTTGATTTCTTCCAGTATCAGAAACTACATGGTGTCCTTTTACACTGTGTGTGTGTGTGTGTGTGTGTGTGTGTGTGTGTGTGTGTGTTTTAGGCAATGTCACTTCTACACTTCTCACTTCTAAAACTCCAAAAGAAGACTATAATATTCCTCTTACAATTTTAAACATATACAAAAGCAAATTCTAGCACATAACTATGATTTTAATGTGTTGTAAATACTGCAGTGATGACCCTGATTGAGTATTGATGAGCAGAGTTGGATCTTTATACCTTTTGATATTATATTTAAGGTTATCATGAGCTCAGGAATCAATAGAGTTTATATTTCATTGATAGTTTGACATGTTGACTTTCATAGTCAGTGTTGCTGTTACCAATAAGAATATCAAATTGTATTTACTTTTCTGCAGTGAAAGCTTCCACTGTATTTGTGTCCTCCAGTGAATTTATAGTACCAACTGATGGTGCTGATACTCTAGTTTAATTATGTGGGATAGAAAAAGTTCCTACAATCCCATAAATAGTGCCACCCAATGAAATATAGGGAGCCATTTTGTCCACTTTTAAAGTTCATGATCAGAAAAACATCTGACTGAGTAATAAAGTAATAAAACAGTGGTCATTAGTTACAAGATGCTTTTTAAATCAGCTGCATTTTACTCACATTTCACATTAATAGAGATGTATTCAGATGTCCTCCCCAGCTCAGTTGTACAGTAATACTCTCCAGAGTCAGAGGACCGGATGGACCTGAAGACAAACTGTGGTTCTTTACTGGGAGGTTGAAGGTATTGATTTCCAATCTTCTTGTACCATGTATAAGTAGTTGCTGGGACATATCTGGTACAACTCAGAGTCACTGAACTGCCCTCCACTATCTCACCAGAGGGACTCACTGACACAGTGGCAACCCTCGAGGCATCTGGAGGAAAAACATTAACGCACTGAACATTTAATTTCAAGAAAAAAAAAAAGAATTTGATTTAGTCTCAGAACAGAAACTACATGTCCTGTTACCTTGGATACAGGTTTGACACTTTGCTACTGTCCCAGTCGAGTAAACACAAGGTCAGTGGTTTCATTCATTGTGTGTGTGTGTGTGTGTGTGTGTGTGTGTGTGTGTGTGTGTGTGTGTGTGTGTGTGTGTATTAGCAATGGGGGTTCCACATAAGGAAGGTTATTAGAAAATTCCAACTGGATGTTCCTCATAGGTTTAAAACAAATTGAAACCCTAAAGTACATGAAAATCACAGACATAAAGACCAACAGTTCATCAGTGCTGAAGACAGGAGATCAAGGAAATGATTCTGGTTCAGTGTCTTTGGACACTTCCATGTTTACTGTTGACTTCTAGTCGGTAAATAAGCTAAATGAAAGTATTAAACAATGTAAATCTGTGTCAGATCATTTTTTCACGTGTGACATTTTCTGATCTCATCACTACCACAAGAAACCTTGATTGGACAGATAATGTAACTCTAATCACTTGTAATTCTTCAGAACTTCAAACATCTGACTTCATTCTTTCCACTCATGTTTTTGTGGAGGACCAGAATAAAAAGTGTGAGTTAAAAGCTGGACACAGGAGGTGTTGTGCAACTGAAATTAAGATTTCCAAATAACAAATTTAATAAGAAAACTGAACTAAAGATACAACAGCAGATCATTTCTATGATGCTTAGAAAATGTGTTTGTGATCAAACGAATTTATCAACTCATATGTGATGACAAATCTTGTGTTGATAAATGTTCCATGTGAGCTGTTATTTTACAGATTTATTTTGCAGAAACAGAAAATAGATAATTATACAACATGTCTACAGTCTGTTGGGGCAGTGATTTTATTTGATCCAATTGTGCACTATGAATCATTCAAACACTACTGAGTTACATGTACAAGTACAGTACAAAAGGTTAAAGGCTCCATCAGATGATGTTATGTTAATAGAAGACTGTAAGTAAACTCACACACTGGAGGAGAGGGGAACTTCTCATATCCTTCTGCAGCACAGGAATAGCTGTCTGCAGGATGAACATAGACTGAAAATGAAGATGTTCCTCTCCAAGTCTTCTGTCCATTCTTGTACCAGACGTAATAAAGATGATCAGGTCGACGACAACTGCTGTGACACTTGAGCTCGGCCCAGTCATAATACATGTAGACCTGTGATCTGCTCACCTGCACCTGGAGATCTGAATATGTGAATAAGGAACAGAAGTCTTCGTTTTAGACTGAACTGTCAACATATATACACACACACACACACACACACACACACACACACACACACACACACACACACACACACACACACACACACACACACACACACACACACACACACACACACACACATACAAACACAAGTAACCTTCATAAGATGGTGAACATTTGGAATTAAATCAATAAATATTCAGGTGAAAATGTTACCTGTAACAGACAAAGTGACTCCAGGTGAACCAGTATATTTCCCATTATGTTGGTTTGTTATGAATCTGAACTTGTACTCAGCTGAGTCGCTCTCTCTCAGGTCTGTGATTCTCAGAGTGCAGCTCTTATAATGACAGTTGTACTCCACGCGACCTGAATACTCTGGGTCTGTTCTCAGATCCAAATGTTTTTTAGTAAACCAGAATGTTTTATCAACTGTAATATCATGGTCATTTATTCTGGATGGGTATCTGTAGGTGCAGCTTATGTCCACTGTTGATCCTTTTAAGGCACAGATCTCAGTAGAGGTGTAAGTCACTCCCCAGCCATTCTGACCATGTACCACTGTAACACGGAGCACATTAGGAGCCACAATCACAATTAATAACTTCAGTTAAAAATCAGTTAATGAGACAAAGTGATGATGCACTTAGACAACTGATTTGGTTGACAACTAACCTGGACAAGCTATAAAATCCTCAATTATCAGACCAATTATTGTAATAAACTGTTCCAAATCAGTCATCTATGTAATTAGAACTGAACTGGAATATATCATTTTAACCATTATTACCAGAGTGAACACATTCATAGAAGTATTTGCTCAGTTTTACACAGTCAGTGCAAAGAAAGAGTGGAAGATGTACACATGCTTTCTACAGTTCATCTCTATGTGACTGAGGTAGCACATCATCATCAAGTCTCTCTCTCTCTCTCTCTCTCTCTCTCTCTCTCCATCCCTCTCTCGCTCTCTCTCTCTTTCTGCTATTATTATAATGTTATTTCTAACTTTCCTTTTATGAATTGGCACTAAAGAAATAAAATTTAATTGAATTCAAATTTGAATTATTGAACCTGTTACCTTTAATGCAGTTTACTGACCAGAATAAGAGGATGAATATTAATTATGAGACAGTCTGCTTCTAATTCCCTCTCTGTTCACTCTGGTCATGTTGTTGCTGAGGTAAGTGTGAAAACTAAAAACAAATGCAGAACACTGAGGTGTTAAACTATGTGCAGAAGCTATGATATAAAGATAAGAGAAAAGTCAAACACTGAACACATAGCATGGAAATATCACACTGAGATCGGTATAAAAAAGAAGTAGCAGGGTGTGTCGCAGATGTGTGAAAATAGAAGAGAAGTTCAGAGTCAGTATGTGGTGACATCACTGTGACAAACAGAGCAATAGGTTGCACAGAGTGAGGAGGGAACAGATACTCAAATACCCACAATGCTCTGAGTTTAACATACATAAAAGTGCTCAGCACACAGCTACTTTATGCAAAAGAAGATGGCAAAAGAAATATAAGCTCGTTCTAATATCTGTTACAACTGACACAAAATAAAACATTATTAAAAAACCAAGTAACGTCTGGAGAGTTTACACAAAAAAGTCTTTTATAGAACTTTGACCCACTTCTGGGCGCCCGGTTAGCTCAGTCGGTAGAATCAAATAAAGCCAATAAAAAGCCAAAAAAAGAACTTTGATCCACTTCAATGTGACTTCTAATCATTAAACTGACAGGTTGCTGCTGAGTTAAGTGTGAAAACCATAAATAAATGCAGAACACTGAGTTGTGGGAAACTGTCAACAGCAGCTATGATATGAAGATAAGACAAGAGTCTGAAACTTCTTTCAACACATAGCATGGGAATATCACACTGAGGTCAGACAGTACAAAATGAAAACTAGCAGGGTTTGTTGCAGATGTATGATGATAGAGTGAGTTGAGGGAGTATGTGGTGACTGCACTATGAGACCAATATCCCTTCAAATAAAGGATATGGCAACGTAAAGATGATGTAGAACTATGTACAAAAGGGAAATCACAGAAAGGTTTTCACAGGGTGAACAGTTCTGAATAAAACCCACAATATTCTCAGTGTACAGCATGTAGAAGTGCTTAGCAACCAGCTACTTTATACAAAAAGAGAACAAAAGATGTTGGCAAACACAGTAAAAGATCGTCCTAATATCCATTTCAGTTGAAACAACAACTATATTTAAAAGCTAACACCTGGAAAGTTTCAATAATTGGACACAAATAATGAACTTAATATCTGGAGTGTTTACTTCACATAACTCCGATCCACATTTTCTCAGATTCCCCTCTTTTAATGCAGTGAATGTAACTGTAGATATACAGTACCTGACACAGAGAGAAGGAAGACAACAAATCCACTCGCTGCTGCACTTAAACTCATAGCTGCTCCTCTCATCTCTCTGTGAGGCTTCAGAGACAATAAAACATGTCAGCAGGTAAAATAATAATGTACACAGGAGGTAAACAGTATCAGTCACGTCAATAAACAATTCTACTTACACTGAAGAAGGACGTCGTCTTTAAAGATGTCTTTCCTCTGTGATCTGGAAGCAGCAGACTGATGTCAGGCTGTGAAAAGATGAGCTTTACTTCCTCTTTATTTAATGAATAAACATGAGCCAAACACCAGTAAACACCCACATCACAAGTTGTTGTTGTTTGTTTCAAACTATACACTGAAGAGACAATAAGGAACTAGTGTCATGGCGTGTTGGTACCAAACATGTGTCACTGCAACCTCCCACCGACACAGAAACAGAAACATTTTAATCTCTTCTGCACTGCAGCAGTATGAGATGCAAAACGTAAGTGAGCACACTGTTTATTTTAAGTATTAAGAAATATCAATGATACAGAACTCAGGGTGTCAATCAGATAACATTTGTTTTACAATTACACTTTATAACTCACTCACAGTCACTCTGACCCTGTATCACTGTAACACAGAGCACATCTGACACCACAATCACTTCTTTTGATTCTAAAGATTTACACTGGAGGTGAGACAGAAGATGTCTGTTTGTAATTTGAGTGAACTGACCCTTTAAAGCAGACAGAGGGAGCACTCAGAGTGAGGAAGCCTCAATGTGTCGCACTTAAGCTTCCCCACTAGAGGGCAGTGAAACATCAGAGATACTGAATCAGGACCCAGAAACAACATTTTACAATCCAGCTGTTTTTATTTGAGTTTATCACTCGCAGTTCTACTTTCAATAACTGTGATTGACAGAGACTCTTTCATCACAAACTGATGTTGGATATCACTTTAACTCCTCCTTCTGAACTAAAGCCGAGGCCATATTCACAAAACACCTGCACGCTAAAGTAGCCCCCTAACTGACTGAGTTAGATGAAACTCCTAACCATATGTGTGACATGTGAGTCTTATCTTTAAGAGTAATTCACAAAGTATTTCAGATATAAAATGAGCTCCAAAGCCTGAGAGGTATCACATCTCCTGTTGCAACAACTACTTCAGGTATGTTTTACCACCTGCACGAGGATAGTTGTTAGAGATGAATATATAAAAGATAAAAAGTCTCTGAATATTGAACTTTCATGTATCAGGTGACTGTAAAAAGCATGTTACACAACAATTTAATACATTTAGTCATGAAATAAGACACTGTTCAGAGCTGATCAATGCAGAGTAAAAGAATACACTTTGTCCAAGATATATAATTGTCTCTATGGTATATTCTTGGAGAGGACCATCCTGAGAGATATATTTATATAAAATCAATGGTTACCTGCTTAAATACAAACTTTATAAGGACACATGGAAATATCAGACTATAAATATAATGACTGCTGTGCTCATCAGGTTCTGTTGACTGTGCTGTACAATGCAGCTGGATCCTCTCTAGTTTCCTGACCTCTGGTTCTGAGAAACAAAGAAAGATACAGTATGAAACAATTTAATTCCAATCATATCCCAACAATATAATTTCACAGTAATGTCATTTTAATATAGCAGTGAGGATAATGTTCCTGTGTGAAGAGCTGCTCACCTCGGGGCAGTACTGGCCCTGTTAAAGCTGACAGCAGCGTACTCAATGACTTCTTGTTGCTCCATGTGTCTGAGGGGCCGACCTGCTCTGATGTTGGAGTAGAGAGGATCTGCCTGCTTGGTGGAGAAGTGGACGCTGGCGTACTGAAGGTCCTCCTGCTCCTCCGGCTGTCCCTGATCAGGCAGACAAACTAAATGACTTTCAGGATGTCAAAAGAGCAACATGAAGTCCTTCTCAGTCAGATGAGTTTTCTAGAAGCACTTGAAGACAGTGAGTGACTCAGCAGTATGAATGAACAGCAACCAGAATGGGTTTTCTTTTCTTCTAGAATAATATACGTAACTATTCTCAGCTGTTCCCTGTTGTCTGCTCTCTCTTCAGGATCAGAAGGTTCCTTGGAAGCCCTCTTTTTTCTGGTTAGGAGAATTAAAAAATGATTGAATGTTTTAGTTCTGACAAACTGACTTTCAATGATTTAACAAACTGATTCAGTGAAACAGAACTGCTCACCTGATCCACAGGAAGACAGACAGGGAAATGATAGCCAGGAGAACAACAGTGATTGTTCCAGCAGCTGCTAATTTCCCTCCTGCTCCTGCAAGAGAAAACACAGTTCATTTAGGTGTTACAGCATGTTTGGGCCAAATGGTCACGTAGAGTGATAATGGACAAATCAACCAAAAACACTGTCCAGGTCCATGTGTACATAATACATTCATCCATTTCCTGCTCAACACAGACATACCTGTCAGCCTATGGGCACATGATCAATATTGGATTTTTCAGACTGATACCGATATTGATATTTGATAGTGATAAAATCTAATCATGATATAGCACCTGATGTTTTTCAGAGCTGATATGTGATGTGGACCACACAGCCTTTACTCCAAACTTGCATCAGTGAGCCTCGGCCACCCATGTCTCCAGCTTGTCCTTCCTTGGACCACTTTTGATAGGTACTGACCACTGCGGAGCGGGGACACCCCACAGGAGCTGCCATTTTGGAGATCCTCTGACCCAGTCGTCTAGCCATCACAAATTGTCCCTTGTGAAAGTCGCTCAAATCCTCACACTGCCCATTTTTCTTGCTTCTAACACATCCATGCTATGATAACGAGATAATCAGTGTAATTTACCAGTTACTGGTCATAATCTTATTACTGATTGGTGTATACCCAAACCAATATATACACAATAACTAATAATATAATATGATTCAATATTTCGACTAACGCAATCTATCGTATTTACTGATATTCAGTTTGGTGTACTGACAGAATTGTGGTTGATTTAATACTGGTAACAAGCAGGCCTGGCAAAGGCTTGCATTAATGAAGATTCATCTGTTTTAGTCACACTTGAGATCAAGGTCTAATGAAGCCAAAAGGACAGGATTCAAAGGTCCAACCTGCAGCAGGAACCCCCACAGAAACATCAGGGAACAGGCTGACACAACACATGTAAACCAGATAATTAAATTAATATGAAACCTTCATTTAAAGAGTGCAAACACTCTTCCACACGACGGATGAAATCTGGACTGATTGTTGTTGGTCTGAGAGTCTTCTCTACTCTTCTATCATAGATCAGCTTTTCTAGGAAGGCAGAGCGTCTGACTGCAGTGTAACTGAAACTCACAGTCCTTCCTTCTGTCTCCTATTCAGAGGATGTGACTGTCAGGTTAAGGAGTTTTTCTTCCACCTGTTAACAATGTCCCCAGCTGAGGTCAACTGAGGTTCTTGTCCTTAATAAAACATACAAGCTGATAAATATATATCTTTTTTTTTTTACTTCAGGAAAGGTGAATTATTTTGTTTAAAAAATCATTTTTCACTGTGTAAAACTGTCCCAGTGATTCTTTTGACCTGACATTGAGCAGAAATTATCAAGAACGGTTTGCTACAGATGGATGGTGCATTATATCACATGCTGCTTTATGACTTCTGGTACAGAATGTGTGTAGCTGATACAAAGCTGCAAAAACTCACCTGCTACAACAGTCAGATGTAAGGTGGAGTTATGACATCCTCTTCTGTTCTGGGCTTCACAGTAATAATTCCCACTGTGTTCAGGTCTGACATAAGTGATGGTGAAGTTCTGTCCTGATGCTTTTGGTGAGTCTTCATCCTCCTTGTACCAGGTATAATTAGCTGCTGGGTTAGCATCACTGCTACAGGTCAGAGTCACTGAACTGCCCTCCACTATCTCACCAGAGGGACTCACTGACACAGAGGGAACCCTCGGAGCATCTGGAGGAGAAAACACATAGATGTTTTAACATAAAATTTGCACTAGTTTTCAGAGTGGAACTGAACATTTACATATACAATATAAAGGTTGGATAGCAGACAAAATGCAAGAAGCTAATATTAGTCATGAAGTAGCTGTTGGAGATTGATTTGCTCTTTGGCAACATACATAATAAAAGCAGACGTAGGCTTGGGTAAACATTTGGAACACAGTGGAGTGAAAAAAAGTGTGAAGGAGAAATTGAATATTTATGTCCTTCAAGACTGTTAGAATGTTCCTCTTGTATTTATAAGGGGAAACAGACACACAAATATGTTCGAAATGTGTTATCACCAAAGAGAACATTACATTGAGATTCCTTTTCTGCAGTGAAAGCTTCCTCTATATAGGTGTTCTCCAGTGAATTTATGGTACCAACTGATGATGTTGATACTGTAATTTAACTGCAGATG
Source organism: Dicentrarchus labrax (assembly GCF_905237075.1). Classification (NCBI taxonomy): domain Eukaryota; kingdom Metazoa; phylum Chordata; class Actinopteri; family Moronidae; genus Dicentrarchus; species Dicentrarchus labrax. Next base: position 34,285,274 of record NW_026136721.1, read on the forward strand.
GTACAAAATGGTCACCCTTCCTACAATCCAAAAATGTTTTAATTTAACAAAATCCAACAAGCATTTTTTGTTCTTCAAAATTTATTTTGATAAACTAATTAATAGTACATATAGATCATGTCAGACAGGGTTGATAACAGGACAGAGGTCTTTGGCCACATTGGATGTTGGATGGATATTTATGTGTGGGAGCATCTGAAACTTTACTGATGGTTTTCTGGATTACTGATGGTTTGAATCCCCTGAACATCCGTACAGATCTGGGAGCCAATCGTAAATAAAACTGCCTTTTCATCATCTACTGTAGCTGCTCAGTGAACTACAGCAGCAGACTGTGAATGTGAAACAGACAGAGCTGAAGAAAGTGCATGATCAGCAAAACATCTGACTGAGTAATAAAGCTTTAAACAGTTGTCATTAGTTACAAGATGCTTTTTAAATCAGCTGCATTTTACTCACATTTCACATTAATAGAGATGTATTTAGATGTCGCAATCCCCAGTTTGTTCTCAGCTGTACAGTTATACTCTCCAGAGTCAGAGGACTGGATGGACCTAAAGACAAGCTGTCGTTCTTTACTGAGAGGTTGAAGGTATCGATTTCCATTCCTCTTGTACCAGGTATAAGTAGCTGCTGGGTTAGCATCACTGCTACAGGTCAGAGTCACTGAACTGCCCTCCACTATCTCACCAGAGGGACTCACTGACACAGAGGGAACCCTCGGAGCATCTGGAGGAGATTTAGAGAGATCCATGTTATTCAGTTGCAATTTAAATTTAAATTTGATTGGTAAAGCGCCAATTCATGAGAAAAGTTATCTCAGGACACTTTCAAAAAGAACAGGTCTAGACCGTACTCCTTATAAAATTATTTACAGAGACCCAACAGTTCCCACCATAAGCAAGGATTTGGCGACAAGGAAAAACGTCCTTTTAAGAGGCAGAAACCGCGGACAGACCAGATCATTCACATCAGATGATGATGTTATGTATTAGGCTGCATGTTAACATATGTCATGTTGTATAGAGGGCAACTTGTTCTTCCATGAAGATTGTCAATAACTGTTCTGTTCCAAAAACACTAACACATAAACCAGGTACACTGTGACTACATGTTATGTGTCCTTTGGGTCAACAGGACAGTAGATTTGTTCTTGTGTTGCACTTACACTGGACATCTACTGATAGAGGAGGTGACATGATCTGTCCATATTGATTCTCAGACTTGCAGTGGTAGATCCCTCTGTCCTCAGAGCTGATGGAGGTGAAATGATGAATACCTTCTGGTCCTTGAAACAGTGTTTGGTTCTTCTTGTACCAGGTATAATTAGCTGCTGGGTTAGCATCACTGCTACAGGTCAGATTCACTGAACTGCCCTCCACTATCTCACCAGAGGGACTCACTGACACAGAGGGAACCCTCGAAGCATCTGCAAAAGATAAAAAGATGAAGATAGCTTTCTTTGCTGCTAAATGTTGTGAAGAATATGAAATGTTTCAGGTGGTGTTACTGGCATGAAGATCATTTCTAGCAGACAGTGTTGATAACAGGACAGAAGTCTTTTTTTAATGCAATGTTTGGGCTTTATTTTGCTTTTAATTGACAGTGACAGCTGAAGATAGACTGGTAAGGGCTATCCAGGAACCCAAAGACAGAAGTCTTTGGCCACAATGGATGTTGGATGGATATTTATGTGTGGGAGCATCTGAAACCTTACTGATGGTTTTCTGGATTGCTGATGGTTTGAATGCCCTAAACATCCGTACAGATCTGGGAGACAATTGTAAATAAAACTGCCTTTTCATCATCTACTGTAGCTGCTCAGTGAACTACAGCAGCAGACTGTGAATGTGAAATAGACAGAGCTGAAGAAAGTGCATGATCAGCAAAACATCTGACTGAATAATAAAGCTTTAAACAGTTGTCATTAGTTACAAGAGGCTTTTTAAATCAGCTGCATTTTACTCACATTTCACATTAATAGAGATGTAGTTATATGTCCTTCCCAGTTTGTTCACAGCTGTACAGTAATACTCTCCAGAGTCAGAGGACTGGATGGACCTGAAGACAAGCTGTGGTTCTTTACTGAGAGGTTGAAGGTATCGATTTCCATTCTTCTTGTACCAGGTATAAGTAGCTGCTGGGTTAGCATCACTGCTACAGGTCAGAGTCACTGAACTGCCCTCCACTATCTCACCAGAGGGACTCACTGACACAGAGGAAACCCTCGGAGCATCTGGAGGAGAAAACATGAACACATTTAATGTTTCATTTTAAGATGAGGTTGCATTTTCACAGTGGAACAGAAATAGACTCTAGTTTATTAAAAAAAAGTTGTGGAGCTTGTGTGTGTTTTAGGCAATGTCACTTCTACACTTCTCACTTCTAAAACTCCAAAAGAAGACTATAATATTCCTCTTACAATTTTAAACATATACAAAAGCAAATTATAGCACATAACTATGATTTTAATGTGTTGTAAATACTGCAGTGACGGCCCTGATTGAGTATTGATGAGCAGAGTTGGATCTATATACTTATTGATATTATATTTAAGGTTGTCATGAGCTCAGGAATCAATAGACTTTATATTTCATTGATGGTTTGACATGTTGACTTTCATACTCAGTGTTGCTGTTACCAATAAGAATATCAAATTGTATTTACTTTTCTGCAGTGAAAGCTTCCTCTGTATTTGGGTCCTCCAGTGAATTTATGATACCAACTGATGGTGCTGATACTCTAGTTTAACTATGTGGGATAGAAAAAGTTCCTACAATCCCATAAATAGTGCCACCCAATGAAATATAGGGAGCCACTTTGTCCGCTTTTAAAGTTCATGATCAGAAAAACATCTGACTGAGTAATAAAGCTTTAAACAGTTGTCATTAGTTACAAGATGCTTTTCAAATCAGCTGCATTTTACTCACATTTCACATTAATAGAGATGTATTCAGATGTCCTCCCCAGCCCAGTTGTACAGTAATACTCTCCAGAGTCAGAGGACTGGATGGACCTGAAGACAAACTGTGGTTCTTTACTGGGAGGTTGAAGGTGTCGATTTCCAATCTTCTTGTACCAGGTATAAGTAGTTGCTGGGACATATCTGGTACAACTCAGAGTCACTGAACTGCCCTCCACTATCTCACCAGAGGGACTTAGTGACACAGTGGCAACCCTCGAGGCATCTGGAGGAAAAACATTAACGCACTGAACATTTCATTTCAAGAAAAAAAAAAGAATTTGATTTAGTCTCAGAACAGAAACTACATGGTGTCCTGTTACCTTGGATACAGGTTTGACACTTTGCTACTGTCCCAGTCGAGTAAACACAAGGTCAGTGGTTTCATTCATTGTGTGTGTGTGTGTGTGTGTGTGTGTGTGTGTGTGTGTGTGTGTGTGTGTGTGTGTGTGTGTGTGTATTAGCAATGGGGGTCCACATAAGGAACGTTATTAGAAAAGTCCAACTGGATGTTCCTCTTAGGTTTAAATCAAATTGAAACCCTAAAGTACATGAAAATCACAGACATAAAGACCAACAGTTCATCAGTGCTGAAGACAGGAGATCAAGGAAATGATTCTGGTTCAGTGTCTTTGGACACTTCCATGTTTACTGTTGACTTCTAGTCGGTAAATAAGCTAAATGAAAGTATTAAACAATGTAAATCTGTGTCAGATCATTTTTTCACGTGTGACATTTTCTGATCTCATCACTCCCACAAGAAACCTTGATTGGACAGATAATGTAACTCTAATCACTTGTAATTCTTCAGAACTTCAAACATCTGACTTCATTCTTTCCACTCATGTTTTTGTGGATGGACCAGAATAAAAAGTGTGAGTTAAAAGCTGGACACAGGAGGTGTTGTGCAACTGAAATTAAGATTGCCAAATAACAAATTTAATAAGAAAACTGAACTAAAGATACAACAGCAGATAATTTCTATGATGCTTAGAAAAAGTGTTTGTGATCAAAAGAATTTATCAACTCAGATGTGATGACAAATCTTGTGTTGATAAATGTTCCATGTGAGCTGTTATTTTACAGATTTATTTTGCAGAAACAGAAAATAGATAATTATACAACATGTCTACAGTCTGTTGGGGCTGTGATTTTATTTTATCCAATTGTGCACTATGAATCATTCAAACACTACTGAGTTACATGAACAAGTACAGTACAAAAGGTTAAAGGCTCCATCAGATGGTGTTATGTTAGTGGAAGACTCTAAGTAAACTCACACACTGGAGGAGAGGGGGACTTCTCATATCCTTCTACAGCACAGGAATAGCTGTCTGCAGGATAAACAGAGACTGAATATGAAGATGTTCCTCTCCAAGTCTTCTGTCCATTCTTGTACCAGACGTAGTGAAGATGATCAGGTCGACGACAACTGCTGTGACACTTGAGCTCGGCCCAGTCATAAGACTCATAGACCTGTGATCTGCTCACCTGCACCTGGAGATCTGAATATGTGACTAAGGAACAGAAGTCTTCATTTTAGATTGAACTGTCAACATACATGCACACACACACACACACACACACACACACACACACACACACACACACACACACACACACACACACACACACACACACACACACACACACACACACACACACACACACACACACACACACACACATACAAACACAAGTAACCTTCATAAGATGGTGAACACTTGGAATTAAATCAATAAATATTCAGATGAAAATGTTACCTGTGACAGACAAAGTGACTCCAGGTGAACCAGTATATTTCCCATTATGTTGGTTTGTTATGAATCTGAACTTGTACTCAGCTGAGTCGCTCTCTCTCAGGTCTGTGATTCTCAGAGTGCAGTCGTTGTTACCACAGATATACTGCACACGACCTGAGTACTCAGAGTCTGTTCTCAGATCCACAAATTCATTTCCATTCATTTTAGTAAACCAGAAACTTTCCTCAACTTCAGTATCATGGTCATTTATCCTCGATGGGTATATGTAGGTGCAGCTTATGTCCACTGTTGATCCTTTTAAGGCACAGATCTCAGTAGAGGTGTAAGTCACTCCCCAGCCATTCTGACTCTGTACCACTGTAACACAGAGCACATTAGGAGCACAATCACAATTAATAACTTAACTAAAAATCAGTTAATGAGACAAAGTGATGATGTTCTTAGCAAAAAACTGATTTGGGTGACAACTAACCTGGACAAGCTATAAAATCCTCAAATATCAGACCAATTATTGTAAGAAACTGTTCCAAATCAGTCATCTATGTCATTAGAACTGAACTGAAATATATCATTTTAACCATTATTACCAGAGTGAACACATTCATAGAGAAGTATTTGCTCAGTTTTACACAGTCAGTGCAAAGAAAGAGTGGAAGATGTACACATGCTTTCTACAGTTCATCTCTATGTGACTGAGTCAGTACATCATCATCAAGTCTCTCTCTCTCTCTCTCTCTCTCTCTCTCTCTCTCTCTATCCATCCCTCTCTCGCTCTCTCTCTCTTTCTGCTATTATTATAATGTTATTTCTAACTTTCCTTTTATGAATTGGCACTAAAGAAATAAAATTTAATCGAATTCAAATTAGAATTATTGAACCTGTTACCTTTAATACAATTTATTGACCAGAATAAGAGGATTAATATTAATTATTAGACAGTCTGCTTCTAATTCCCTCTCTGTTCACTCTGGTCATGTTGCTGCTGAGGTAAGTGTGAAAACTAAAAACAAATGCAGAACACTGAGGTGTTGAAAACTATGTGCAGAAGCTATGATATAAAGATAAGACAAAAGTCAAACACTGAACACCTAGCATGGAAATATCACACTGAGGTCGGTATGAAAAAGAAGTAGCAGGGTGTGTCGCAGATGTGTGAAAATAGAAGAGAAGTTCAGAGTCAGTATGTGGTGACATCACTGTGACAAACAGAGCAATAGGTTGCACAGAGTGAGGAGGGAACAGATACTCAAATACCCACAATGCTCTGAGTTTAACATACATAAAAGTGCTCAGCACACAGCTACTTTATGCAAAAGAAGATGGCAAAAGAAATATAAGCTCGTTCTAATATCTGTTACAACTGACACAAAATAAAACATTATTAAAAAACCAAGTAACGTCTGGAGAGTTTACACAAAAAAGTCTTTCATACAACTTTGACCCACTTCTGGGCGCCCGGTTAGCTCAGTCGGTAGAATCAAATAAAGCCAATAAAAAGTCAAAAAAATAACTTTCATCAACTTCAATGAGACTTCTAATCATTAAACTGACAGGTTGCTGCTGAGTTAAGTGTGAAAACCATAAATAAATGCAGAACACTGAGTTGTGTGAAACTGTCAACAGCAGCTATGATATGAAGATAAGACAAGAGCCTGAAACTTCTTTCAACACATAGCATGGGAATATCACACTGAGGTCAGCCAGTACAAAATGAAAACTAGCAGGGTTTGTTGCAGATGTATGATGATAGAGTGAGTTGAGTGAGTATGTGGTGACTGCACTATGAGACCAATATCCCTCCAAATAAAGGATATGGCAACGTAAAGATGATGTAGAACTATGTACAACAGGGAAATCACAGAAAGGTTTTCACAGGGTGAACAGTTCTGAATAAAACCCACAATATTCTCAGTGTACAGCATATAGAAGTGCTTAGAGACCAGATACTTTATACAAAAAGAGAACAAAAGATGTTGGCAAACACAGTAAAAGATCGTCCTAATATCCATTTCAGTTGAAACAACAACTATATTTAAAAGCTAACACCTGGAAAGTTTCAATAATTGGACACAAATAATGAACTTAAAATATGGAGTGTTTACTTCACATAACTCCGATCCACATTTTCCCAGATTCCCCTCTTTTAATGCAGTGAATGTAACTGTAGATATACAGTACCTGACACAGAGAGAAGGAAGACAACAAATCCACTCGCTGCTGCACTTAAACTCATAGCTGCTCCTCTCATCTCTCTGTGAGGCTTCAGAGACAATAAAACATGTCAGCAGGTAAAATAATAATGTACACAGGAGGTAAACAGTATCAGTCACGTCAATAAACAATTCTACTTACACTGAAGAAGGACGTCGTCTTTAAAGATGTCTTTCCTCTGTGATCTGTAAGCAGAAGACTGATGTCAGGCTGTTTTAGCTTTACTTCCTCTTTACTTAATGAATAAACATGAGCCAAACACCAGTAAACACCCACATCACAAGTTGTTGTTGTTTGTTTCAAACTATACACTGAAGAGACAATAAGGAACTAGTGTCATGGCGTGTTGGTACCAAACATGTTTCACTGCAACCTCCCACTGACACAGAAACAGAAACATTTTAATCTCTTCTGCACTGCAGCAGTATGAGATGCAAAACGTAAGTGAGCACACTGTTTATTTTAAGTATTAAGAAATATCAATGATACAGAACTCAGGGTGTCAATCAGATAACATTTGTTTTACAATTACACTTTATAACTCACTCACAGTCACTCTGACCCTGTATCACTGTAACACAGAGCACATCTGACACCACAATCACTTCTTTTGATTCTAAAGATTTACACTGGAGGTGAGACAGAAGATGTCTGTTTGTAATTTGAGTGAACTGACCCTTTAAAGCAGACAGAGGGAGCACTCAGAGTGATGAAGCCTCAATGTGTCACACTTAAGCTTCCCCACTAGAGGGCAGTGAAACATCAGAGATACTGAATCAGGACCCAGAAACAACATTTTACAATCCAGCTGTTTTTATTTGAGTTTATCACTCGCAGTTCTACTTTCAATAACTGTGATTGACAGAGACTCTTTCATCACAAACTGATGTTGGATATCACTTTAACTCCTCCTTCTGAACTAAAGCCGAGGCCATATTCACAAAACACCTGCACGCTAAAGTAGCCCCTAACTGACTGAGTTAGATGAAACTCCTAACCATATGTGTGACATGTGAGTCCTATCTTTAAGAGTAATTCACAAAGTATTTCAGATATAAAAGGAGCTCCAAAGCCTGAGAGGTATCACATCTCCTGTTGCAACAACTACTTCAGGTATGTTTTACCACCTGCACGAGGAGAGTTGTTAGAGATGAATACATAAAAGATAAAAAGTCTCTGAATATTGAACTTTCATGTATCAGGTGACTGTAAAAAGCATGTTACACAACAATTTAATGCATTTAGTCATGAAATAAGACACTGTTCAGAGTTGATCAATACAGAGTAAAAAATACACTTTGTCCAAGTTATATAATTGTCTCTATGGTATATTCTTGGAGAGGACCATCCTGAGAGATATATTTATATAAAATCAATGGTTACCTGCTTAAATACAAACTTTATAAGGACACATGGAAATATCAGACTATAAATATAATGACTGCTGTGCTCATCAGGTTCTGTTGACTGTGCTGTACAATGCAGCTGGATCCTCTCTAGTTTCCTGACCTCTGGTTCTGAGAAACAAAAAAGACACAGTATGAAACAATATAATTCCAATCATATCCCAACAATATAATTTCACAGTAATGTCATTTTAATATAGCAGTGAGGATAATGTTCCTGTGTGAAGAGCTGCTCACCTCGGGGCAGTACTGGCCCTGTTAAAGCTGACAGCAGCGTACTCAATGACCTCTTGTTGCTCCATGTGTCTGAGGGGCCGAGCTGCTCTGATGTTGGAGTAGAGAGGATCTGCCTGCTTGGTGGAGAAGCGGATGCTGGCGTACTGAAGGTCCTCCTGCTCCTCCGGCTGTCCCTGATCAGGCAGACAAACTAAATGACTTTCAGCTCCACATTTTACATGAGCAGGTCTTTCATTTGAATAGTGCTTTCTTGATGGACTGAAACCAGGAGAGAAAAGGTCAAAGCAACAGCAGATAAAGGAATATACAAGGAAAGCACCAACAGTAGGAAAGCTTCTGGATGTTCTAGGAATTCAGTCACAGTTTCTGGTTAGGAGAATTAAAAAATGATTGAATGTTTTAGTTCTGACAAACTGACTTTCAATGATTTAACAAACTGATTCAGTGAAACAGAACTGCTCACCTGATCCACAGGAAGACAGACAGGGAAATGATAGCCAGGAGAACAACAGTGATTGTTCCAGCAGCTGCTAATTTCCCTCCTGCTCCTGCAAGAGAAAACACAGTTCATTAAGGTGTTACAGCATGTTTGGGCCAAATGGTCCCATAGAGTGATAACTGACAAATCAACCAAAAACACTGTCCAGGTCCATGTGTACATAATACATCCATTAATTTCCTGCTCAACACAGATATACCTGTCAGCCTATGGGCATATGTAGTATAAGCTGATCAATATTGGATTTTTCAGACTGACACCAATATTGATATTTGATAGTGATAAAATCTAATCATGATATAGCACCTGATGTTTTTCAGAGCTGATATGTGACGTGGACCACACAGCCTTCACTCCAAACTTGCATCAGTGAGCCTCGGCCACCCATGTCTCCAGCTTGTCCTTCCTTGGACCACTTTTGATAGGTACTGACCACTGCAGACCGGGGACACCCCACAGGAGCTGCCATTTTAGAGTTCCTCCGACCCAGTCCTCTAGCCATCACAAATTGTCCCTTGTGAAAGTCGCTCAAATCCTCACACTGCCCATTTGTCTTGCTTCTAAAACATCCATGCTATGATAACGAGATAATCAGTGTAATTTACCAGTTACTGGTCATAATCTTATTACTGATTGGTTAATACCCAAAGCAATATATACACAATAACTAATAATATAATATGATTCAATATTTCGACCAATGCAATCTATTGTATTTACTGATTCAGTTTGGTGTACTGACAGAATTGTGGTTGATTTAATACTGGTAACAAGCAGGCCTGGCAAAGGCTTGCATTAATGAAGATTCATCTGTTTTAGTCACACTTGAGATCAAGGTCTAATGAAGCCAAAAGGACAGGATCCAAAGGTCCAACCTGCAGCAGGAACCCCCACAGAAACATCAGGGAACAGGCTGACACAACACATGTAAACCAGATAATTAAATTAATATGAAACCTTCATTTAAAGAGTGCAAACACTCTTCCACACGACGGATGAAATCTGGACTGATTGTTGTTGGTCTGAGAGTCTTCTCTACTCCTCTATCATAGATCAGCTTTTCTAGGAAGGCAGAGTGCCTGACTGCAGTGTAACTGAAACTCACAGTCCTTCCTTCTGTCTCCTATTCAGAGGATGTGACTGTCAGGTTAAGGAGTTTTTCTTCCACCTGTTAACAATGTCCCCAGCTGAGGTCAACTGAGGTTCTTGTCCTTAATAAAACATACAAGCTGATAAATATATGTCTTTTTTTTTTACTTCAGGAAAGGTGAATTATTTTGTTTAAAAAATAATTTTTGACTGTGTAAAACTGTCCCAGTGATTCTTTTGACCTGACATTGAGCAGAAATTGTCAAGAAGGGTTTGATACAGATGGATGGTGCATTATATCACATGCTGCTTTATGACTTCTGGTACAGAATGTGTGTAGCTGATACAAAGCTGCAAAAACTTACCTGCAACAACAATCAGATGTAAGGTGGAGTTATGGCGTCCTCTTCTGTTCTGGGCTTCACAGTAATAATTCCCTCTGTGTTCAGGTCTGAAGTCAGTGATGGTGAAGATCTGTCCTGATGCTTTTGGTGGGACTTCATTCTCTTTGTACCAGGTATAATTAGCTGCTGGGTTAGCATCACTGCTACAGGTCAGATTCACTGAACTGCCCTCCACTATCTCACCAGAGGGACTCACTGACACAGAGGGAAGCTTTGGAACATCTGGAGGAGATTTAGAGAGATCCATGTCAGTAACATCAGATAATAATGTATGTATTAAATGTCTTGGCTATGTCACATGTTTCATTTTGTATGGAGGGCATGTATTTTGTCCTTAGCCTTTTCTAGAGATACCATTGTCTGTCTGTCAACAACTAAAGACCACAGTTAACACAGTCAGCACTTTGGTCAACTCTGGTTGTTTTAAATGTGCTATATGAATAAACTTGATTTGATTATTTGATTTGAACAGTAAATTCACATTACTTGTTTGGAGATTGTCAATAATTCTGTGCATAAAACATTAAGATGTGATCCAGGTACACTGTTGCTACATGACATATGCCCCTTACTGCTGGGCCACCAGGACAGCAGATTTGATCTTGTGTTGCACTTACACTGGACATCTACTGATAGAGGCGATGACATGATCTGTCCATATTGATTCTCAGACTTGCAGTGGTAGATCCCTCTGTCCTCAGAGCTGATGGAGGTGAAATGATGAATACCTTCTGTTCCTTGAAACAGTGTTTGGTTCTTCTTGTACCAGGTATAATTAGCTGCTGGGTTAGCATCACTGCTACAGGTCAGATTCACTGAACTGCCCTCCACTATCTCACCAGAGGGACTCACTGACACAGAGGGAGGCTTTGGACCATCTGCAAAAGATAAAAAGATGAAGATAGCTTTCTTTGGTGCTACATGTTGTGAAGAATATGAAATGTTTCAGGTGGTGTTACTGGCATGAAGATCATTTCTAGCAGACAGTGTTGATAACAGGACAGAAGTCTTTTTTTAATGTAATGTTTGGGCTTTTTTTTTGCTTATAATTGACAGTGACAGCTGAAGATAGACTGGTAAGGCAGTCCTTCCAGAAAAGTTTTTTTGTGATTGTTGCAAAAATCCTTGATTATGCGGCACGTTTTCTTAAAAAATGCGATATTTATGCAATTTTATGCGATGAAATTGCGAGAACTTGCAAAAATTGCAAGAAAGTGCTGGGAATATTTAAGTTCTCATCTTGTTTTATTTCAGACCTTAATAAACAAATGGCTCAAACTTAGAAGACATTGATGAGTCAAACTAGTTCTGTAGCTTTACAAAAGGAATATGCTACAACTTCTGTTAAAATGAATAAATAAAATATAAAAAAATAAAATGTGTGCTTCCTGTTTTACAGAGATAGCTATACAAAACAGACATCTTCTGTTAAAATAAGTGCTTCCAATGCACAAAGTGCAATCTCTTACTGTAACGTAAATTTACATACTACTAATAGTATACCTATACTTACAATACTGTAAGGTTTTCATCGCGGGGTTTACAGCTTTCCGATGATGTTCACGTCGCGTAATTACGTCACTTGATAACGTTCCCATGGCAACAGGGGAAAATAACTGCTCTTGAGTGAAGTAAACGCAACATATTTCAACTTTCTGCTAAGATATATGAGACATTTTTGCAACGGAAATGCATGGATTATGAAATCATGCAAGCCCAGCATATTTTGCACAGAAATCTGCAATTTATACAGCGAAAGTGCGGCGTATTTGAAAAAAATGTGGCCCCCTGCATAAATATGCAGACTTGAAATATGCTGATTATGCATTGAATTATACGATCGCATAATCGCGTTTTTCTGGAGGGACTGGTAAGGGCTATCCAGGAACCCAAAGACAGAAGTCTTTGGCCACATTGGATGTTGGATGGATATTTATGTGTGGGAGCATCTGAAACTTTACTGATGGTTTTCTGGATTGCTGATGGTTTGAATCCCCTGAACATCCGTACAGATCTGGGAGACAATTGTAAATAAAACTGCCTTTTCATCATCTACTGTAGCTGCTCAGTGAACTACAGCAGCAGACTGTGAATGTGAAACAGACAGAGCTGAAGAAAGTGCATGATCAGCAAAACATCTGACTGAGTAATAAAGCTTCAAACAGTTGTCATTAGTTACAAGATGCTTTTTAAATCAGCTGCATTTTACTCACATTTCACATTAATAGAGATGTAGTTAGATGTCTTCTTTCCCAGTTTGTTCTCAGCTGTACAGTAATACTCTCCAGAGTCAGAGGACTGGATGGACCTGAAGACAAGCTGTGGTTCTTTACTGAGAGGTTGAAGGTCTGGATTTCCATTCTCTTTGTACCAGGTATAAGAACTTGTTGGGTTAGCATCACTGCTACAGGTCAGATTCACTGAACTGCCCTCCACTATCTCACCAGAGGGACTCACTGACACAGAGGGAACCCTTGGAGCATCTGGAGGAGAAAACACAAACATGTTTTAACTTTAAGATGCAGACGAGTTTTCACAGTGGAACTGGACATTTATAACAATATAAATGCTGAACAACAGATGAGAGAAGAAGCTTTCTGCTACATTTGGATTTCTGCAACATTAAACATGCAAATAACAACAAGAGAAAAGAAATGTCAATCAGAAGTATTGATGTAAGTGTATTCTATAAGACAACAGAACAGTGTAACTTTTGTCCTCTGCTCAGTGTATTTTTAAATTAAAACTGATGTATTTTAAAATGTAATCCTGCTAATTATCCTCATTTTTACTAAATGTAACTGTAATGATTAAATTGACCTTTTCTGTATCATGATTACGTGATTCAGTTACATGCAGACTGTAAGTAAACTCACACACTGGAGGAGAGGGGAACTTCTCATATCCTTCTACAGCACAGGAATAGCTGTCTGTAGGATAAACATAGACTGAAAATGAAGATGTTCTTCTCCAAATCTTCTGTCCATTCTTGTACCAGACGTAGTGAAGATGATCAGGTAGACGACAACTGCTGTGACACTTCAGATCTACCCAGTTATAAGACTCGTAGACCAATAATCTGCTCACCTGCACCTGGAGATCTGAATATGTGAATAAGGAACAGAAGTCTTCATTTTAGACTGAACTGTCAACATACACACACACACACACATACACACACACACACACACAAGTTACCTTCATAAGATGTTGAATACTTGGAATTAATCAATATTCAGATGAAAATGTTACCTGTAACAGACAAAGTGACTCCAGGTGAACCAGTATATTTCCCTGTTGAAAGGTTTGTTATGAATCTGAACTTGTACTCAGCTGAGTCGCTCTCTCTCAGGTCTGTGATTCTCAGAGTGCAGTTCTTATAATGACAGCTGTACTCCACGCGACCTGAATACTCGGAGTCTGTTCTCAGATCCACAAATTCATTTCCATTCATTTTAGTGAACCAAATTTCTTTCTCAACTTCAGTATCATGGTCATTTATCCTGGATGGGTATCCGTAGGTGCAACTTATGTCCACTGTTGATCCTTTTAAGGCACAGATCTCAGTAGAGGTGTAAGTCACTCCCCAGACATCCTGTCCCGGTACCACTGTAACACAGAGCACATCAGGGCACACGATCAAAATCAACAATCAGTTTATAAGAAGAAGATCATAAGATTAATATGATTTGGGGAAAAAGAAACCTGGAAAAGCTTCCAAATCCTCAATTTTTTGATTAATTATTGTAATAACCCGTTCCTAATCAGGCATCTATCTAATTAGAACTGAACTGGAATATATAGTTTTAGCAATTATGGAGCTAAAACTATGCTATATATGATATATGCTGATACACACATGACACGCCTCACTCCATAATCACTAACCAAGCGCACCCTTCCAATCTGGTGGTCTATTTAAACCGCACAATTTCCCAGCTCTCCCTCTGCTCTGTCAGTGTTGCTGTTGCCCTGCATTCGTATTGCTGCCTGCTCACTCCCCAATATCTCTATATAAACATATCTGCAGGGAATGATGAGGTCGGAGCCTAGACGCCAAAATCTAAATATGCTATACTGCTGTGATAAACATTTCAAACGTGAGTTGTCTGACTGAAATTACCAGAGTAAACACATTCATGGAGAAATATTTGCTCAGTTTTACACAGTCAAAGAAAGAGTGGAAAATGGAAATGAAATCTACAGTTCATCTGTAGAAAGCATGTGTACATTTTCCACTCTATGATAAAAGTCAAGAACTGTAGTGAACACATAGCATGGAAATATCACACTGAGGTCGGTACAAAAAAGAACTGGCAGATGTGTGAACAAGGAAGAGAAGAAACAGAGCAATAGGTTTGCACAGAGTGAGGAGGGAACAGATACTCAAATACCCACAATACTCTGAGTTTAACATACATAAAAGTGCTCAGCACACAGCTACTTTATGCAAAAGAAGATGGCAAAAGAAATATAAGCTCGTTCTAATATCTGTTACAACTGACACAAAATAAAACATTATTAAAAAACAAAGTAACATCTGGAGAGTTTACACAATTGTTCACAAAAAGTCTTTCATACAACTTTGACCCACTTCTGGGCGCCCGGTTAGCTCAGTCGGTAGAATCAAATAAAGCCAATAAAAAGTAAAAAAATAACTTTAAAAAAAATATAAAAACTTCGATCCACTTCAATGTGTCTTCTAATCATTAAACTGACAGGTTGCTGCTGAGTTAAGTGTGAAAACCATAAATAAATGCAGAACACTGAGTTGTGTGAAACTGTCAACAGCAGCTATGATATGAAGATAAGACAAGAGTCTGAAACTTCTTTCAACACATAGCATGGGAATATCACACTGAGGTCAGACAGTACAAAATGAAAACTAGCAGGGTTTGTTGCAGATGTATGATGATAGAGTGAGTTGAGGGAGTATGTGGTGACTGCACTATGAGACCAATATCCCTCCAAATAAAGGATATGGCAACGTAAAGATGATGTAGAACTATGTACAAAAGGGAAATCACAGAAAGGTTTTCACAGGGTGAACAGTTCTGAATAAAACCCACAATATTCTCAGTGTACAGCATATAGAAGTGCTTAGAGACCAGATACTTTATACAAAAAGAGAACAAAAGATGTTGGCAAACACAGTAAAAGATCATCCTAATATCCATTTCAGTTGAAACAACAACTATATTTAAAAGCTAACACCTGGAAAGTTTCAATAATTGGACACAAATAATGAACTTAATATCTGGAGTGTTTACTTCACATAACTCCGATCCACATTTTCTCAGATTCCCCTCTTTTAATGCAGTGAATGTAACTGTAGATATACAGTACCTGACACAGAGAGAAGGAAGACAACAAATCCACTCGCTGCTGCACTTAAACTCATAGCTGCTCCTCTCATCTCTCTGTGAGGCTTCAGAGACAATAAAACATGTCAGCAGGTAAAATAATAATGTACACAGGAGGTAAACAGTATCAGTCACATCAATAAACAGTTCTACTTACACTGAAGAAGGACGTCGTCTTTAAAGGTGTCTTTCCTCTGTGATCTGTAAGCAGAAGACTGATGTCAGGCTGTTAAAAGACAAGATTTACTTCCTCTTTATTTAATGAATAAACATGAGCCAAACACCAGTAACCACCCACATCACAAGTTGTGGTTGTTTGTTTCAAACTATACACTGAAGAGACAATAAGGAACTAGTGTCATGGCGTGTTGGTACCAAACATGTTTCACTGCAACCTCCCACTGACACAGAAACAGAAACATTTTAATCTCTTCTGCACTGCAGCAGTATGAGATGCAAAACGTGAGTGAGCACACTGTTTATTTTAAGTATTAAGAAATATCAATGATACAGAACTCAGGGTGTCAATCAGATAACATTTGTTTTACAATTACACTTTATAACTCACTCACAGTCACTCTGACCCTGTATCACTGTAACACAGAGCACATCTGACACCACAATCACTTCTTTGATTCTAAAGATTTACACTGGAGGTGAGACAGAAGATGTCTGTTTGTAATTTGAGTGAACTGACCCTTTAAAGCAGACTGAGGGAGCACTCAGAGTGAGGAAGCCTCAATGGGTCGCACTTAAGCTTCCCCACTAGAGGGCAGTGAAACATCAGAGATACTGAATCAGGACCCAGAAACAACATTTTACAATCCAGCTGTTTTTATTTGAGTTTATCACTCACAGTTCTACTTTCAATAACTGTGATTGACAGAGACTCTTTCATCACAAACTGATGTTGGATATCACTTTAACTCCTCCTTCTGAACTAAAGCCGAGGCCATATTCACAAAACACCTGCACGCTAAAGTAGCCCCTAACTGACTGAGTTAGATGAAACTCCTAACAATATGTGTGACATGTGAGTCCTATCTTTAAGAGTAATTCACAAAGTATTTCAGATATAAAATGAGCTCCAAAGCCTGAGAGGTATCACATCTCCTGTTGCAACAACTACTTCAGGTATGTTTTACCACCTGCACGAGGATAGTTGTTAGAGATGAATATATAAAAGATAAAAAAGTCTCTGAATATTGAACTTTCATGTATCCGGTGGCTGTAAAAAGCATGTTACACAACAATTTAATGCATTTAGTCATGAAATAAGACACTGTTCAGAGCTGATCAATGCAGAGTAAAAAAATACACTTTGTCCAAGATATATAATTGTCTCTATGGTATATTCTTGGAGAGGACCATCCTGAGAGATATATTTATATAAAATCAATGGTTACCTGCTTAAATACAAACTTTATAAGGACACATGGAAATATCAGACTATAAATATAATGACTGCTGTGCTCATCAGGTTCTGTTGACTGTGCTGTACAATGCAGCTGGATCCTCTCTAGTTTCCTGACCTCTGGTTCTGAGAAACAAAGAAAGATACAGTATGAAACAATATAATTCCAATCATATCCCAACAATATAATTTCACAGTAATGTCATTTTAATATAGCAGTGAGGATAATGTTCCTGTGTGAAGAGCTGCTCACCTCGGGGCAGTACTGGCCCTGTTAAAGCTGACAGCAGCGTACTCAATGACCTCTTGTTGCTCCATGTGTCTGAGGGCCGAGCTGCTCTGATGTTGGAGTAGAGAGGATCTGCCTGCTTGGTGGAGAAGCGGATGCTGGCGTACTGAAGGTCCTCCTGCTCCTCCGGCTGTCCCTGATCAGGCAGACAAACTAAATGACTTTCAGCTCCACATTTTACATGAGCAGGTCTTTCATTTGAATAGTGCTTTCTTGATGGACTGAAACCAGGAGAGAAAAGGTCAAAGCAACAGCAGATAAAGGAATATACAAGGAAAGCACCAACAGTAGGAAAGCTTCTGGATGTTCTAGGAATTCAGTCACATCCAAGACAAGAGGAGAATCAGAGAGTGATAGAAATTAATTTCTGTGAAGAGGGATGTCAAAAGAGCAACATGAAGTCCTTCTCAGTCAGATGAGTTTTCTAGAAGCACTTGAAGACAGTGAGTGACTCAGCAGTATGAATGAACAGCAACCAGAATGGGTTTTCTTTTCTTCTAGAATAATATACGTAACTATTCTCAGCTGTTCCCTGTTGTCTGCTCTCTCTTCAGGATCAGAAGGTTCCTTGGAAGCCCTCTTTTTTCTGGTTAGGAGAATTAAAAAATGATTGAATGTTTTAGTTCTGACAAACTGACTTTCAATGATTTAACAAACTGATTCAGTGAAACAGAACTGCTCACCTGATCCACAGGAAGACAGACAGGGAAATGATAGCCAGGAGAACAACAGTGATTGTTCCAGCAGCTGCTAATTTCCCTCCTGCTCCTGCAAGAGAAAACACAGTTCATTAAGGTGTTACAGCATGTTTGGGCCAAACGGTCCCATAGAGTGATAACTGACAAAACAACAAAAACACTGTCCAGGTCCATGTGTACATATTACATCCATTCATTTTCTACAGGTGGAATATCTGTCAGTGCAGCATATCCTGATCAATACTGGATCTTTTAAGCCCAAAAAATAAACTTCTCCGTACTCAGCAGTGGACAAAAAATGTAATGGAAGTTTTTTAATTACGTCTGACATATTTTTCTTACTTATTGGTGCAATATATACACCCAAACCAATCAGCAATAGGCTGATTTGATTCAATATATAGACAGACAATTAATCACTCCAAAGCTCACCTTCTCCAGGTGACCTGAAACATCTCAACTTTCTTTGCTGTAGCTCGATATTTAGACACAATCTATGTGAGATTCCCTGTGTTTTGCCGGTTGGGGGGAAGTCACAGACAATTCAGGTAAACCCTTGTTAATTAATGGCCTGATTTACCGTCTAAATATGTGTGTGTGAAGGACTTCTTCCACTCAAATTGCCACTGCTGCTTTTCCTTGTGTAAGCTATCGTTCACACCATGTCTGCGTTGCTTGTGCATGGCAGAACATCTTGATTTTTATTTTGGTGCCCATGTTAACAGATTAGAGCGGTCACACTGCTGCAGACACAGCTGAGACATGAGTGAGGACACTTCACCAGAGAGTGAAGGTCTCCTCTTTTTACCACAAGCTGCACGTGTCTGCCAGCAAAAGAGGAAAGTGAAAAGGATCTGTTGGTAGTCACAGCCACATTTTTCAGTACAGTTTAAACTTCCCTTTCAAAGTAAAAGCACTGTAGTAATCTTTTATTTTTAACATGACTTCTACGGTTGAAGGGCAGTATCTTTCCACTGCGCTCTCTCGGGTTAACAACCCACATGTGACTGCTTTCTGGTTACCACTCTTCACATTTATGTTTAGTTCCTTGCTCAGGGTGTTTTAAGTGCAATATTGTAAAGGTTGTTTGCAGCAGTGTTTGTCCAGGGTCTATTGAATCACAAGTGGGTATATATTTGCCTTGTGAACTCTGCTTTCCCTATCCTTGTGTGCTTTTGGTTGTTTGTTTATAGTTTAGTTTTTTCCTTTTTGTCTTTTTGTCGTGTCCGAGGGCTTAGAGTTTACGGCGCTTGTGAACATTTACCTCGGCTGCATTTAGCTGCAGCCCCTCCCCTGAGATAGGATTTCCCTGTCACTTCGTTATAGATGCTTTAATCTTGTTGAGCCTGGTGAAATCCCTGATTAAACAACATTTATTTTCATACACCTTAGTTTCTAACTATGTATTTATATATTTTACGATATTTCATCAAAATAGTTCATTTAAAGAACTTCGTTAAAAATTAAGAATGTTATATATTTCTAAATCTACCTTGATATTAGTTTGTGAAATCCTCTGGTAGAAGAGGTGCAATAGGTGGAATAGTACGACAACTCTTACTTTATATTCTTTAAGTCCTAAGGTGGCATTATCTGTACCTATAATAAATTCTGGTAGACTCTCGTAGGACCTTACCTGGTTAGATATAGATGGATGATGCATTATATAACATGCTGTTTTATGACTTCTGGTACAGAATGTGTGTAGCTGAATGCAAAAACTTACCTGCTACAACAATCAGATGTAAGGTGGAGTTATGGCGTCCTCTTCTGTTCTGGGCTTCACAGTAATAATTCCCACTGTGTTCAGGTCGGATGGTGAAGATCTGTCCTGATGCTTTTGGTAAGTCTTCATTCTCCTTGTACCAGGTATAATTAGCTGCTGGGTTAGCATCACTGCTACAGGTCAGAGTCACTGAACTGCCTTCCACTATCTCACCAGAGGGACTCACTGACACAGAGGGAACCCTCGGAGCATCTGGAGGAGATTTAGAGAGATCCATGTTATTCAGTTGCAATTTAAATTTAAATTTGATTGGTAAAGCGCCAATTCATGAGAAAAGTTTTCTCAGGACACTTTCAAAAAGAACAGGTCTAGACCGTACTCCTTATAAAATTATTTACAGAGACCCAACAGTTCCCACCATAAGCAAGGATTTGGCGACAAGGAAAAACGTCCTTTTAAGAGGCAGAAACCGCGGACAGACCAGATCATTCACATCAGATGATGATGTTATGTATTAGGCTGCATGTTAACATATGTCATGTTGTATAGAGGGCAACTTGTTCTTCCATGAAGATTGTCAATAACTGTTCTGTTCCAAAAACACTAACACATAAACCAGGTACACTGTGACTACATGTTATGTGTCCTTTGGGTCAACAGGAGAGCAGATTTGTTCTTGTGTTGCACTTACACTGGACATCTACTGATAGAGGAGGTGACATGATCTGTCCATATTGATTCTCAGAGCTGCAGTGGTAGATCCCTCTGTCCTCAGAGCTGATGGAGGTGAAATGATGAATACCTTCTGTTCCTTGAAACAGTGTTTGGTTCTCCTTGTACCAGGTATAATTAGCTGCTGGGTTAGCATCACTGCTACAGGTCAGATTCACTGAACTGCCCTCCACTATCTCACCAGAGGGACTCACTGACACAGAGGGAACCCTCGGAGCATCTGCAAAAGATAAAAAGATGAAGATAGCTTTCTTTGGTGCTACATGTTGTGAAGAATATGAAATGTTTCAGGTGGT
Organism: Dicentrarchus labrax; assembly: GCF_905237075.1. Lineage (NCBI taxonomy): Eukaryota > Metazoa > Chordata > Actinopteri > Moronidae > Dicentrarchus > Dicentrarchus labrax. The sequence continues at coordinate 34,306,363 of NW_026136721.1, forward strand.
GTTACTGGCATGAAGATCATTTCTAGCAGACAGTGTTGATAACAGGACAGAAGTCTTTTTTAATGTAATGTTTGTGCTTTTTTTTTGCTTATAATTGACAGTGACAGCTGAAGATAGACTGGTAAGGCAGTCCTTCCAGAAAAGTTTTTTTGTGATTGTTGCGGGGGAAAATCCTTGATTATGCGGCACGTTTTCTTAAAAAAATGCGATATTTATGCAATTTTATGCGATAAAATTGCGGGAACTTGCAAAAATTGCAAGAAAGTGCTGGGAATATTTAAGTTCTCATCTTGTTTTATTTCAGACCTTAATAAACAAATGGCTCAAACTTAGAAGACATTGATGAGTCAAACTAGTTCTGTAGCTTTACAAAAGGAATATGCTACAACTTCTGTTAAAATGAATAAATAAAATATAAAAAAATAAAATGTGTGCTTCCTGTTTTACAGAGATAGCTATACAAAACAGACATCTTCTGTTAAAATAAGTGCTTCCAATGCACAAAGTGCAATCTCTTACTGTAACGTAAATTTACATACTACTAATAGTATACCTATACTTACAATACTGTAAGGTTTTCATCGCGGGGTTTACAGCTTTTCGATGATGTTCACGTCGCGTAATTACGTCACTTGATAACGTTCCCATGGCAACAGGGGAAAATAACTGCTCTTGAGTGAAGTAAACGCAACATATTTCAACTTTCTGCTAAGATATATGAGACATTTTTGCAACGGAAATGCATGGATTATGAAATCATGCAAGCCCCGCATATTTTGCGCAGAAATCTGCAATTTATACAGCGAAGGTGCAGCGTATTTGAAAAAAATGTGGCCCCTGCATAAATATGCAGACTTGAAATATGCTGATTATGCATTGAATTATACGATCGCATAATCGCGTTTTTCTGGAGGGACTGGTAAGGGCTATCCAGGAACCCAAAGACAGAAGTCTTTGGCCACATTGGATGTTGGATGGATATTTATGTGTGGGAGCATCTGAAACTTTACTGATGGTTTTCTGGATTGCTGATGGTTTGAATCCCTGAACATCCGTACAGATCTGGGAGACAATTGTAAATAAAACTGCCTTTTCATCATCTACTGTAGCTGCTCAGTGAACTACAGCAGCAGACTGTGAATGTGAAACAGACAGAGCTGAAGAAAGTGCATGATCAGCAAAACATCTGACTGAGTAATAAAGCTTTAAACAGTTGTCATTAGTTACAAGATGCTTTTTAAATCAGCTGCATTTTACTCACATTTCACATTAATAGAGATGTGTGTAGATGTCTTCTTTCCCAGTTTGTTCTCAGCTGTACAGTAATACTCTCCAGAGTCAGAGGACTGGATGGACCTGAGGACAAGCTGTGGTTCTTTACTGAGAGGTTGAAGGTATCGCTTTCCATTCTCTTTGTACCAGGTATAAGAAGCTGCTGGGTTAGCATCACTGCTACAGGTCAGAGTCACTGAACTGCCCTCCACTATCTCACCAGAGGGACTCACTGACACAGAGGGAAGCTTTGGAACATCTGGAGGAGAAAACACAAACATGTTTTAACTTTAAGATGCAGACGAGTTTTCACAGTGGAACTGGACATTTATAACAATATAAATGCTGAACAACAGATGAGAGAAGAAGCTTTCTGCTACATTTGGATTTCTGCAACATTAAACATGCAAATAACAACAAGAGAAAAGAAATGTCAATCAGAAGTATTGATGTAAGTGTATTCTATAAGACAACAGAACAGTGTAACTTTTGTCCTCTGCTCAGTGTATTTTTAAATTAAAACTGATGTATTTTAAAATGTAATCCTGCTAATTATCCTCATTTTTACTAAATGTAACTGTAATGATTAAATTGACCTTTTCTGTATCATGATTACGTGATTCAGTTACATGCAGACTGTAACTGTAAACTCACACACTGGAGGAGAGGGGAACTTCTCATATCCTTCTACAGCACAGGAATAACTGTCTGTAGGATAAACAGAGACTGAAAATGAAGATGTTCTTCTCCAAGTCTTCTGTCCATTCTTGTACCAGACGTAGTGAAGATGATCAGGTAGACGACAACTGCTGTGACACTTCAGATCTACCCAGTTATAAGACTCGTAGACCAATAATCTGCTCACCTGCAGCTGGAGATCTGAATATGTGAATAAGGAACAGAAGTCTTCATTTTAGACTGAACTGTCAACATACACACACAAACACACAAACACACACACACACACACAAGTTACCTTCATAAGATGTTGAATACTTGGAATTAATCAATATTCAGATGAAAATGTTACCTGTAACAGACAAAGTGACTCAGGTAAACCAGTATATTTCCCTGTTGAAAGGTTTGTTATGAATCTGAACTTGTACTCAGCTGAGTCGCTCTCTCTCAGGTCTGTGATTCTCAGAGTGCAGCTCTTATAATGACAGCTGTACTCCACGCGACCTGAATACTCGGAGTCTGTTCTCAGATCCACAAATTCATTTCCATTCATTTTAGTGAACCAAATTTTTTTCTCAACTTTGGTATCATGGTAATTTATGCTGGATGGGTATCTGTAGGTGCAGCTTATGTCCACTGTTGATCCTTTTAAGGCACAGATCTCAGTAGAGGTGTAAGTCACTCTCCAGCCATTCTGACCATGTACCACTGTAACACAGAGCACATCAGGGCACACGATCAAAATCAACAATCAGTTTATAAGAAGAAGATCATAAGATTAATATGATTTGGGGAAAAAGAAACCTGGAAAAGCTTCCAAATCCTCAATTTTTTGATTAATTATTGTAATAACCCGTTCCTAATCAGGCATCTATCTAATTAGAACTGAACTGGAATATATAGTTTTAGCAATTATGGAGCTAAAACTATGCTATATATGATATATGCTGATACACACATGACACGCCTCACTCCATAATCACTAACCAAGCGCACCCTTCCAATCTGGTGGTCTATTTAAACCGCACAATTTCCCAGCTCTCCCTCTGCTCTGTCAGTGTTGCTGTTGCCCTGCATTCGTATTGCTGCCTGCTCACTCCCCAATATCTCTATATAAACATATCTGCAGGGAATGATGAGGTCGGAGCCTAGACGCCAAAATCTAAATATGCTATACTGCTGTGATAAACATTTCAAACGTGAGTTGTCTGACTGAAATTACCAGAGTAAACACATTCATGGAGAAATATTTGCTCAGTTTTACACAGTCAAAGAAAGAGTGGAAAATGGAAATGAAATCTACAGTTCATCTGTAGAAAGCATGTGTACATTTTCCACTCTATGATAAGAGTCAAGAACTGTAGTGAACACATAGCATGGAAATATCACACTGAGGTCGGTACAAAAAAGAACTGGCAGATGTGTGAACAAGGAAGAGAAGAAACAGAGCAATAGGTTTGCACAGAGTGAGGAGGGAACAGATACTCAAATACCTACAATACTCTGAGTTTAACATACATAAAAGTGCTCAGCACACAGCTACTTTATGCAAAAGAAGATGGCAAAAGAAATATAAGCTCGTTCTAATATCTGTTACAACTGACACAAAATAAAACATTATTAAAAAACAAAGTAACATCTGGAGAGTTTACACAATTGTTCACAAAAAGTCTTTCATACAACTTTGACCCACTTCTGGGCGCCCGGTTAGCTCAGTCGGTAGAATCAAATAAAGCCAATAAAAAGTAAAAAAAAGAACTTTAAAAAAAAAAAAAAAGTCATCAACTTCAATGTGACTTCTAATCATTAAACTGACAGGTTGCTGCTGAGTTAAGTGTGAAAACCATAAATAAATGCAGAACACTGAGTTGTGGGAAGCTGTCAACAGCAGCTATGATATGAAGATAAGACAAGAGCCTGAAACTTCTTTCAACACATAGCATGGGAATATCACACTGAGGTCAGCCAGTACAAAATGAAAACTAGCAGGGTTAGTTGCAGATGTATGATGATAGAGTGAGTTGAGTGAGTATGTGGTGACTGCACTATGAGACCAATATCCCTCCAAATAAAGGATATGAGAACATTAAGATGATGTAAAACTATGTACAACAGGGAAATCACAGAAAGGTTTCACAGGGTGAACAATTCTGAATAAAACCCACAATATTCTCAGTGTACAGCATGTAGAAGTGCTTAGCAACCAGCTACTTTATACAAAAAGAGAACAAAAGATGTTGGCAAACACAGTAAAAGATCGTCCTAATATCCATTTCAGTTGAAACAAAAACTATATTTAAAAGCTAACACCTGGAAAGTTTCAATAATTGGACACAAATAATGAACTTAATATCTGAAGTGTTTACTTCACATAACTCCGATCCACATTTTCCCAGATTCCCCTCTTTTAATGCAGTGAATGTAACTGTAGATATACAGTACCTGACACAGAGAGAAGGAAGACAACAAATCCACTCGCTGCTGCACTTAAACTCATAGCTGCTCCTCTCATCTCTCTGTGAGGCTTCAGAGACAATAAAACATGTCAGCAGGTAAAATAATAATGTACACAGGAGGTAAACAGTATCAGTCACATCAATAAACAGTTCTACTTACACTGAAGAAGGACGTCGTCTTTAAACATGTCTTTCCTCTGTGATCTGGAAGCAGAAGACGGATGTCAGACTGTTAAAAGACTACCTTTACTTCCTCTTTTTATTAACATACTTCCTCTTTATTTAATGAATAAACATGAGCCAATTACCAGCAACCACTCACATCACAAGTTGTGGTTGTTTGTTTCAAACTATACACTGAAGAGACAATAAGGAACTAGTGTCATGGCGTGTTGGTACCAAACATGTTTCACTGCAACCTCCCACTGACACAGAAACAGAAACATTTTAATCTCTTCTGCACTGCAGCAGTATGAGATGCAAAACGTGACTGAGCACACTGTTTATTTTAAGTATTAAGAAATATCAATGATACAGAACTCAGGGTGTCAATCAGATAACATTTGTTTTACAATTACACTTTGTAACTCACTCACAGTCATTCTGACCCTGTATCACTGTAACACAGAGCACATCTGACACCACAATCACTTCTTTTGATTCTAAAGATTTACACTGGAGGTGAGACAGAAGATGTCTGTTTGTAATTTGAGTGAACTGACCCTTTAAAGCAGACAGAGGGGGCACTCAGAGTGATGACGCCTCAATGTGTCACACTTAAGCTTCCCCACTAGACGGCAGTGAAACATCAGAGATACTGAATCAGGACCCAGAAACAACATTTTACAATCCAGCTGTTTTTATTTGAGTTTATCACTCGCAGTTCTACTTTCAATAACTGTGATTGACAGAGACTCTTTCATCACAAACTGATGTTGGATATCACTTTAACTCCTCCTTCTGAACTAAAGCCGAGGCCATATTCACAAAACACCTGCACGCTAAAGTAGCCCCTAACTGACTGAGTTAGATGAAACTCCTAACCATATGTGTGACATGTGAGTCCTATCTTTAAGAGTAATTCACAAAGTATTTCAGATATAAAAGGAGCTCCAAAGCCTGAGAGGTATCACATCTCCTGTTGCAACAACTACTTCAGGTATGTTTTACCACCTGCACGAGGATAGTTGTTAGAGATGAATATATAAAAGATAAAAAGTCTCTGAATATTGAACTTTCATGTATCAGGTGACTGTAAAAAGCATGTTACACAACAATTTAATACATTTAGTCATGAAATAAGACACTGTTCAGAGCTGATCAATGCAGAGTAAAAGAATACACTTTGTCCAAGATATATAATTGTCTCTATGGTATATTCTTGGAGAGGACCATCCTGAGAGATATATTTATATAAAATCAATGGTTACCTGCTTAAATACAAACTTTATAAGGACACATGGAAATATCAGACTATAAATATAATGACTGCTGTGCTCATCAGGTTCTGTTGACTGTGCTGTACAATGCAGCTGGATCCTCTCTAGTTTCCTGACCTCTGGTTCTGAGAAAAAAAGAAAGACACAGTATGAAACAATATAATTCCAATCATATCCCAACAATATAATTTCACAGTAATGTCATTTTAATATAGCAGTGAGGATAATGTTCCTGTGTGAAGAGCTGCTCACCTCGGGGCAGTACTGGCCCTGTTAAAGCTGACAGCAGCGTACTCAATGAATTCTTGTTGCTCCATGTGTCTGAGGGGCCGAGCTGCTCTGATGTTGGAGTAGAGAGGATCTGCCTGGTTGTTGGAGAAGTGGACCCTTGTCGACTGAAGGTCCTCCTGCTCCTCCGGCTGTCCCTGATCAGGTAGACAAACTAAATTACTTTCAGGATGTCAAAAGAGCAACATGAAGTCCTTCTCAGTCAGATGAGTTTTCTAGAAGCACTTGAAGACAGTGAGTGACTCAGCAGTATGAATGAACAGCAACCAGAATGGGTTTTCTTTTCTTCTAGAATAATATACGTAACTATTCTCAGCTGTTCCCTGTTGTCTGCTCTCTCTTCAGGATCAGAAGGTTCCTTGGAAGCCCTCTTTTTTCTGGTTAGGAGAATTAAAAAATGATTGAATGTTTTAGTTCTGACAAACTGACTTTCAATGATTTAACAAACTGATTCAGTGAAACAGAACTGCTCACCTGATCCACAGGAAGACAGACAGGGAAATGATAGCCAGGAGAACAACAGTGATTGTTCCAGCAGCTGCTAATTTCCTTCCTGCTCCTGCAAGAGAAAACACAGTTAATTTAGGTGTTACAGCATGTTTGGGCCAAATGGTCCCATAGAGTGATAAATGACAAAACAACAAAAACACTGTCCAGGTCCATGTGTACATATTACATCCATTCATTTTCTACAGGTGGAATATCTGTCAGTGCAGTATATCCTGATCAATACTGGATCTTTTAAGCCCAAAAAAATAAACTTCTCCGTACTCAGCAGTGGACAAAAAATGTAATGGAAGTTTTTTAATTACGTCTGACATATTTTTCTTACTTATTGGTGCAATATATACACCCAAACCAATCAGCAATAGGCTGATTTGATTCAATATATAGACAGACAATTAATCACTCCAAAGCTCACCTTCTCCAGGTGACCTGAAACATCTCAACTTTCTTTGCTGTAGCTCGATATTTAGACACAATCTATGTAAGATTCCCTGTGTTTTGCCGGTTGGGGGGAAGTCACAGACAATTCAGGTAAACCCTTGTTAATTAATGGCCTGATTTACCGTCTAAATATGTGTGTGTGAAGGACTTCTTCCATTCAAATTGCCTCTGCTGCTTTTCCTTGTGTAAGCTATCGTTCACACCATGTCTGCGTTGCTTGTGCATGGCAGAACATCTTGATTTTTATTTTGGTGCCCATGTTAACAGATTAGAGCGGTCACACTGCTGCAGACACAGCTGAGACATGAGTGAGGACACTTCACCAGAGAGTGAAGGTCTCCTCCTCTTTTTACCACAAGCTGCACGTGTCTGCCAGCAAAAGAGGAAAGTGAAAAGGATCTGTTGGTAGTCACAGCCACATATTTCAGTACAGTTTAAACTTCCCTTTCAAAGTAAAAGCACTGTAGTAATCTTTTATTTTTAACATGAATTCTACGGTTGAAGGGCAGTATCTTTCCACTTCGCTCTCTCCGGTTAACAACCCACATGTGACTGCTTTCTGGTTACCACTCTTCACATTTATGTTTAGACTACATATATATATATATATATATATATATATATATATATATATGGCATTGTAAATTATATGACTTAAAAACTTTGACTTCTCGTGGACATGATATAAGGATGTGTATGTGGAAACACAGGGCTGGCATCTACAGCAGCAGCTGACACTCTCTGTGTGAACGCCGCTGCTCAGTCGGCCAACGTTCGGCCCACTGTTTTGTTGCCTTGATTAACACTGCCTTGTGTATAATTGCAATGAGTTTTTTTAGAATTTGTTTTTCCGCCGGTGGTTGCAAATGAAGTCCTTATTTTAAGTTGCAATTGTTTTGTATTTACTCGTTTGTCTATTTTTTTTTTTTTCATCTGTTTCTTGCAAGCTAGCTGCTCAGGGTAGCTGTCACTGTTTAGTTCCTTGCTCAGGGTGTTTTAAGTGCAATATTGTAAAGGTTGTTTGCAGCAGTGTTTGTCCAGGGTCTATTGAATCACAAGTGGGTATATATTTGCCTTGTGAACTCTGCTTTCCCTATCCTTGTGTGCTTTTGGTTGTTTGTTTATAGTTTAGTTTTTTCCTTTTTTGTCTTTTTGTCGTGTCCGAGGGCTTAGAGTTTACGGCGCTTGTGAACATTTACCTCGGCTGCATTTAGCTGCAGCCCCTCCCCTGAGATAGGATTTCCCTGTCACTTCATTATAGATGCTTTAATCTTGTTGAACCTGGTGAAATCCCTGATTAAACAACATTTATTTTCATACACGTTAGTTTCTAACTATGTATTTATATATTTTACAATATTTCATCAAAATAGTTCATTTAAAGAACTTCGTTAAAAATTAAGAATGTTATATATTTCTAAATCTACCTCCATATTCATTTGTGAAATCCTCTGGTAGAAGAGGTGCAATAGGTGGAATAGTACGACAACTCTTACTTTATATTCTTTAAGTCCTAAGGTGGCATTATCTGTACCTATAATAAATTCTGGTAGACTCTCGTAGGACCTTACCTGGTTAGATATAGATGGATGATGCATTATATCACATGCTGT
>NW_026136721.1:34315156-34400156 GCF_905237075.1 Dicentrarchus labrax
CTTTATTCAGATTGAGTCTCTGCAGTTTGTCAGAGATCAGCTGTTCTTCTCTGGTCTCAGCTCTGAAGTCCAACCCCTCCCATCTGAGAGAGCTGGACCTGAGTAACAACAAGCTGCAGGATTCAGGAGTGAAGCTGCTGTGTGGTTTTCTGGAGAGTCCACACTGTAGACTGGAGACTCTGAGGTCAGACACCATGTTTTCTTTCTGTGCTGAGATGAATGTGATGTTAAGTTGTGCTGACAGTAAAGTGCAGACATAAGGCTGATATTATACTGATCCACACTGAGTATCTGAATGCTAAAGGCTGTTTTCTTCTTCAGTGGTTTAGTCCATTGACTGTGGCAGAGCAATGTTGAGCTCCACATTTAAAACCTTCATAGAACAAGAAGAATCTACACTGAATAATTCACTGTGAACCTCTTCAGCTCTGGATTTTACATTAAAGGTCACCTTGTGGTTTAAATCATCCATAAAAATAAGTTCATTGGGCGCCTGGTTAGCTCAGTCGGTAGAGCTGGTGACCCGTATACGAAGCTGCTGCAGCGGCCCGGGTTCGAATCCGACCTGTGGCCCTTTGCTGCATCCCCTCTCTCTACACCCCCCCTTCCTGTTCTTCAGCTTTCTCTGTCAAATAAAGGCAAAAAAATAACTTCAACAAATAAATAAAATAAATTAATTAACACAAAGAATAAATAAAAAATCTTTATTTCAACTGTCAGACAATAACGAATATATTTTATGAAGCTTTGTAGCATGGCTCTCTGTAATGTGCGTAGCATTAGCTCTCTGTAATGTAGCGTAGCATTAGCTCTCTGTAATGTAGCGTAGCATTAGCTCTCTGTAATGTAGCGTAGCATTAGCTCTCTGTAATGTAGCGTAGCATTAGCTCTCTGTAATGTAGCGTAGCATTAGCTCTCTGACTCGTAGCGTAGCATTAGCTCTCTGTAATGTAGCGTAGCATTAGCTCTCTGACTCGTAGCGTAGCATTAGCTCTCTGTAATGTAGCGTAGCATTAGCTCTCTGTAATGTAGTGTAGCATTAGCTCTCTGTCTCGTAGCGTAGCATTAGCTGCCTCGTAGCATAGCATTAGCTCACTGTAATGTAGCGTAGCATTAGCTCTCTGTAATGTAGCGTAGCATTAGCTCTCTGTAATGTAGCGTAGCATTAGCTCTCTGTAATGTAGCGTAGCATTAGCTCTCTGTAATGTAGTGTAGCATTAGCTCTGTCTCGTAGCGTAGCATTAGCTGTCTTGTAGCGTAGCATTAGCTCACTGTAATGTAGCGTAGCTTTAGCTCTCTGTAATGTAGCGTAGCATTAGCTCTCTGTAATGTAGCATAGCATTAGCTCTCTGTAATGTAGCATAGCATTAGCACTCTGACTCGTAGCGTAGCATTAGCTCTCTGTAATGTAGCATAGAATTAGCACTCTGACTCATAGCATAGCATTAGCTCTCTGTAATGTAGCATAGCATTAGCTCTCTGTAATGTAGCATAGCATTAGAACTCTGACTCATAGCATAGCATTAGCTCTCTGTAATGTAGCATAGCATTAGCTCTCTGTAATGTAGCATAGCATTAGCACTCTGACTCATAGCATAGCATTAGCTCTCTGTAATGTAGCATAGCATTAGCTCTCTGTAATGTAGCATAGCATTAGCTCTCCTTCTTTTAGCGACTTTCAAAGTTTTTCATACACGCTAGCTTCATTAGCATTAGCAGTTAGCTTCTCCCTCTCCTCTGTCCTGCTCAGTGTGTCAGATGTTCAGTTATTCCTCTGCCTCCTTTAATGATAATGGTTCTTGTATTAAATGTAGTTTATTTACTGCGCTGGAGGCGAGGCTTAGTGAGTTAGAGGAACGGCACCGCACCACGGAGATATCTTTAGCCGCTATAGTTAGCCAGCCCCCGGTAGTTCCTCCGGTAGTTCCTCCGGTAGTTCCTCCGGTAGTTCCCCGGTAGTTCCTCCGGTAGTTCCTCGAGTAGTTCCTCCGGTAGTTCCTCCGGTAGTTCCTCGGTAGTTCCTCCGGTAGTTCCTGTAGTTCCTCCGGTAGTTCCTCCGGTAGTTCCTCCGGTAGTTCCTCCGGTAGTTCCCCCGGTAGTTCCTCCGGTAGTTCCTCGAGTAGTTCCTCCGGTAGTTCCTCCGGTAGTTACCCCGGTAGTTCCTCCGGTAGTTCCTCCGGTAGTTCCTCCGGTAGTTCCTCGAGTAGTTCCTCCGGTAGTTACCCCGGTAGTTCCTCCGGTAGTTACCCCGGTAGTTCCGGTAGTTCCTCCGGTAGTTCCTCCGTAGTTCCTCGAGTAGTTCCTCCGGTAGTGGTTCCTCCGGTAGTTCCCGAGCAGCCGGGCAGACAGGGAGTCTGGGTGACTGAGCGAAGGAAGACTAAAACACCGAAGCCCACAGTTCACCACCAACCCATTCACGTTTCTAATACATTTTCCCCACTCAGCGATTCACCCGCTGAGGAACCAACTCTGGTTATTGGCAGCTCCATAGTCAGAAACGTGAAGTTAGTGAAGCCAGCGGCCATAGTTAAATGTATCCCTGGGGCCAGAGCGGGCGACATTGAATCAAATTTAAAACTGCTGGCTAAAGATAAACGTAAATACAGTAAGATTGTTATCCACGTCGGCGGTAACGACACCCGTTTACGCCAATCGGAGGTCACTAAGATTAATGTGGAGTCGGTGTGTAACTATGCTAAGACAATGTCGGACTCCGTAGTTTTCTCTGGACCCCTCCCCAATGTGACCAGTGATGACATGTATAGCCGCATGTCGTCATTCCACCGCTGGCTGTCGAGGTGGTGTCCAGCAAACGATGTGGGCTTCATTGATAACTGGAAGCCTTTTGGGGAAAACCTGGTCTGATTAGGAGAGACGGCATCCATCCCACTTTGGATGGAGCGGCTCTCTTATCTAGAAATATGGCAAAGTTTATTTCTAAAACCTGACAGTCCAGAGTTAGGACCAGGAAGCAGAGCTGCTGTCTTACACACTCCTCTGCGCTTTCTTTAGAACAGTCACCCACCCAAAACCCCATAGAGACTGTGTCTGTCCCCCGACCACCTAAATTATTTAAAGAAATAAAAACAAGAGGAGTTCAACATAAAAATCTAATAAAAATTAAAACCAACTCCTCAGTAGCACAAAATAAGAGAATGAAATGTGGGCTGTTAAATATCAGGTCTCTGTCCTCTAAAGCTGTTTTAGTGAATGAATTAATATCAGATTATGATATTGATTTACTTTGTCTTACTGAGACCTGGTTGTCCCACGAGGAGTATGTTAGCCTAAATGAATCCCCCCCCCAGTCATATTAATACTCACATTCCTCGAGGCACAGGCCGAGGAGGTGGAGTAGCAGCTATATATGATTCGAGCGTTTTAAAGGACCCTAAACCTAAACTAAATTATAATTCATTTGAAAGCCTTGTTCTTAGTCTTTCTCACCCAAACTGGAAAACACTGCAGCCAGTTCTATTTGTTATAGTGTACCGTGCTCCTGGACCATACTCTGATTTTATATCTGAATTCTCAGAGTTTCTATCAAGTTTAGTCCTTAAATCAGATAAAGTAATTATTGTAGGTGATTTTAATATTCATGTGGATGTTGACAATGACAGCCTTAGTAACGCATTTATATCATTTATAGACTCAATTGGCTTCTGTCAGAGTGTAAATAAACCAACTCATTGTTTTAATCACACTCTTGACCTTGTTCTATCATATGGCATTGATATTGAACATTTAATAGTCTTCCCACATAATCCTTTCCTATCTGACCATTATTTAATAACTTTTGAATTCATACTATTAGATTATAAGCCATTAGGCAAAACTTCCTACAGCAGATGTCTATCTGACAGTGCTGTAGCTAAATTTAAGGAGGAGATTCCTTCAGTGTTTAATTCAATGCCATGTCTGAATTTAACAGAGTCCTATAATGACTTTAGTCCCTCTGAAATTGATAATCTTGTCCATGGTGCTACAGGCTCACTACGATCAACATTAGACTCTATCGCTCCTATAAAAAGGAAATTATTAAAACATAGGAGACTAGCACCTTGGTATAACCACCAAACCCGCCAGTTAAAGCAAATAGCTAGAAAATCTGAAAGGAAATGGCGCTCTTCCAAATTATCAGAATATCGCTCAAATTGGCAAGATAATCTTAAAACCTATAGAAAGGCCCTCCGTAAGCAGGAACATTGTCTTCTACACTCACATCTTTTATTCTTTATTCAGATTGAGTCTCTGCAGTTTGTCAGAGATCAGCTGTTCTTCTCTGGTCTCAGCTCTGAAGTCCAACCCCTCCCATCTGAGAGAGCTGGACCTGAGTAACAACAACTACCTGAAGGATTCAGGAGTGAAGCTGCTGTGTGGTTTTCTGGAGAGTCCACACTGTAGACTGGAGACTCTGAGGTCAGACACCATGTTTTCTTTCTGTGCTGAGATGAATGTGATGTTAAGTTGTGCTGACAGTAAAGTGCAGACATAAGGCTGATATTATACTGATCCACACTGAGTATCTGAATGCTAAAGGCTGTTTTCTTCTTCAGTGGTTTAGTCCATTGACTGTGGCAGAGCAATGTTGAGCTCCACATTTAAAACCTTCATAGAACAAGAAGAATCTACACTGAATAATTCACTGTGAACCTCTTCAGCTCTGGATTTTACATTAAAGGTCACCTTGTGGTTTAAATCATCCATAAAAATAAGTTCATTGGGCGCCTGGTTAGCTCAGTCGGTAGAGCTGGTGACCCGTATACGAAGCTGCTGCAGCGGCCCGGGTTCGAATCCGACCTGTGGCCCTTTGCTGCATCCCCTCTCTCTACCCCCCCCCTTCCTGCTCTTCAGCTTTCTCTGTCAAATAAAGGCAAAAAAATAACTTCAACAAATAAATAAAATAAATTAATTAACACAAAGAATAAATAAAAAATCTTTATTTCAACTGTCAGACAATAACGAATATATTTTATGAAGCTTTGTAGCATTAGCTCTCTGTAATGTAGCGTAGCATTAGCTCTCTGTAATGTAGCGTAGCATTAGCTCTCTGTAATGTAGCGTAGCATTAGCTGTCTGACGTAATGTAGCGTAGCATTAGCTCTCTGTAATGTAATGTAGGTAGCATTAGCTTATAGCATTAGCTCTCTGTCTGCGTAAATGTATAGCGTAGCATTAGCTCTCTGTAATGTAGTGTAGCATTAGCTTCGTAATGTAGGTAACATGACTCTTGTAGCGTAGCATTAGCTCTCCGTAATGTAGCATAGCATTTGTCTCCGTAATGTAGCGTAGCATTAGCTCTCCGTAATGTAGCATAGATAGTCTCTTAATGTAGCGTAGCATTAGCTCTCTGTAAGCGTAGCATTAGCTCTCTGACTCGTAGCGTAGCATTAGCTCTCTGACTTGTAGCGTAGCATTAGCTCTCTGTAATCGTAGCGTAGCATTAGCTCTCTGCGTAGCATTAGCTGTCTGACTCGTAGCGTAGCATTGCTCTCTGTGTTGATCTACACATTAAAAACCTGAACACATCTGATTGGATTATAAATGATTTTATCTTCATCATTTATTCTTTAAACTTGTACATTGTAAACCTTCTTCAGCTCTGAACAGATTATTAAACACTGAATGATTTCAAGCAGGAACATTGTCTTCTAAACTCACATCTTTTATTCTTTATTCAGATTGAGTGGCTGCAGGTTGTCAGAGATCATCTGTTCTTCTCTGGTCTCAGCTCTGAAGTCCAACCCCTCCCATCTGAGAGAGCTGGACCTGACTAACAACATCAACCTGAAGGATTCAGATGTGAAGCTGCTGTCTGATCTTGTGGAGAGTCCACACTGTAGACTGCAGACTCTGAGGTCAGTAGAGGGTCTGAGTCAGTCCATGCTGGTTCCAGCAGTCTTGGACTAAACACAGATCCAGTATTTGCTGCTTTCCTCAGTGAAGCTGTGAGAGGAGAATGGGGACAGGCTTCAGGATTGGACAGACAGACAGACAGAGAGAGAACAGTCAGCCAATCAGAGAGCCAGAAGCTTGTTGTGATCATGTGTTTGAGTTGATGTGAAGACGACTGTTGTTGTTGTGTTCATGTGTTCAGGAAATAAAGCTGGATTCCAGCTGACAGCATTACAAGATGTATAGAGACAGTGGTCCTCATTCATCCAGTCTGATCTCACACTGTTTGTTCTCTCATTTCTACACTAAACAACTGATCAGTTGGTCTTTGTCACAGCTCTGAGATCAGTCTGACTGAAGCCTGCAAACAACCATCATTACATTTAGTGATTTATAGTAATTAGTTGCAGTTACTAGTTACTTCTTCCCAAAAGTAACTAAATTAGTTACTCAGTTACAAATTATAAAAGTAACTAAATTAGTTACTCAGTTACAAATAATAAAAGTAACTAGTTACTTCAGTAAGTAACTATTGTGTTACTTTCAAGTACATTTTTAAATGCTCAAATGTGACCCCACCTCCACCCCTCTTTAACGGAACTTAAAATACATGTTCATGTTCAATTATTTATGATAAATCTGAATATTATAATGAGATGGACACTTAATACAATCCATTATTAACAGAAACAATGTACACAAATCTAAACTATTTTAATGTTGCTGTGGGACAAAGTGAGACTAGCCTCCAATCAAATGCCATGTATGTAGATATTATGTTTATATATCGGATCCATACAAATAACACAATAGATGTTTTGGAACTTTTGATATTTATTGGCCCTCAACAGGCCACAACTGGGCAAAATTAAATTATGCTTGTTAACCACTATACCAAAAATAAATAACAAATATATACACTCTTTGTAGTGCAAATAAAACAAAAAAAACTTCAGACAATTGGCAGATATACTGTACTTCAAGTATTTTCTTCCTTGAAAAAGTAGAACAGTGTAACAATATGAGGTGCTTTCAATCTAACTGAAAAGTACAATGTATAGCAAAACTAAGGAATCCAAATATAAACAGGTAATACATACGAAATAAAAAATACATCTCCATAAATATAAATCTCTTTCTCTGGCCATTGACAATCTCACTTCAAGAGGCTGCAGCCAGCCAACAAATAAATCTAAATTAAATGATGCTCTTTAAGCAATGTACCAAAAATGTATTCAAACAATATATACTCTCTTTTTAGTGCAAATGTAATAAGATGCAACACAACTCGCCATACCTGTCTCTCGTTGACTGACTCGCTTGTGTTGTTCGTTGTGTGTCCGACTATGGGTGCTTTCAAACACCCGCCCAAGCGCTACCTCTGTTTGGCAGTACCATGGTAACGGTTTTACTTAAGATCAGGGAAGAGTAATCAATTATGGCTTGACTCGTTACTGACTAACAAGGAGGAACAGTAAAAAAGTTATTTGCCTCTCGGGTCGATCTATTGGTCTCATGAAAACACAGATTCAATTATAGTAACTGTCACATTTTTGTCTCGTTGTTAGATGTCCAGAGTAATAGTTTGAATATGTTACTGAAATTTGTCCTGTAACGATTTCAGATGAAACATTCAAATGTGACTGAGACTGTGGTTTTTATCAGCTTTGAACCCTAACAGCAGTAAATGCATCATTCCAGTGGGCAGTGAATGTCTCTCTGTTTCTGCAGTAATGATGTGTTCAGACCCTGCTGCTCTTTATACTGGATGTGCTGATGGAGGGAGTCTCTGTAAACACTGATTTATCTCTGCTGTCCTCTGTCTCCTTCTCTCCTCAGCTGGAAGTGATCTCAGTCAGAGTGTGAGCGGTGAGGAAGGAGGTTGTGTTGGAGGATCCGCTGTGTCCTGATGATCCAGAGAGGTTGAAGCAGCAGCATCACTCCACACATAGAAGCGGTATTGCAGTGCGTGATACTGCCTCACTATAATGTAATGTCCTATAAAAATATAATAAATAAATACAAAATGTCTGACAGGAAATGTACTTTTTAAAAAATGTTTATGCGTAAAAATAAACAATTCTGGCAGTTTTCCTAGTACATACACTTCGCAAGTGTAAAGAGAATGCCAGGTGAACATCATCCAACATTAGTGCAAGCCAACTCACAATAACAACAAGCACATTAGTGCTTCAATACAATAAATTCGGGGCAATTGAAATAAAATTAAAATAAACATCTCAAAATAAATAATAATAATAATAAAATATATATAAAATAGAATAAACATTGATTTCATAAGGGGGATTCAAATCAATTTTAACTATCCATTTCAGTGGGAAAGTTCTTTAAGTTATCATATAATTTTTGTGCCTTAATTTTTGTTAGAAGTTTTAAAGATTTCATGTACAATTTAAATTCATTCATGAAGACAATAAATTTGGGTGATGACTTCATAACTCTATTTTTGTGGATAAAAAATTTGGCTAGACAAAGGATTACATTGCAACAGAGTTCATCATTTTTGTTTTGCAAGCTTATACCGAAAGTGACATCATCTCTAGAGATATCAGCTGGAAATAAAACTATTTTTGGTTTGATCCAATTGTGAATGTTAACCCAGAATGTTTGTATTATATCACATGAGAAGAAGATATGGTCCGCGGTTTCAATGTCATTTTCACAGAATGTGCATAAATTGTCACCGATATTAAAGCGTAGTCTAAGTCATTCTTTAGAAGGATAAATGTTGTTCATAATTTTAAAGTGTGTTTCTTTCATTTTAAATTACAAAAAGCATTATCATATTATTTTTGTTTTGTCTACCGGGGAACAATGTTTCAGTGAGGCAGTTTCTTATAAAATGATTGTTACATTTTTTGTCCATGATTAAAATCCCCTGTATTGACAATGGGCCCAGTTGTGGTATTATAGGTTGGTGGGCCAATATATTTTTTGTTAGAAATATAAATCCATGAGGAAGTGCTTTTTGTAATTTAATAAAGTCTGTCTGATTTGGAAGGGTTGAATTTATGTTCAGTGCAAAATTGTTGATAATCTAAGAGATTGCCATTGGCATCCATTAAGTCAACTACAGACCATATATTCCTCTCATACCAATCCTGATAATATAATGATTTATTTCGGTCTAAAACATATCTATTATTCCAAAGCATAGTAGTGTGAGGTGAGAAGTTATATCACATATAGCATTTTCCAATATAATAGAATTTGTTTATGAAACTCTGACAATGGTATAGGTCATTTATCGATGTTGAAGTCTGCCATAAGAAGACATTTTAAACCTCCAATCTTATTGAATAGGGAATTTGGGACACAGTACCAAAATGAGTTGCTATGTTTGAACCAAGATTTCAGCTTATTCATTTTTAAGGTTTCATTGAGGCAATCAAAATCAATAACTTTTAAACCACCATCTTTAATTTCTTTAACCATATTGCTTTTTTTCATATAGTGTGGCTTGTTTCTCCAAATGAAATTCAGATTCATTTGGTTAATAGATTTGATTAGTTTATTTGAAATGGCATTAGAGTAGGCTGGGTAAATGCACCTTGATAAACATTCCATCTTGGTTAGGTAAATTCGGCCGAGTATTGAGAGGTCTCTTTGGAGCCATACATTTAATTTGGCTTTACTCTCTTTTATTTTTTTCTACATTCAAGTATTGACTTTGTATTTGGTCTTTTGTAAGGTGTACTCCAAGGTATTTAATTTCTGACTTGATAGGGATGTTACAGATGTCTTTTAGAGTTGTATCATGAATTTCAAATAGTTCACATTTATTTAAATTCAAAGTTAACCCTGAAACTTTGGAGAATTTCTTTATTTTTTCGATTGAGGAAATGTACTTTTAGTCTTTGTCAACGTGCACATGTTTATTGAGAATGGGATGTCTACATGGCTGTGAGTCAGTGTGTTTGTATTGTAATACCTATACTGAACATCTTTAATCTTGCCCTTGACAAACACCCCCAATATTAAAATAAGATGAAAATAAATAAATAAAATTCATTTGAAACTTAATGTTTTATTATTTTCCTGGCAGAAATTGGGCTTCCATACAAGGTCTGGATGAAAAAAGACAATATGTTGTTAAATGTTAGACTTTCATCTGATGACATCATGATGACATCATCACTGTCTCTGTCACTGTAACCCATATTAGATGTTAAATGGGCTGCGATGGCTGTGAGTTTCACTGCATGCAAGGAAAACAAACATTTAGCAGGCTTAAGGACAGTTTACACCTCTATGTGTTCTATGGAAGAGACTTCATGCCAGACTTCATTTAAAAATCGTCCGCTTTAAAACAACAAGAGTCCACAAGAGTTTAATATAAGATGTCAAACAAATGAATGTAGTCTTACAGTTTATTCAGCTGATATAAAAGGAGACTTTGTGCCAGACTTCATATGAAAATCTTCCTCTTTCAGCCCGTTTCTACCAAAATACCAAGGCAGTCTTAAATACAACACATTTTCAATGGAGTTTGGCACAACTTTCTGTTCAACCTGCAGCATCTGAAGCACTGCCCAATAAAGTCCGTGTAGAGCCAGAGTGTGTGGTGTATTGAAAGGCTTCATCCAGCGGGGGGCGCTGCAGGACACAGTGATGATGATTAGTTATCTATCTATCTATCTATCTATCTATCTATCTATCTATCTATCTATCTATCTATCTATCTATCTATCTATCTATGGTTAGAAGCGGTGGAAAAGGTAAGTAAGTGAAAGTTGAGGTTAATATTTATGAATTATTAATGTTTTTGTACATTATTTTACTGCTTTATTTTATCATATATAGCGGATTCAATCAATAATCTATAATCAATAAACACTTGGTTCCATTCTCAGGAAACATGGCATTTCTTTTCACTGCTATGCGGATGACAGCCAGATCTATGTCCCCCTCAAAAAGTCTGATTCCTACTCTGTTGACCCACTGCTAAAGTGCTAAAGACCCACCCCCCCACCCCCAGTTGATCTGGGTTCTTTAGCGCATTATTGCAAACCAATTGTAAAAGATCTGGGGGTAAAGTTGACTCAGACCTTAAATTTGACAGCCAGATTAAAGCTGTAGTGAAATCTAGCTTTTTCCAGTTAAGGCAGCTGGCCAAGATCAAACCAGTCCTTCAGAGACAGCACTTTGAGACAGTAATCCACGCCTTTGTGACCACTCGGCTGGATTACTGTAATGCACTTTATTAAGGGGTTAGTGGGTCTTCCATTGCTCGTCTTCAACTAGTACAAAATGCTGCTGCACGTCTTTTAACTGGCACACGCAAGTATGAGCACATTTCACCTATTTTAGCTTCACTCCACTGGCTGCCCGTCCATTTGAGGATTCATTTTAAAATTCTTTTATTTGCTTTTAAAGCCTTGAATGGCCTTGCCCCACCTTACCTCTCTGAGCTGCTGCACCCCTACACTCCCAGCCGATCTCTCAGGTCAGCTGACCAGCTGCTCCTGACAGTGCCTAAAGCTAGGCTTAAGCTCAGAGGGGATCGAGTGTTTGCAGTTGCAGCTCCTAAACTTTGGAATGGATTGCCGCTCCACATTAGACAGTCTTCCTCTCTGTCTCATTTTAAAACTCTTCTTAAGATGTGTCTCTTTTATGTGTATACATGCATATTTTTATCTTGTGCAGGCAGTGCATTTTATTTATTTATGTTATTTATTTTACTTATTTTATTCTATTTTGTTTTTATTTTATTGCTTTTATCTTTTACTGTGTACTTCATCTTTTTTTTATTGTGCTTCTATTGTGTTATCTATTTATTCTGTATATCTTTTTGTGCAGCACTTTGGAAGCCTTGTGTTTGTTAAAATCGTGCTATATAAATAAAGTGGATTGGATTGGATTGGATAAACAGTGTATAAACCCTATGTTTTATATGTATCTGATTCAATCAATAACCTATAATCAATAAACAGTGTATAAACTCTATGTTCTGTATGTAGCTAATCAATCAATAATCAATAAACAGTGTATAAACTCTATATTCTATATGTATCTGATTCAATCAATAATCTATAATCAATAAACAGTATATAAACTCTATGTTCTATATGTATCTGATTCAATCAATAATCTATAATCAATAAACAGTGTATAGACTCTATGTTCTATATGTATCTGATTCAATCAATAATCTATAATCAATAAACAGTATATAAACTCTATGTTCTATATGTAGCTGATCAATCAATAATCTATAATCAATAATCAGTGTATAAACTCTATGTTCTACATGTATCTGATTCAATCAATAATCAATAAACTGTATAAACTCTGTTCTATATGTATCTGATTCAATCAATAATCAATAAACTCTATAAACTCTATGTTCTACATGTATCTGATTCAATCAATAATCAATAATCAGTGTATAAACTCTATGTTATTTATGTATCTGATTCAATCAATAATCTATAATCAATAATCAGTGTATAAACTCTATGTTCTATATGTATCTGATTCAATCAATAATCTATAATCAGTGTATAAACTCTATGTTCTGTATGTAGCTGATTCAATCAATAACCTATAATCAATAAACAGTGTATAAACTCTATGTTCTGTATGTAGCTGATCAATCAATAATCAATAAACAGTGTATAAACTCTATGTTCTATATGTATCTGATTCAATCAATAATCTATAATCAATAAACAGTGTATAAACTCTATGTTTTATATGTATCTGATTCAATCAATAACCTATAATCAATAAACAGTGTATAAACTCTATGTTTTATATGTATCTGATTCAATCAATAACCTATAATCAATAAACAGTGTATAAACTCTATGTTCTGTATGTAGCTAATCAATCAATAATCAACAAAAAGTGTATAAACTCTATGTTCTATATGTATCTGATTCAATCAATAATCAATAATCAGTGTATAAACTCTATGTTCTATATGTATCTGATTCAATCAATAATCAATAAACTCTATAAACTCTATGTTCTACATGTATCTGATTCAATCAATAATCAATAATCAGTGTATAAACTTTATGTTCTGTATGTAGCTAATCAATCAATAATCAATAATCAGTGTATAAACTCTATGTTCTACATGTATCTGATTCAATCAATAATCAATAAACAGTGTATAAACTCTATGTTCTATATGTATCTGATTCAATCAATAATCAATAAACAGTGTATAAACTCTATGTTCTATATGTATCTGAGTCAATCAATAATCAATAAACAGTGTATAAACTCTATGTTCTATATGTATCTGATTCAATCAATAATCAATAAACAGTGTATAAACTCTATGTTCTATATGTATCTGATTCAATCAATAACCTATAATCAATAAACAGTGTATAAACTCTATGTTCTGTAAGTAGCTAATCAATCTATAATCAATAAACAGTGTATAAACTCTATGTTCTACATGTATCTGATTCAATCAATAATCAATAAAAAGTGTATAAACTCTATGTTCTATATGTATCTGATTCAATCAATAATCAATAATCAGTGTATAAACTCTATGTTCTATATGTATCTGATTCAATCAATAATCAATAATCAGTGTATAAACTCTATGTTCTACATGTATCTGACTCAATCAATAAGCTATAATCAATAATCAGTGTATAAACTCTATGTTCTGTATGTAGCTAATCAATCAATAATCAACAAAAAGTGTATAAACTCTATGTTCTATATGTATCTGATTCAATCAATAATCAATAATCAGTGTATAAACTCTATGTTCTATATGTATCTGATTCAATCAATAACCTATAATCAATAAACAGTGTATAAACTCGATGTTCTATATGTATCTGATTCAATCAATAACCTATAATCAATAATCAGTGTATAAACTCTATGTTCTATATGTATCTGATTCAATCAATAATCAATAAACAGTGTATAAACTCTATATTCTACATGTATCTGACTCAATCAATAACCTATAATCAATAAGTGTACACATTAAGTCCTCCTCTGTCTCACACTGTTTCTGCAGGTATTTCTGTGGTTCTGGATCTGAGTCCAAACTAGCAGGGATCATCTGGACCCTGGTTCTCCAACATCAGTGTGACCAACGTAGCTGAGAGACTGAAGGTGAATCCTGGCACTCACAAACAGGAAGTACAGTACAGCTGGAAGTATGGAAGCCAGAGGGTTGTGGAGGCAGAGAGGTGAGGCAGAGATACTGTGTGAGCTGGACAGGTGTGTGCAGGTGTTCTAACAGCAACAGGAAGTTACTTATTGGAGTTTGGCTGCTGATTTGAGCGCTCACCAACACACAGTGACACTGGGCTCATGGAGGAGATTAAAGTGGACCTTCGGTTCTGCTGGCTCCCTCCCTCTCAGCTAATGTAAAGACTGTATCAGAGTGATGTTTCAGCAGCACAGTACAGTCGGATCATTTCAACCATGTTTAAGTTCTTCTTCTGTCAGCTTTTACAGCACTTAATGATTGCACTGAAACAGGAATATAAAAGCTTTATCCAACCTACATTTACATTTTAATTCAACTGATTATAGTCTCATTATTTTAGGGATTGACTGATAGTCTTTAAATTAACATTAATAACTCCTGCAGTACTCCAAAGTACCCCTAGGGGGCACCTGGATCCCCGTTTCATTTCAACCCTTTCTACACCAAAATCAGTGCATATTTGTGGTTTCTTCAAACTGTATAAAGCCGCTAAAAACTCAGTTCCCAGAGAAACAGGAGGTTAAAATCAGCTCCCCTACAGACAGAAACAGCGTCTGAACAAGGCTTCATCACAACGATCTGCTTAATAAATGTTTCATGCTGTTTTTCAGCAGCTCCTTCACATTACGTAATATAGAATATATCTATAATATAGTGCTGGGCAGTAAGGCATCCCCAGTAACCAGTAGAGTAACTAATTACTAATACATCTCAGTAATAATTCAGTTACCCTCCCAAATATAACTAGTTACAGCTTTACTGGAAATACTCCATTACTCTGATTTTAACAAACAAAACTGGATTTTAATGGTCGTAAATCTGAAGTTTGAACATCTTATTACTGTTGGCAGGTTAATAATTAGTAAAGTAATAAAACTTGTGAACAATACAAAACAAATGTGTCAGAATAAATAATAAATCTCTGAAACAGCCGTTTAAACTGCAGAGAGCGTATTATGTCACCATCATCGTTACATTTATTTACTGTCCTCATCTTTTTGTGTTTTTCATATTTGTACCACGTCATCGCTTTCTGTTCTGTTTGATTGTTTAAATTTAGTTTTTGCACAATAAAGAGTAAAATAACTTCCAAGCACTTCCACTGACAAACAGCAGAGGGCGCTGGTTGCATGTTTGATAAGTAAAATAATCCTGTTTAAATTTCATCACATCATAAAATATGTTAATTTTCTCTCTGATAAAATGTGACTGCAGCTTCTGAGCAAAACATCTCAGTTCAAAACGTGTGTAAACCTCCAACACCTGGACCTCGGGGAGTCGGTATTGATCGATTAATCTGAAAAGTGATTAAAGTATAAAGTTAATTAACATTTAAATATTCACAGATCACAGTGAAACATCTGCAAACATCTGCATTTATTACCGTTTTTCCTTTGATTTGTCACCAGTCTGTAAACCTGTGGTTTGTTTTGATGAGGATGGAGTCACATGACTGCAGGAGGAGGAGGTGGAGGAAGAGGAGGAGGAAGATGAGGAGGTGGAGGAAGAGAAGAAGGAGGAGGAGTCAGTGATGTCAGCAGACTGAGAGTCGGGTCATGACAGGCACTTTTTTTTTCACACAGTCTTTGCCAGAAACTGTTGACTGCAGCTGTGAAATGTCTTGCTGTGTATGTGCAGGACAACACACACACACACACACACACACACACACACACACACACACACACACACACACACACACACACAGAGGAGGGACTATTTCTCTGGAAAGATGACAGGACAATGTTCTTAACTCATCCGGGAAAATCACACTTTCAGGCCTTTGTATGTTTTCAGACACAATTAACACGAGCTTACATGTAGACACACACACACACACACACACACACACACACACACACACACACTCCCACACACACACACACACACTCACACTCACACTCACACACACACACAAAGATAAGAAAAATGATTTTCCAAGATGACTCAAATAAATTCCTCTGATCTTTCCACCAATTTCCCTTTCTGAGCCCAGTAATGAAGCAGCACATGAGCAGAATCAGGTTTATTTCATGCCCACAACACACAGACCTTTAAAACTTTAAAGTCACAATCCTTCAGATTTCATTATTATAAACCCTTTTGGATTTATACTCTGCATTTATTCTACAATCCATTGGATGAATTAGCATTCTGTAACTGGCTCTGCAGAAAGTGGTTTTCATTGTTACTGCTGCAGTATACTTTCCCTGAATGGGATTCAAATTGAACGCCCACGCACACGGAGCCACAGGTTCTCTGTTCAAACAGGGAATCACTGTCACTACTGGTTGGGAAGCTGCAGATTGCAACTAACTGAAGACTGCTCGTGCTCTGAGAGTGAAAGAGAAACTACAGTGGCTGCAAAACATGCCAAACACACAAAATCCCCTTTCACTGTAAAACCTGAGAAGTTAATTTAACTTTAATTGTTTCACATTTAACATTTTTAAGTAGCACTAACCTTAGTTTTGTAAGTTAAAAACATTCTGGATTAAGCAGCTTTTACTAGTAATTTAAAGTGATGATGACTTTGTTTCGTAGTCTTTATTTGTGCTGTGAAAACACTGTAAAAAGTCCTTAATCAGGAATGTTCCTGTAAATAACTAAAACTGAGCTAGTGTCTTAAAATTACTAGTAAAAGCTGCTTATTCAAGTATATTTCTTACAAAATTGAATTTGTGTTACCTAAAATTTTCAATCTAATCAGGTTCAACATTTTTTTTGAGTTTAACACAAGTCAGTGTTTGGTTTGTCCGTTCTGGGCTACTGTAGAAACATGGCGGACTCCACCAGCAGCTGATTAACATCACTGTGCATTAATTTATCAACCACGTTTGTACGTAGCTCACAAATCTGGAAAAAAACAACAGTTTTAATGCCGGAAAGATCGCTGTAAGTCAGCTCCACTGGTAAACCCATTTTAAGGACAGTTTATCTGACCAACAGTCAGGTTTTAATCTAAATACTGACCCAGATTTACGTAGGCAATTTCCACTTGTTTCTATAACTGGAAAACTACATTTCCCAGTTTGCAGACGGAGCTCACAAGATGTCTGACTGCTTCTGGATGTTTGGAAATGATGGATGCAGAACACACTCACACACACCGTGGTGATGCCGACCTATCAGTCGACATATTCATTTTACCTCTCCCTCCCTTTCTCTCTCTCCCTCTCTCTCTCCCTCTCTCTCTCCCCCTCTCTCCCTCTCTCTCTCCCTCTCTCTCTCCCTCTCTCTCCCTGCAGAGAATTGACATCAAACTCATTTAACCTTGAATCAGGAAGTCAATTCTATTTCAGCTCAGGAAATGAACCAGATATAGGAAGAGACAGGAGGAGAGGAGGAAGATAGATAGATAGACAGACAGACAGACAGACAGACAGACAGATAGATAGATGTGTCTAATTATTTCGTCTCTTCAGTTTTCTTCCTGAATGTGAGTCATCACCGCTGAGAGCACGCACATGAATAATATAACACATTAAATATATTATTGATTCGGGTTATGTTAAGAAACTTTTTAGACTTCTTACCTCACAAGAACTAATTCATCAGAAGCTCAAACAGAAACTCTGAGAGATTACATTTTGAGCATTTAATTGATTACAGTGAGGTTAACAATAAAATAATAATTATCGTAAATCAATATATTACTTTTACTTGTATTAAAGGACAGTCCAAGTAATTCTGGAGTGTTTACTACGTCTCAGGTCACAGATTCAGATTTTATTTTATGTGTTTATTTGATAGAGACAGAACACGTTAATGAACATCAATAGAAAAATAAAAGATGTTACGATGCTGGAGTTAGCAAAAAGGCTAATTTACATCTGTAGTCCCTCAAACAAAACAGCATCTTAAAAGTGGAATATGTAGGGCACTCCCTTCAGTCACTCAAGTAAAAGTCTGGGTGAGTACTTAGAAAACACTCATTTTATATTGTGATATTTAGATGTTTCTTTGTTGGAAATTACATAAAATATAGCCAACAGCAAGTAGATTATTATTTGAAACGATTACCAGAAATGATTACCAGCTACCTGACGATCTCCCTCCAGACTGCTGCCACTTTATTGAGGTTTTTGTAGTCAAAGGAGGAAAATCCTTCAACTAAATAGAAACCGGGCGCTCAATATTAAAGGGATTTTGTTGCTGACGCTTTGTCGCAGGATGCGGTGTCAGTGTTCCCTCCACAGACCCTGAGAGTGTAAATCAGTTTTCCCTCGTTGCTTTAAAAAATGGCTAAATGAATGACTCCTTGTCTATACCTTGAAGAAACTCAGTATACTCTAACCAATGCTCACCCTGAGTTTATTAATATCTGGGGTCCCATTATCCCGTTAATGGGTTTAGGCATGAGGAGTGAGATTAGGGTTCGGGATGTTTTGGACCTTCCTCGACCTCACTTGGTCTCGGCTTCATGGACTTCAGTCATAGTTTGGACTCACATGCATATTTGCATTTTATTATATTATTTATTGCAGTATATATTTGTAGTTTTGTTGTTTTTATCTTGTAGGTCCTGTGAGAAGTTCCATTTAAACTGAATGTAAACAAGCAGAAAGAACCAGAACTGTTGAACTGTTGAACTCTTTGATCCAAACAGACAGAACACAACAGTTCCACTCTGTGACTCTTGAACCTTTCAGAGGAAATCATTCCAGATATTTCACCAGGTGACAAACCACACTGAAAATCTTGAAAGCAGACGACAGTCAGTCCACTGATAACGACAACTGAAGTTGATCAGAGAAGAGACGAACTACAAAGAGCACAATGAGCTTCAAGCTGAACCTATCAGACTGGATCCCCAGCAAGCGGACAGATCAGCTGCAGGAGAGCGAAACCATGGCTCTGAGCACCCAGGTCAAGGTGTTGAAGGCTCAACTTCAGGGTGCTGAACAGCACATTGCCTGCCAGGAGCAGAAGATTGATGAGCTCTCTACCAAGCTGGAGACAGAGACTGAAGATTACAAGTCTCTGTGGAAACAGGTCGAAGCCCTCACCAACAACCTCGAGAAAGAGAAGAACTCGAGACTGGTGCCAGTGATGGAAAGCCTGAAAAACCGACTGAAAGAAATGGCTGCAACCAAACTTTCTGCCAAGCTCAGGACTCAGCAGGATGTCTGTCAGGCCCTCAAGACAGAGACTGTTGAGCTGAAAGAAGAGCTGAAGGAACTGGAGGAGGCGACCATCACGGTTATTCAACAGACCCTTGAAAAGATTCCAGAGACTGAAGACTCTGAGGAAAAGCTCCCAGAGAAGAAAAAGAAATGCTCAGTCTGGAAAAGGATCCGCCACTTCTTTGGCCTGAGGAACAGGAACAAGGAGGAGAAAGAATCCCCATCCAACTGAAACCTTTACACCTCTGCTCCACATTAAAACCAGACCTCTTCACCTGAACTACACACCAAACAAGAACTAACACTTCAGCGGCTCAGCACCATCCATCACCAGCTGCATGGAGCAAAAAAAAACTCAATAAATACAGTTTGAAATTGGAGTTATGCCTGTTTAGCTGTGTTTTATATTTTCTTTTTTAAATCTGATGTTGAGTGAATGTCACTGTTTTACCACTCAGTCCTACAGAGCATTATAAGATACTTGCTCGTTTTGTACAGACTTATATTTAACCTTCATTTGACAATCTCACTGAGACACAGAGCTGGTCGACATAGCAACAAAACACTGCTATGAAAAATTATGGAGGTTAAAAAATACAGTTCTTCCTAGAAGATTCAGGGTTCCCCAGTACAGGCTGAACTTTTATAAACGTTCATGTCTGCCCAGTGGTGGACTGTTTGAGGGGCAGGGGCTAAAAAAAAAGGGATGTTGTGATGCATTAATTGGGAAAAGAGCTCAGTCAGGGTTAGGATTAGCCCCCTGGAGGGCACTTCATCATGTTTTATCTACTGTAGATTAACTCATGCAAGTGTCCGACTACCAACGTTTTCGTGTCTTCACCCATTGGATTGTGGAGCGAGCAACAGTGACGCCCTGAGAGATGAGCTGTGTTTACTTTCGACTAGTCCGTAGCAGGAAACAATCTCGTATTCCACATGAACAGTACACTAAAATATGTTTTTGAAGATTTGGATTCTGCCTAGTTTGACAGTTTGATCTGAGTTTTGTGCTATTTTACTCTAAATGGGACCATAATTTGCTAAATGAACATCCTGCTGTGTGGAAGAAGACTGAAACTAGAGACTGAGACCATGAACTCATTAGGAAACTATAAAGCTAATAAATCAAGCGAGGAGTAAGCTCAAAAAATTATTCTCAGCCCTCATTAACATATTTTAAATCAAATATAACTGATATACATTAAATTAAAAGGTTATTCATTTAAAAAATAAAACATATATATTATTAAGATAAACTGAATGCAAACAAATTGAGAAAACTTTACTATATTGTTAAACCACGGCCATTGATAAGAGCAGCCGATCCGGGTACCTTGTCTCGATTTGACTGGTGGTTAATGTAAATTCTTTGAGTTCTTGTCCAATTTAATACCATAAAATAAAAATACTTTATTGTGTTTTAGCTATTAGGAGCCTTAATCCTACAGCCAGCAAGGCAAACTATAATGTTGTGTCATGCTGATCAATTGTTTGTTGTTATATAGAAATAATAAAGTGTCTTTTCAGTCTGACATTCACAACTACCTTATTGAATCGTTTCTGTCGCCTGTCCAATGTAACACTACTGTAAACTAATTCCATCGCTGTGGCGAAGCAGAAACCGCCGTTTGTGTTTATTAATCTACCTTTTACTACCACAGAAGAAGAAAAGAGGAGGGTTTTATCTCCACTTCCTATTACTTTCAGCTGTTTACAAGGTTCATTATTAGAAGGTAGGTCAGCTCAGTTTATTTAAATTATTAAGGTTCAAATCCAGCGCCACACTGTCACACCAAACTCCATTAAAAAAACAGCTGTTTTAAGGAAGGGTGTAAATACTTTATTTCCACGATCACTTCAGTTACAATCAGCACACATCTCATTTACTCATTAACAGCATTAACTAACCTGTGATGAAGAGTTTGACACAGACGGCCCCACAGTTTTATATTTTTATCCTCTCTGTCCATTGCCTCAAGATCTTTTCTTTTACTGTCCTTTGTTGATTAGGAACGTAAAGAAAATCGGCTTTTTAAAAATGATTTGCTCTGTGAAATGTGACACAGCAGCTTTAAGGCGTGGTGGGAACTTTAACTGTGCTTGTTTCACCAAAAAGGGTAAAAGTGAACTCTCACATATTGTTCCTCACAGGACGCTGATTGGTCCGAACCACTGTGGTTTAGACACAAGCAAAAAGGGGCCTCATGATTTTGAGATCTCCAGAATAAGATTATCGAGGCCAGGATAAAGACTCTGTGCAACTCATCTTCCCTTTAATCCAAATTTACCTCATGCAAGTCACATCTCCTTTAAAGATTGCAGTCACTCACGATTGGGTCCACACATAAATATTAAAATTAAATAATGATGACTGATGATTAAATGAGTGCAGATGATCACAACGATTGTAAAAATATCCTCAAAGTGCGTCAAATCACAACTGCGGTTCAGCTGCAGTTGAATCACGTCTGTCACTCATCCAGCAGCGTTTCTCATTTCCATTTTCTTCTTTCTCCATCTTCCTCCCAGTGTGTGTGTTTGTGTGTGTGTGTGTGTGTGGTTGGCTGTCTTTGTGCCAGTCTCCAGTCAGTGTTGAGCATTTGCATAATATGGAATACACATAAAATACACACAAGTACATGTGTGTCTGTGCATGTGTAATGAGCAGGTTTGTGTGAGTGGATGTGAATATTCTTTTTGTGTGTGTGTGTGTGTGTGTGTGTGTGTGTGTGTGTGTGTGTGTGTTTGTGTCTCAGTCGGCGCTGAAATGAAATATAACTCCTCATTGTTATGAAAACCACATCCTGCATTCCCAAATTAGAGAAAAAGAAAATGAGTGGGAGAGCCGACTTTATAAACACAGAAACAAACACAGCTTCACCCTCTTCTTCTTCTCTCGTCTTCTTCGTCTTCTGCAGGTGACAACTCGGATTCATAAACAGTAACACTGAAAAAAAAATGTTTAGAAAGCGAAGACGGCGGCTTTCGTGTGATGAGACTGTGTAACAATATGGATGCAGCGTGTGAGACGTCGTAATGAGATGTTCAGAAGCCTCTTTCATCTTCGTCCAAAACTACAGACACAAAATGTTTAATTTAAGAGAGTTCACTAACAACGACCACGCCATCAAATGTATGAAATAAGAAAAGTTTATTGCACATAATTAACAAATGTGAACCAATGTGGTATACTGAGGGATGAGGGGTGGAGGTAGGTTCGAGGGATGAGGGACGGATGAGGTTGGAGGAATGAAGGTCGGAGGAATGACGGTCAGTTGGCGGAACGATGAATGGATGGAGGGGTTCGGCGCGATGTAAGAGGGAACTGAGTGGGTTGCAAGACACTGAGTGGGGGAACTGTCTCTTCGTATCTCTTGTAGAGAGCCCCAGTGGTTCCGGTATTTGGATAATAGAGGGAGAGAAAAAGAAAGGGTTTGGGTGGGAGGGATGTGGGAAATAAGTCAAGGAGGGAGTGAACGGATAAGGTGTGCTTAAGTAAGTTTTGAGCGGAAATGAAATGATTGCAGGGCGTGGTCTTTGTTCCCGAACCTAGTTATAAAACATCATACAGAGATGAAATTACGTGTTTAAACATATAATATGTGATTTCTGCCACTAGAGGGTCTCTCACATCGAAACAGTAACAAAAGTTTGATCATGAAGCAGCGTGGGATCATTGGAGTTGTTGTCTTCACCACCATTGCCGTCATCATTCAGGAGAAATGTCTTTAACGTCATCAAGTTGTGCGCTCTGGGTGACGTCGCTTCGTTACCTTACGCGCAAAAACGTGGCGGCGATGCACGGTGGCGCCAGCTGATTGGTGTCCAGAAATATGTTTCTGCTTTAGAGATCTTTTGAATAACTGTGTTTTTAGTTTTTATTTAATATTTGATGAAAAAACAGGTCAGATTCTTTTTTATTTTTATTTTGTACTCAATTTCAATACTTGTTTTTCAATCGTTATGGTTTATTGACTTATATAACCTTTTAGCTGAGGTTGTACAGATTGTAGGGATATGAATCATTCCAAGATACTCAATAAACAAATGTTTCAAAGGGTTAAGTGCAAAAAATGTCTTAAAAATCAAAAGATCTTCTCCATGGCTTATGGGAAATCCACTTGTAGCTATTCTCGGGGCAACTACCCCTCTGTCTTCTGCCAATAAATATGAGAAAAAAGCTATCCTATTCGGAACTGGGATTGCAAAGAAGTTAATTCTCCCGGTATGGAAGTCAGACATTGCACCCACATATGATCTGTGGTTGAGAGAAATGGTGAATATGCTTCACCTGGAGAGACTGAGACTTTATAATGAAGACAGGGGAGACATATTTGATAAGCTGTGGGACCCTGTACTGCAACTGTTTCGAGGAAAGGACTAATGTGTTGCTCACTGTGAAACACCTTGCTGTGTGTATCTCTCAGTTTACTCTATACTTTGTACAGTTTTTTGTGAATATGTATGCTTATTTTATTGTCATGACGGTCGCTTCTGCTGTTTCTTTATCCATATGTGCTGATCCGGTTCATTTGTTAGTTTTGGGGTGGGTTTTTCCTTCTTTTTTTCCCTATTATCTGTTGTCTGTTTGTCCTGTGTTCTTTCTTCTTCTTGAAAAGCAATACACATATTTAAAAAAAATCAAAAATCAAAAGATGTATTGCAGTTTTTTAGAAAAGCTGCTGTGACATTTTAGGTCGCAACTATCCACCCAATTTTACTGAACCGTCTGCGATGTTTTAATTCTTGAATATTCTAAAGAAGGCTGAAAGGATGTGATATGATTCAGATTGCAATGATGTTTCATCCAAGAGACGACGAGCAATGACAGGAGAGGGGAAGCAAATGTCTTTCAACTCAAGTCAGTGAGTTGTTCTACTGTTGGGGATGAAACAATAAAACAGGTTTCAATGAGATATAAAGTAAAAGGTGCAGCAGGGATGTAATAATTATGGTTTATTAACTTATATAATACCTTATATCATTTCAACATTCTCAAAAAAATGACATCACAATCAGCAAAAATACCAATTTAGGCACTGACGGATCAGTTCAAAGGGTTAAAGTCTCATGCTAGCTCACAAAAATAAAGTCATAATCAAACAAATATCGAATATCAAACCCGCTCTGGTTTCAATCAACCTGGGCGTGGTCTTTGAACGCAGTGAAGAACGCTGGATCATCGTGAAGGAGGTCAAAAGATTCTTTACACTAATCTTTTTTACAGTAAGTCTCCCACACACACACACACACACACACACACACACAGACACAGCAGACACACACACACACACACAGACACACTACACACACACACACACACACACACAACACACAACACACACACTACACACAGACACACACACACACACAGACAGACACACACACACACACATACACACAGACACACACACACACACAGACAGACACAGACACACACACACACACACACACACACATACACACACACACACACCAACACACATACACACACACACAGACACACACACAAAGACACAGACACACACACACACACACACACACACACACACACACACTCCTCGTTGACCTTGGGATCTTCAGCGTTGCCTCGTTGCCATGGCGACGCAGCTGGTACCAATTGTGCTGTGTCACTGTGTGTGTGTGTGTGTGTGTGTGTGTGTGTGTGTCCTCTCATTAAGGCAGCACCCCCACACTCCTCCAGTCATCTGTCTTCTTCTTTTTCTGGGAAAACAAGGTGAAACCTCCCCTCCTCACCCACTCTCTCTTTTTACCTCCCCTTCCATCGGCACGGACCGAACACATCACACGGACAGAAGAAAGAGTCGTCTACCAGGGAGCGAATGTAATAAAACTGCTGCTTTTCTAGAGAGGAGAATGCTGGGAAATGAAAAAAAATTACACAGTTAGATCACCAGGAGGAGCCACTTCTTGCATTTCAATCTTTTATTGTAACAACTTGACCACCAGAGGGGGACAAACCCTAAAACTGCCACGTTGAGTCGTAGACTCTGTAGCTAACGTTGCTCTTCGTACAGCTGCAGACCCACAGAGAGAGATCAGCACAGGCAGACAGCAATGGTTGAGCCTCGCCCTGGGTGAACCACCTTCTTCATTATGGTATCTCCCCTGCCAGGTAAGTATGAGCTGGAAGAGTCAGAGACTGGGGAGTCATTCCCAGCTACATCCCCCTGGCTGACAGTGCTTCCCGTGCATAATACAGAGAGCGAAGCGAGTGTTTGCCTCACGTTACTCGATGATATGATGATGATGATGACGTCAATATCCACAATGATGGGGAATTAGTAATAATAAGTAGGTTTGATGAATTCCCTCAGAGGAGTTCGTTCCTGTTGGGTTTCTTCTGGAGATAATACATGTGCCTACCAATGTTCGTACATGTGGGTGAAACGTGCCGACGGGGCTGCTTTATTATTATGAAGCCTCACAGTGTTACTGCTAGAGTCCTAATAATTCCCCTCAAATGCATCAAAACTAAAGTTACAAACCTGTAAGAAGAAGGGCTGGGTATTGTTAAGAACCTCACAATTCGATTCGATATTGATTTAAATGCTTCGATATCGATTCAGTAATAAGTAGAATTACACCAATAATTCATTAGAGTACTGTTGATAATTTTAAAATAATTGCCGACTCCAAAACCGCTGTCTTTACCTCTGTGTACAGCTTTGGGACGGCGACTTCCGTCATATGTTTGCGTGTTGGTATGGCGTATCGGCTTCTTAAAACCCCCGTTTTCCACGACACTGTACGGTCGTAGATCCTTACATATGAAGACAGCCACAGACTCCGTTATCTTCTGTGCACGGCAGTTTGCAAAGGGAGGATCTGTCGAGTTGTGTCTGTTTTGAATCCACAGGTTTGGCTGCGGGTTGCTGCAGAGCATCTGCATGGTGTCGGCTTTAGTGGTTGCACAAATTTGTTGTGTTATTGCAGTATTTAAGTACTGCCTGGCACAGCTTACACACTATCTTACTTTTGTCTATTTCCTGTGTTCTGGGTTTACACTGGAATCCAAAATGACTCCAAACGTCTGCTTTTAAAGCTGCTGGTTTAACACTGCTGATATCTGCTATGGTTGCCATGTTGTTGTTGTGTGGTTGAGTGCGGCCTCCGTCCATACAACGCAAATCACACAAAGGTGTTGCTCACCGCGCCCCTACTGACCAGGGGCTTGAATCGATTCAGTGGATTTAATGAATCGATATTGAATTGGGAAAAAACATATTGCAATGCATTGATGATTCGATATTTTTACCCACCCCTAGTAAGAAGTAGAAAGTGTAGATATTTGTGTAATAAATTTAGGGAGTAAAAGAAAAAACCTGAAAATGAATACTCGTGTAAAGTACAGATACCTGAAAAAAAATTACATAAGTACAGTAAAGAAGTATTTGTACTTTATTACTTTATCACTACTGTATAAAAGTGGATGTGTACGCTACGATAGCTTCCTCCTGTTCGGACTCTCACTTCCCTCAAAGGTCAGCACTGATGAAATGATGCTACGTCAGTTTCCTGTCTCTTCCTCTTCATCTGTTTAACCTCTCATCGTCCTCCTCCCTTCTCCTCTTCCTTCCCTGTCGCTAACTGAACGACCGGTAACTTAATTGCTAAAGTTGCAGATTGATTGACTGAATGAACTCAGGAGATCTGACGTGAAAGCCCTTCCCCCTCTCATTTCCCACGATGCTCTGTGCTCCACTGGTTTGAAACAGAACAAAGATGGAGTACAACACTCTGTTCACTTCGCCTGTCAGAAGACGGAGCCTCCTTTTGTCTTGTTAAAGGTCTGTGTGTGTGTGTGTGTGTGTGTGTGTGTTGGAGGGTTAATAAGCTATGTGGTTCACCTGAGTCCCTCAAGCCTCGGGCCAGACGGACAGACGTGTATGAGTCTGAATAATTTATAGCTTTAAAGAAAAGTGCAGTTTAATTTCTTCCCTTCATAATTGCAGTTTCTGCACATTACAGAGTTCAGGGACGTGCTCGAACAAACTGTCTTTATATTTCTGTTCGTGAACATGTTCAGGTAGGAGCTTTAGAGGTTTTGTTGGTTTAACACTGAAGAGAGCCAGGCTAGCTGTTTCCCCCTGTTTCCAGTCTTTATGCTAAGCTAGGCTAACCACGCCCCAACTCTAGCTCCATAATTAAAAGAGACTGATACCATTTTTACAATAAAATATAATTTGCTTTTACCTCTAACGAAGCAAGAGTCATTCCAACATTCTAATATAACTTATGTGATTGTTTTAAAATGAAAACCCATGTTTCCTCTCCCTGTAAGTCACTACAGTTCTGATGATGAGTCATCCTGAACTCTGCAGCATGACAATGTATCCAGTCAAATGTGATTCGGGGCGACCGCCCATCGTATAAAACTTGTCTTTGAGCGGAGTGTCGTTGCTCGCAGACCAACTTCATGAATCAGAGGGTTCAGTTTGGACATCAGTCAGCGAAAACTTGTGGCTGAGGTCGACAGTAATTTATTAATTTCTCCTCCACTCTTTGAACTCTGCAATAGAAACGGTCCTCCGGTGTTTACATTGGTAGTTTATCTTATCGTGATATCATCTTGAAATGATTCATGTCCCTGAAATCTGTAAAACGACCTCAGCTAAATGGTTATATAAGTTAATAAAACATAATCATTGAAAAAAAGTGCTCAAGTATTCAAGTTAAGTCAAGTTTTTTAAATCAAATTACAAAATAAAAGTTTTAGTTTTTGCAACACAACATAACATAATGCAACGATACTTCCTGCTGCAAAAGGAATGAACGCTCTCGCTATTATAGTTTTATTTTATATTGATGTAATAAAAAAAAGGTTTACCAACCCTGGTGAGAGACACAACCTACCGTTGTCCCTCTGGTATTAACCACACCTCCAGTTTCACTCAGAAATACATTATCAAACATCACGACTCTCTTTTTGCTGTTACACTGCGACTTTAAATTTACACTTTGGAGAACAGACTGAGGTTAAAGCTAACATGATCTGTGCGAGGTTGGAGACTTTATTTGGATTTAGTGTGTCAGTTTAAGTACACACACACACACACACACACACACACTCAGGCCTCCAGTGTTTAGAGCCACCAGGAGCTCCAGATGAGTTTGTTTTTTGACAGGGAAGAGCAGGACAGGTCTGATAGTTGAGGTTTTATTCGTATGTATTATGACACACAGGCTGACAACTGTGAACCAGATCTGAACCTGTAACATAAAGAGCGATGACTGACACCACATCACCGCGTCCCGCTGGGAGACGGCGCCTTATAGAGGCGTACAGACAGAAAACTCAAGTGCATTTGTATGTCTCAGTGAGCATACATGCATACAGCGTGTGTGTGTGTGTGTGTGTGTGTGTGTGTGGAAGATGAAAGGGATGCAGACTGGCCTCGGGCTCCAATTAAATACAGGCTGAGGTTGCTATGGCGATATAGGTGAACTGAAGTGCTTTATGAAATATTACTGGCTGACGGACGGGTTTACACCTCCAGCACAGAACAAACTGGTTGTTAATGTTTAAACTTTGCTGTGTTTGTTCTGAGTCTGAGC
Organism: Dicentrarchus labrax; assembly: GCF_905237075.1. Lineage (NCBI taxonomy): Eukaryota > Metazoa > Chordata > Actinopteri > Moronidae > Dicentrarchus > Dicentrarchus labrax. The sequence goes on from NW_026136721.1 coordinate 34,343,975, forward strand.
TTTTTTCTTTTACTTGTGTTCTTCTTTTTGTGAAGATGCTCTAATTTAATAATAATAATATAATGTGTGATAATTATTAGGGGTGTAAGAAAATACTGATAAACTTTGGTATTTTGTGTTTAAACCCCCAACCTGCTGTAAACTGAGGGCTATTCATATAATATAAATATAACTATGTTTGGTATTGAGTTAATATAAATTAAATTAAACCCTTTGTTGTTGTAGATTCAAATAGAAAACAAAACAGAATTAAGACATAAACAAAAAGATTAAGTTCATGTGAAAAACAAACAATGAAGATTAATTACATTTTCCATATCAATGATATATAACAGAGTATAATCACCTACAATTATCAGTGGATTGATTAGATTCATTCAGTGCAGTGAATCAAATCTAAATCTTCTTCTTTCTTACAAATTAAAGCACACTCACTTTATTGATGATGTACAGCATTTTTAATTGATACTTTCTTGAATAATTGCCGCTAAGAAGACACAATTACACTGAATAGATTTGGTTTAATAGATTATTTCTACATGAGTATAAATAATGCAGTTCCCACTGTGGCAGTAAAAGAGTAAACTTTTGTTTTACTCAGATTTTATGCATGTGATGATTCTTTATACTAAATATTTATTTATATTTGTTTCAGCGTTTTCAGATGTTTAAGAAAGTCCACAGTAAGAATATATTAGAAATATAATAAAGCAGTAGCCATGAATCCCATTCATAAAAACACTAAAAGTCACTTAAAATAAACAATAAAACAAACACAACAAAGAAACACAAAGTACTTTTTCTCTTAAATGTCCACTTTGTTCTTTAATATTATATATTTTATATTGTCTATATTTCCAAGAGTGAAATTGTAATAGTTTTTCAGAATAAAGGCAAAATGTTTTCACTGTAATATTGCTTTTTCTAATGTAATCAGAAACAGTGGAATATAGAGATGTTTCTACCTCTGCAGGCAGTAAACACGGCACATTATCAGTGGAATAAACACAGAAAGAAGAGGAAGAATGAGGTGGAAAATAAAATGTGTGCAGGCTGCTCTGCTCTGCTCTCTGACTGCATTACAGCAACAAACCAAATCCATCTTTTCATCAGCAGTGCTGCTGCATGGAGCTGCCTCACCCTCCCTCCTACTTATCTTCCCGTTCTTCCTCCTGAAGCACTTTCCCCGGAGGAAGCAGCGATTTAACTGCGGGGAGGGAAGTTCACTTTTCAGTATTTTCTTGTGTTTGTTTGCTGTTTCTTAGGTTTTTCTGTTAGTGATGACAAGAGGGAGTTTTCCTCTTCCCTTTTTTTCCATTTTTATATATAAATCTTCTGCTTTCACTTCCCCATTTTGCTCTTTTTCTCTTTTTAAAAAACACTTTACTGAGACAGTTTCTTCCTGATGGGAAATGGATGAACTTGGAAACATTTTGTTTACAGAAGAGCTAAATTTGAACTCAACAAAAGACTTATGTGACCAACGTTACTTTTATTTTTATTACAAAATATAAATTAAGAAACAATTTTACTGTCTCCATAGGGAAATTTTGTTTTGGACTCCATCCTGCAGATGGACACAAAGCTTCCATGTAACTGTTAACAAACAAATATACATACACCTTCTGACAATGAAAACATTACCTGTTTGTGTTTATCAGGTGCAACCATGCCAAAACTACAGTCTTTTCAGCATTAATGCATCACAACACCCCTTTCTTTTAGCCCCTGCCCCTCAAACAGTCCACCACTGGGCAGAAATAAACGTTTATAAAAGTTCAGCCTGTTCTGGGGAACCCTGAATCTTCTACCAGATGGTGAGAGCTTGACCTCTGGGCGGAGAATGTGAGCTGAATCCGACATTATGTTCTGTGCCTGTCGGATAATGAGCTGCTCATAGATTGTTTGGAGGAAGAACTATATTTTTTAACCTCCATAATTTTTCATAGCAGTGTTTTGTTGCTGTGTGTCAACCAACTCTGTGTCTCAGTGAGATTGTCAAATGAAGGTTAAATAAAAGTCAAGTAAAACGAGCAAGTATCTTATAATGCTCTCTAGGACTGAGTGGTAAAACAGTGACATTCACTCAACATCAGATTTGAAAAAGAAAATATAAAACACAGCTAAACAGGCATAACTCCAATTTCAAATTGTATTTATTGAGGTATTTTACAGCTAAAAAACAAGTTCCTCTTGCTGGGGATCCAGTCTGATAGGTTCAGCTTGAAGCTCATGGTGCTCTTTGTAGTTCGTCTCTTCTCTGATCAACTTCAGTTGTGGGTATTAGTGGACTGACTGTCGTCTGCTTTCAAGATTTTCAGTGTGGTTTGTCACCTGGTGAAATATCTGGAATGATTTCCTCTGAAAGGTTCCTCCTATATAAAGAGTCACAGAGTGGAACTGTTGTGTTCTGTGTGTTTGGATCAAAGAGTTCCACAGTTCAACAGTTCTGGTTCTTTCTGCTTGTTTACATTCAGTTTACATGGACTTAAAAAATATTATTAATAATACTGCAATAAATAATATAATAAAGTCCAAACTATGACTGAAGTCCATGAAGCCGAGACCAAGTGAGGTTGAGGAAGGTCCAAAACATCCTGGTTGATCAAAGCACAATACAGTTAGTTCCCAGGTTCCCACAGTTTTTCATCATGGCCCGCCCTACTTCACCTCTTACCCGAACCCTAATCTCACTCCTCATGTCTAAACCAAATGAAGGAGGAGGAGTACTGGCCAATCAGAGGCAGAGTAGGTCATTAAAAATTCATCCTTCCTCCTAATATGTTCAATAAAGGGACCCCAGATATTAATAAAGTCCTAACTGCATGCGACATGAGCGAGCGTCCGCGACAAAATCTATTTAATTCTGAGCTGAACTTTTGTCGGATGGCCTGTATCTATTTTTTCCTCTCTTTTCAGAAACATATTTTAGTGTTTATCTGGAATACAAGATCGTGTGACTAGGCGAGCCGCCATTGTTTCCTGCTATGGACGAGTCTAAAGCTCAACTTGTTGTATGTCACCGTTGCTGACTACAACCAACAACCAATGGCCACGACCACAATGCCCGACTCGAGGCTTCAAAACAGTAGTCCACAAAGCCATGGGTGACGTCACGAAAGGCTGGTAGTTGGCGGCTTGCATGAATTGGGACCTGGTGTCACATCTTCCATTTGGGAATCCAAGAGGGCACTTTTAACACGTTTATTGAAAACATGGGGGCACCAGGGACCCCCACCACCACCATCCCCATCTGTCCAATGTTTACTGGAAAAAAAGGAGCTCTTTGTTTTGGGTTAAAAAGTTAAATTAAAGGAGAGTCTGACTCATTATGGATTCGAATGTGACTGATTCTGAAATCAAAGTCAGTGTGAAGCTGCAGAGTCACTGAAGTTGTTGTTGATTCGTGCAGCTGTGAGCGAAGGAGCTGCTCGTCAGTCCTTACAGGATAGAAACAAACTGAATGCTGAACCAGAGAGAGAGAGAGAGAGGGAGAGAGAGAGGTGATTCATTGAAAGCTTTTGTTTCGATTGTAAGGCCGTTTCCTTCTCTGGACACACACACACACACACACACACACACACACAGTCCTTTAGACTCTTCCCGTATGTGCTGACCCGTAGTGCTGTTCCTGTTTGTTTTTATTCTACCACTGAATTAATCCTCCTGCTGAGAAACCAGAGTTACTTTAGTTTAGTTTAGCTTTCAGCAGAAATTTCCAGAAATGTCTCATCACCATTAATTACTCCTGATCGTAAAGGGATAGTTCAACATTTTGGGAAATACGCTTATTCACTTTCCTTTTAGAGAGCAATACGAGAAGGTGGAGTCAGTATGTGGTTGGCTTAGCTTAGCATAAAGAGTAGAAACAGGGGGAAGCGGCTAGCCTTGAAAAGTATGCCTATCGAGACCTTTAAAGCTGACAAATGAATAAGCACAAACAAAATAAAAACACTGTAATTAGTAGTTCTCGTGGGAGTAACGTGTTGGAACGGTTTGTTGTTGAGCAATCGTTGCTGCAGTGACTTCGTGCAGCTTCCTGAAGTCTTGTCGTCACAGTTGAGTTGAAAAGGTTTGGTGCCATTGTGACTGTACAGCAGCTCTGTACGGCAGCTGGGTTTCTTTCCATCCATCCATCTTTCTATCCGTTTCTCCTCACATCTCTATGAATTATAAATAAAACTATAGACTGCAGTGCATCATAAAACTTCATTCAGGCCGATGTCATGCAGTCTGATCCCGGCGTTGAGCTGTTTGTCCGCTCAGTGTCCGTCACATCATCGTCACCAGCACACCTCGGCCTTCCTGTTTAAAATGTTGAAGGTTGCTGGATGGAGGAGAGGATCATGGGAAATTGTCGCTGTGCCCCTGATACAGAAGTGACTTTAGTATTCAGTGGATGAAGGAAAACAGCTGCTGCACACACACACACACACACACACACACACACACAGACGGTCACACATTTCCCTCTTCGTCCTCTCTGCTCTCTCTTCTTCTCTATTTTTAAATGTCACCTCTCTCTCCCCCTCTCCTCTTTCTCTCTCGGCGTCTCTCACCCTTCCCTGTCCTCTTTATGCAAACTCACGCCTCCTCCCTCCCTCCCTCTCTCCTCTCTCTTTCTCTCTCTGACTGTCACCTCTCTCTCTTTCACTTTCACACTCATTATTCTGCACTTTTTCATCTCTCTCTCTAGTTTTTGTCCTTCTATCTGACACTTCTTCCCTCTCCTAACTCTTCATACACTATTTGGCCAAAAGTATGTGGATGACCCTTTTGGTCTGGTCTTGGTTGAAGCCTTTAGCTTCCAAAGAAAATAAATATAAATCAGTGTTTCCCAAACATTTTAAAAATAGCAAACTGTGGCGACCTAATTCACAGCGAGAAGATGAAAATGAAAGTTCCTGACCATTTTTCTTGAACAGATAAAGCAGCCATTTTGAAGAGATATAAGTTTTGTAAATGGATGTATCAGTGTGACAGTATCAGTAGTTTCAGCCCACAGACTGTATAAAAGAAGTAGACATAGCCACCGTGACGTCAGTTTGTGGCTGTCATCTTGTCAATCACAAGGTAGCCCCGCCCTAAAGCATACCCTGCTTTATGGTCTGTTTTACTCTAAATGGGACCATCAGTTACTAAATGAACATCATGCTGTATGGAAGAAGACTGAAACTAGAGACTGAGACCAGAAACTCATCAGGAAACTGTTTACTGAGCTCGTTAATCAAGTGAGAAGTCTGTTAATTTTCTCATAGACTTCCATACAGTTGGACTTTTTCCTGCTGGCTGTTAGAAAGAATGCAGGTTTAAGGCACTTCCACACTGACCTGGACGCTACTTCTATTATACAGTCTATTTAAAGCACCCAGGACATTTGTTTACATTCAAGTGACAAAGTCATAGTCTGGAACCTGGAGTGTTATACACAGCAGAACAAAGATTCTTCTGGATGCAACTGGATAGATCTGCAACCAATCAAAGCAACGAAACATGAGATCATATAAGAAAATGAGTCAATGGAACAAACTGGAATTAAATCATCAATACAAATTTAAGTGCACTTAAAACAACTGAGTTACTACTTTAACAATTTATTTTTGAGTTGGGTTTAATTCATGGGAATTAGTGACTGGTTTCCAGGTTAACAAAGTCCTCAAGTAGGAATTATATCAGGACTAAAGGAGGAAGTGATGAGATCAGGGTGGATAGAAGGGTCAAGAAAACATCTGACGGAGACTGCTGTTCTTCGGAAGTCAGCATTGTTGTCGTTTTTTTTACAATGACCACGATCGTTCCATAACCTCAACCAAGTGTTTATTATTGTATTCACAACGACAAATCTCCTCTAACCGTAACAAAGTAGTCTTTTTACTACAAATCATAATTTTTCCCTTATTTAATTGGGACTAATATATGTAGATTAGTGTAAATGGATGCGTATGTGAATTTGATCCAGATTTAAAAATGAAACATATCATTAATTTACTTCAGACTTCATGTTTTTGATCCCTGAGAATATGTTTACCACCAGACCGGACTAGAGCTGCTGGAAGTATTTGATACTAGCATCAAATTGTCGACATTTAGCCAGCGATCCCCAGAAAGAAACTTACAGTGAAACTACTAAACACAAACAGCAATGAAAAAGTGCTTCACCAGCAGCTGTTTTATGAGGAGCTTTCACAAAACAATAGTTGAGGTCTGGGTTTAACTACACACCAGAGGGACACAGTCCTGCCAAAAAAGTCAAACTATGTGAAAGTTTAAACAGTTCGAACCATTCCCTCATCCAGCAGGAGCGTCTCTGCCTTGTTGAGTGGTTCAAAGTGACTTTATACTGAAAATGTAAAGAGGGGATTCGATTCAGGGTGGCTAATACTACTATGGCAATGCCCTAACATGCTTTTTTTGTATTCCTATAGTGTATTCCTATAACATAGTTCTATAGTGTACTCCTATAATGTACTCCTATACTGTACTCCTATACTGTACTCCTATAATGTACTCCTATAACATACTCCTATAATGTACTCCTATAATGCACTACTATAACATACTCCATAACGTACTCCTATAATGTACTCCTATAACGTACTCCTATAACGTACTCCTATAATGTACTACTATAACGTACTCCTATAGTGTACTCCTATAGTGTACTCCTATAACGTACTCCTATAACGTACTCCATAACGTACTCCTATAGTGTACTCCTATATTGTACTCCTATAACGTACTCCTATAGTGTACTCCTATAATGTACTACTATAACGTACTCCTATAGTGTACTCCTATAGTGTACTCCTATAGCGTACTCCTATAACGTACTCCTATAACGTACTCCATAACGTACTCCTATAGTGTACTCCTATAACGTACTCCATAACGTACTCCTATAACGTACTCCATAACGTACTCCTATAATGTATCTTTGTCCTATAACGTACTCCATAACGTACTCCTATAGTGTACTCCTATAGTGTACTCCTATAACGTACTCCTATAGTGTACTCCTATAACGTACTCCATAACGTACTCCTATAATGTACTCCTATAACGTACTCCTATAACGTACTCCTATAATGTACTCCTATAACGTACTCCTATAACGTACTCCATAACGTACTCCTATAGTGTACTCCTATAACGTACTCCATAACGTACTCCTATAACGTACTCCATAACGTACTCCTATAATGTACTCCTATAACGTACTCCATAACGTACTCCTATAGTGTACTCCTATAACGTACTCCTATAGTGTACTCCTATAACGTACTCCTATAGTGTACTCCTATAGTGTTTCTCATTATTAAAACTTACAGAATCTTTATAGTATTCCTATGTGTACTCCTATAACGTCTGTGTATTATAGTTTTCTTTATTAAAACTTACAGAATCTTTTGTTTCCGCTTTCTGGTGGAAATAAGCTCCCATAGCTCCGTACTCTCCCTCCCACACGTCTCTATTATTTTCTTCATGAACTTCACATCATGAAAGTAGAACTGTTTCTTGCAGCACACACCCATAATAACATATTCCAAATTTGCCAGAACATTTTTATTACAGTATATATATATACACACACACACACACACACACACACACACAAAAGTTAATAGTATCAGAGCAAGCCAGCTGCTCTCCGCTGCAGCAAAGACCCCCTATGGAGGCCTGTTAAACCTGTGTGTGTGTGTGTGTGTTTGTGTGTTTGTGCATGTGTGTGTGTGGGTGTGTTGATTCCCCCCTCACACTAAGCAGATAAAGTCATCATATCCTGATGAAAATAACCAAATAGGTCACCAAATTTGTTTTCTGTCTCCTTGATGTGTTCATGCTGCTTTATGTAGTGTGTGTGTGTGTGTGTGTGTGTGTGTGTGTGTGTGTGTCATTGCAGCAGTAAAGAATGAATTGTAATGAAACAAAAAGCAAAGCACACTGTATTAAAGATGAGTGCGTCTTTATTGTCATTATAGCTTAGCGGCGGGCGTATTAAAAATCCATGGCAGACTGCGGCTGTGAGGATCATCAGAGTTTGATCTTTGAAGTTAAAAGAGCAGGAACATGCAGAGCAGAGCCGGTGCCGCCGCCGCCGCCGCCACCGCCGCCGCCGCCACCGCCACAGTCTCCTCTGAGCATTAACATTATTAGGATCAGACTTTTTCATCTGTGGGTCGGTTGTGTGAAACGGCCGGAGTTCAGTGTGAGTCTGTGAATGCAGCGTGAGCGCCGCAGGAGATCGTCCTCGCTGTCTACAACGTACAGTAACAAAACCACACAGATTCATCACCACGTCTGCAGCTCTACGGAGCTTTTTAGCCCCTTTTAGCTCCTAGTTTTGGTCTTATGGCACTTTTAACAGTGGCGAAGGATAATGTTGGGATCAGAGGCTTAAAATCTCCAGAGAGCTGCAGAGTTTAACTTTGATGTTTCAAATTTGATGCATATGTGTGCATATTCTCTCCATAAACTCTGATCCAGTTTCACCCAAATGATAAAGCTGTGTGTTCGTACAGTAATCAGTGAGCTCCGCAAGCTAGCCATGCTGTTAGCTCGCTAGCTAACTAATGAATCTTCACTCTGTCGCTAAAAGTTGAAGATTGATTGACGTTAGTTCATACTGATGTAAGCACGTGTCACATTTTGTTTTACAGGAAGACAAAATGATTGGATTCTGATACAAAAGTACAATGAATTGAGTTTCTGAGGCATTTGGTGTCGTACATTGTTTTTTTTCTCTCATCTGGACTTTAAAATCTCTCTCTGTCAGTTCACTGTATAAAATCCCTCCGAGTTTAAGGATCTTTAACACACGGTCTTGCATCCATGCTATCATATATTGTATAAATGAGTCAAAGTGTGCCGTGTATGAAGGGAGTGGTTGCGTTGTCATTATCTCGCTGTGTAATTTACAGCTGTGTGTGTCACTGTGAAGCTCGCTGGCAGACTTTAACCCCTGAAAATGAAACACAGCCTACTCCACTCTTTGCTCTGTACATGCGATCGCTCCCAGCATGGTGGCATCTTCCCAGCCTGCTTTGCATATGACTGCAGGGTGCGGGGGGGAATCAAGAGAGGAAGTCATGAGACAGGCAGCGGCAGGCCCCTGTCTGATGAAATGCTCGCTGCCGTTATCAGGAGGCCTGGGAGAGGTTTTACTGTACAGCCGTTGCATTTACACTTCAGATGCTCGGCTGACGCAAAGTTTCAGAGCGACTCGCTGGTAGTGCGGGCGGGGGGGCGCTGTATCGCTCAAGGAAGTCGCTGACAGAAGTCGAAGGAGCTGACGGACTCACGCTGGTGACCTTTCAGCTTCAGGAAAGACTCTTCAAAGCCGCAATATAACAAACCCCTCTCAATTCAAAGAGCATTAAATAAACAGGAACTACTTCACCAGTGTGTGTGTGTGTGTGTGTGTGTGTGTGTGTGTATGTGTGTGTTCAGACTGATAAAAGACTTTAAGTGTGTCCATGATGACTTTTAATGAACTGAAAATAATCTATTTGATACATTTTGGTGTGACGCTTTCATATTTCTGTGGGTTTCAGTTTCAGGGTAATCTTCAGTGTTTTTACTGTTGTAGTAACACAGGTGCTAGTTTATGTTTTATGTTTTATGCACCACCAAGATGATGATTGTCATACACTTTTATTGCACTTAGTAATTACTGTCGTTTGTCGTCTGTTAGACACAAACTGCGAAGAAATAAGACATTGCTCTGATACAAATAACAGGGTTGCATGTCGTCCCCACTCGCTCTCTCTCTCCTTTCCTGTCTATCTTCCCCTGTCCTACCAAAATAAAGGCATAAAGAAGCCCGAATAATAACAGACTACACCAAATCAGTCTAGCACACAGTCTTAAGGGGTATTTAACCTACATGCACACTACGTCACTCGTATGTGTACTACAACCGATAATAAAACACGCCTGTTCTCGCACTAACCTTTGGCCCCAGGTCGGGACAACACACCACCAACTGTAGGAGCCATGTACTGATTTGTGTAATGTTCCTCCGAGCCACAGGGGGAACCTTGTGTTGTAAAAGCCGAGGCTGGCAACAGGTGAGTTCATGCCATTCATGTCACAGGTGGCGCTAACTTAGTGCTTGGATGGAAATGTAGCTGTTTTTAGCTCGTTAGCTCCGTTAGTTAGCCATGCTGCCCAGACTGTGGGCTCAGAGCACGGAGGGGGGAACAGAGACCTAACAGGACCCTGATGGAGGAAGCCAGGAAGAGAAAGAGAGGGAGTGGTTGAGGAAGAGTAAATCTTTGTAGTGTTGCTGAAATGTGACGCTCTAAATAAAATATGTTACAAGTAAATGTCCTGCATTCAAAGTAGCATTAGTATCAAAATGTACCAAAAGTACCAAAAGTAAAAGTACTCATTATGCTCTAGGAATCAATAAATGTAGTGGAGTAAAAAGTCCAGTATTTGCCTCTGCAGTGCAGTAGTGTACACTGTTTTAAGTAAGAGTAACTCAATTTTGTAAGTTACATTATGTAAATAACATTCTTGATCAAGTAGTTTTAGTAATTTTAAGTGAGAATGGCTAAATTTGGTCATTTTTATTAGTTCTGTGAAAACGAAACCAAGTAAAAAGTAATTAATCAGCAACGTTTCTGTAACGTACAAAACTTAGTGTCACTACTTTTATTACTAGTAAAGCTGCTTAATCAAGAATTATTTTAACTTAAAAAACTGAAAAAACTGTGCAGAGCTATACAGTGTGTGTGTGTGTGTGTGTGTGTGTGTGAACTCAGTGGTGGATGTTTTTCATCAGACAGCCCAGCAGGCGCGCTGACAGGTGTTGATGTGGGAACTCGGCCACCTGAGGAGGAGACCGCGGGGACTTTCATTACACTTCGCTGCCTCGAGGCAAACATTTCAATATTGTGACTGTGACCTCTCTGTCTCTGTCTGTGTGTCCCAACAGACTGTTTTCAGATTGTGACCTCTGTACGGATGCAGGACACTCACTGCTGTAACACTGCTGCTGCTGCTCGAGCTCTCTGGTTAATTTCTGTTCTTATTATATTATATGTTCTTATTCTTGTGTTTTTGTTTGTGCTGCGGTGCTGGAGGTTGCACTGATTCTGGGAGTTCAGTATGTTGGTCTAAACACTGATGCCAAGTGTTTTTTAGCACCTGGTACGACAGCCAGCCAGCCAAAGGCTTTGGAGCCATAAGGAGTAAAAAAAAAAAAAGATAATTTCTGGCTCCAGTTTTTGAAGAACATCATTAAACTCCAAACTGCATATGTAAACCTCCAGCATTTATAAATTCTGTTTGCTTAGTGAAATAAATTAAAGGAGTTCATAAATGTTCAATAGATGTTAGGAAAGTATTTCTACCAAACCAGAGTTGGTGATTGTTGGAAACACTAACAGAGACGCTTTTAATGAGTTTTATTCTATTTCTGTTCACTTTAATGAAGTTACGATGATCTGAAGGTAAAATGAGTGTTTTTGTCTCTGGAGTCTGGTGGAGAGTGATAGTGATATTACGGCTGTTTGTGGTTAAACTAAAGGTCTATCTCTGTAGGGATCCTTTCCATAATGCTGTCAGACACTGACAATAACAACCTGAGTCTGTCAGTGGCAGAATCAAGAACTGTTAGTGGACGTACTTTGACGGTGCATTCATTCACAAGGATAGACGATAAAATTGTCCCCAAAGATTTGCTAATGTCACATGGCAGCCACTGTAGCCTGTTTTAAGTCTGAATAAAGGGTTTATTTGAATCAAACCAGAGTTTATTATTGTTGGAAATACTAACAAAGACAGTTTTGTTGAGTTTTCTTTAGTTTTTTAATTCAGTTTCTGTCCAGTTTGACGATTATCGGCTAATTACAACGACTTGTTTTGTCAATGAAGTCTGGTGGGCCGTAGCGGCCATTGTTTTGCTCTGAGATTCTGGTGCTTTTGTGCGACTTCTAATGGCAAGTGAATTTAGTAAAGTCTATATAATCTTTAAAATATAGGTGTGTACATTAAAAAGTGTAAAAAACTTTTTTTTACTAAGTGTTTTAAATGCAAAAATAAAGTTAATCAAATACATGTATATATGGTCAAAACCATATTATTATGATAGTTTGCTAGTTCACATGGGATTACCGCATGCATCTTCCAGTAACACAAATAGAAAAAATAACATTATCTGTATACTTTCAAATACCACATTTATGCGTAAAATTCCAAATAACTTGTACACAGAGCAGCAGAAGAAAGAGATAACAGAGACAAAATGTTAAGATAATAATGATCTGAAAACCAAACAGAGTCTTGTGATGGTTCGGGGTTGAGTCAGTGTGAGATCCTGCCGGACTTGGCTCGTTCACAGCTCCGTATTGTTGGACAGGAGGGAGATATAAATACTCAGACAGCTTCCTGCTTCTCCCTGCTGGGGTTCAGTATTACAGCCGTCCCAGCTGAGCACACACCCAGACACAATAGACCGGCCTGGACCGCTTCGCGCAGCCAGGGCGGACTGAAGGAGGCCTTCATGGAGGATTATCCCACACAAGTCTCCTTCATAGTTTTTATTCAGAGCGTGACAGAAGGACGGACACAAAGACTGAGAAATATTCAGAGTCACTGATGTTTTAAAATCACACGAGTTAATGAAGTCATGTGGAAAATAATTATTCATGTGGAGAATAATCTCAATTATTTCTACAAATCTTCCCTGAAAGGTAAAATAAGGTCGTATTATGAGTACTGTTATTACTACTACAACTACAACAGCTACAGCTATTACCAATACATCATCAACAACAGCAATATTTACCACTACTAGCCTACTGCTTGTCTTGAGTTGGGTTTAATTAATGGGAATGAGTGACTGAATTTCTTTGGATTAACTTCTTTTATTACAATTACTACTGCCACTACCTCCAGTACCTTTCTCATGGATGGATGACTGACTGAGGCTCAGGGGCTCCAGTTAAGTAAGGACGTCCTCATTGTGTTTTTTAGAGCGTCTGAGTCCGATATATTTCTTTTTGATTCCATAATGAGGGCTTTTCCAGACTTTTGACAGAGTTGGCACAAGTGGTGCATTATGACTTGTGCAGGACTTCTTCCCAATTTTTTAGCCAAACTTTGGAGCGTTATTTAACCTCCTTCCCGACATGCTAGCACACCATGGTTGGTATTTTTTATTTTAATATTGTAGCTGTCAAAATTGTAAAGAACTCGTCATATATTTTGTAAAATCTTATTCTGCGAGGCAATCAGTAGCTATGGCTGTCAGGTACATGTAATGGAGTAGAAAGAACAATTTGTTCTTTTAAAATGTAGAAGACTAAAGTATAAAGTAGCATAAAAAACATTGTACTGTAAGTACAGTAATCAATTAAATCCACTTTATTATGTCCCACCACTGCTAATGCTACTGTTTCCACAAGCACAGCTGCTACTATTAGGGTGCTATCACTGCTACTGCAGAGGAACTGAGAATGAAAACGTGAATGTGTGTGTTACTGTGTGTGTTACAGAGTGAAGGAGTCAGACGAAAGCAGCGTAATGAGAAACAGAGACGACAGGTGGATTAAGATTACAGTTTGACATCATTTATCAGCATAAATCAGATAGTAAATATATGCAACTGTGGACAACTACATCGTGACATGAGGGGAAATCCTGCCTGTGAAGGAGCAGCTGGCCAGAAACTGCAGCGTATGAAACACCAGCTGACCCTGTTAGAGACTGTACAGAGCTGGAGGGGAGGACAGGACGTCCTCTCAGCCCATCTGATGTCTTTTTCAAAGCTCTCACACCCTCAGGGCTTTACTTTCAGAGTGGGTTTTAAGGAGATTTTCCCAAGAAAAAAAAAAAAAGACATTTCATAAGCCCCGGAGTGTTATATTTGAATGATGTGTGCGCGAGACGAAGCGAGGAAGCAGGAAGAGTCTGTTTCTCTCGTCGGTGCTGTTTCAGGGAGCTGTTGTGTTTTTAATCTTTATTTTGCTGCAGCACCAGACACACTGCAGGGTTCAGGGTGAGGAGCAGGGCGGGAAATCAGAGATAAATCTTTAAATCTAACAACAGGCAGCCAGGAGAGTTTTATTTTTAACATCCAACCGATGTTGAGAAGCCTTTTCAGAGTCATTATCATTCATCATTCATGACATCGACTGTGTGTCTGTCATAATCTCACATTCTTTATCTTTTATTCAAATTAATGAGTGTTTTTTTTATTATCCTGTAAATGTTATTTATCTCACTAACTAATTAAATTGCTGTGAAATTTTGTGCAGACATTCCCAGCAGATGAATCCTAATGACTTTGGTGATCCTGTCCCCTCTAGCGCCACCATGAGGTCCAAATTCTGAATACTAGAGTCTAATATTTTGATTTATGATAAAAAAAAAAACTGCAAAACTAATAATATTCCCATCAGCCTCAGCTTGTGTTGAGCATTAATTAGCAAATGTTAGCATGCTAACACACCAAATCAAGATGGTGAACATTATACATGCTAAAGGCATTTGTCACTGTGAGCAGGTCAGCATGCTAATATTAGCATTTAGGTCAAAGCACCAGTAAGTACAACCGCTGGTCGCTGGTGTTGTTGCACATTCTCAGACTGAATGACGTCAGCCCGGTCGTACGGCGGCGGGAACGAAAATGTGCGTCAGGCCTGATGGTTGGTGTTTCTTTCCATCCCGCTCTTAGAAACAGCTACACAGGTTTTATCCTTCAGTGCTTCAGTTTTGTGCAAAATCAAAGAAGGAACTTGAGTTACATTTGTGTCAATGTTACCCCTCACACTCCACCGGACATAGCCACGACAAGTTCCGGCTCTGCTGTGGTTCCTGGAGCTCATTGCGCCTGTTTTAGATAACGCTCTAAATGGCACCAGCGTCCCAGCAGCGTCTCTCCGCTCTGCTCAACGTAGAATACGAGGCTGGTCTACTTTTGAACCCGGGTCAATTTTCAAAATAAAGTACCATGGAGAAAACACACTGTTTTGTATCCTTTTGAAGAACAAAATACACAAGAAAACAACGTTTGGCAGGCAACTCGCTCTGAAGACGCTCTGTTCCTGAAACACTCTCAGTGGGATTTAAAGACTCGCGGGTCTGAATCAGTGCTTGGAGGATGTTATGTCTCTTCCCTCTCTCATATACAATCTGCCCTGATGATGTAGCAGCCCAAAAACTGATTCTCAAAGATTAGAAAATTACAATTTGAACCAATTTGAAGAAACTAGTTTACAAGAACTGATTTCAAGAACACTTGAAATAAACTTTGTCTGAATAAGGTTTCACTAATGGCTTTTTGAATTCTGCTTTCTGTTCCTCGGGGTTGTAGAGATAACTTTGACTTTTCATGCATTTTTATTTTTGCCTCCTAGTTTTTTAGTTTATGGCCTGTTCCGAGTTGCATTGTGTGGTCTGACTCATGACGACAGAAACACTTTTTATCAGATGGCTGTTTATTGACTCCAGCTCCACACAGACTGCCTCCATCCCTGTGCAGCTCCTATAGCAACAGGCCTCCGACAGTCACAACTGCTGACCCAGGCCTGCATCACCACGCATCAGAGCGATCATGTCATTAATTCTGCTGCTGATGACACCACAGCAGAGCGGCTCTTCGCTAACAAGGGTGAGTCAGCCTGCAGAGATCTGGTGCAAGGACAACAATCTCTCTCTCTCTCAAAGTCAACAAGACAGAAGAGATGGTTCTTGACTTTACAAGGGCCTCTTCACATCAGCGGAGGCAGCGCTCGGCAGCATGTTCCTCACTGAGACAGCCAGTAATGGAACTGGAAACGCCAACTGCAGAGCAAATGCAGGCACATCAACGCCTCTGTTTCCTGGAGAATGAAGAGGGGTGGACTGAGCAGCTGTTACAGATGTGACAGAGAGAGAGCTTCCTGACCGGCTGCCTCTACTGTGTCTGAAACAGTAGTCGGTAGTGAAGTTTGCTTTGTACAACACACCCACGGACAGATTAACTTAATGTACTACAGTTTTAAAACACTTTTTATTTTGTTTGGTTTTGTTTTTTATGCTTTTTTTTGTCTGGTGGGAAGTCATTTTATTTTTCAGGGGCTGTGTTTTCTTAAAGATTTGATATATATGATATTTAAAACATGAATATAGCCAGGGGCAACAACAAGGCAGCCAGGGGGAGCTTGGCTTCTTTTTTTAAGCCGAGCTCGCCTGAAAACATGATCTACGAGCTATTCTCTATATACAGACACAGAGTCACATGGTGTCTCTCTCCCTCTGCCTGTGTTGTATCGCAGCCTCTCTGTGGTTTGTTTCCATAGCCGGTCTGCTCCGACTGAAACTGCTGTTTTTATCATCTACGTCGGTGAATTAAGGATTTATTTCCACCAAACCAGAGTTGGTGATTGTTGGAAACACTAACAGAGACGCTTTTAATCAGTTTTATTCTGTTTCTGTCCACTTTGAAGGAAGTTACAATGATCTGAAGGTAAAATGAGTGTTTCTGTCTCTGGAGTCTGGGGGAGAGTGATAGTGATATTACGGCTGTTTGTGGTTAAACTAAAGGTCTCTCTCTGTAGGGATCCTTTCCATAATGCTGTCAGACACTGACAATAACAACCTGAGTCTGTCAGTGGCAGAAACTACTACCTTTAATGGACGCACTTTGAAGGATAAACGTGTAGAAATGTTTATTTAAAGAAGTAAGTCAACAATTCAGTCAATTATTATTTCTTCTTTTATAATAAAATAAAAAGGCAAACGTGAAATTCCTACACATGCCCATGTAGGAAACATGATTTGATATTAAATGTGCAAGCTGTGCTGTATGTGAGAAGAAGGAGCTCAGTGGAAAGATACTTGAAATCATCATGATTGCCCCCCCTATGCCCTCCTCTATGGTAGATAAAAATGTGATTAAGTGCCCTCTATGGTGGCCCAGTGTGCAAGGAAACATGATAAAGGGCGCTCTAGGGTGCTCTTCCAGTGTAGAAAACGTGATGCAGTGCCATATTAGCTGCCCTACATGCAAGAAAATGAGTTGGCCTCTACGTGCCTCTAAAGGGTAAATAGTTCTGTGTGTGTTTTTATGACAAAGGTGTCACATAATAAAACAATTAAACCAGGGTTTGGAAGTGTGTCACCGTGAATGCCTCAGGACTGCACTGCATGCAGCTGGTCACATAAACCGTTACTTCCCACAATCCATCAGACTGATCAGGTTTGCTGAAGATGATTCTGAGCTTCATTTAGTGCACCTGTCAGTTTATAAGAATTATTATGCATCTTTTCCTCCACACTCTCAGCAGAGAGCGCTACATCTGCAATGCTAATGACTGCTAATGTGTTAGACTGGAGTCATTGTACGTATATATTTTCCAGAAGATGCTTTACATTCTTGTCACCAGGGCTGGAAAGTAAGTCATTACAAGTTTTGCTCCAATTGCGGCGGATAAGTAGCTTTAGAGGTGGATTCATATTCAGGAGAGGAAAGTGGTTTTCATGACAACAGAAGACAGTAAAAGAAATATGTCCAATACGTCTATATGAAAGCTGATTGTCTCTGTTGTTAACTACAAGCTTCAAAGTGCTGATTGGGTGTGTTTATGGAACAAAGAATTATTAAGTATGTGTTGATTGAATATCTTTGTGTTGTAGAAGGCACTTATGATGAGCTCTTTATTACTCTTAATTATGTCGGCTTGTGGTTCTATAGGAACAACGTTTTGTTCCCATTATACTCTCTATAGTTAATGAATGATGAATCACCGAAGGCTGAACTTCCTGCTTCTACCACTTATAGCAGAAGCTACCTCATCAGCAGGTGGAAGACAGCGAGAGCTCCTTCTCCTTTTTCCCAGCCAATCACAGGCCTGAGCTGCTGCAGCCGTCACAGTCTGACAGCGCCGTGTTACACCGCTGCAAACTCTGGGACTCAGAGAGAGCTGGAGGATCTGGATGCATGCTGAGGAGAGGAAAAAACGCCCTGTCAGGATTTTACAAACCAGAAAGGTGTGTGAAACATGAAAGGCTGACAGAAAGTGGAAAATCTGCAGATTCCATGTGGAGGTGCTGATGTTGCAGCGCCTGCAGCAGGGGCAGCAACCGACTGCTCCGCACACACTCCTCAAACAACACACACACACACACACACACACAAGTCAACCTTCTCAGCAACTTATGGTTTTGTGTTGATTTACAACGTTTCCCAAAATGCCCTTCAACAATGTTGTGTTTGTGTAAAACAGTATATGAATGTGAGTCCACTTTTAATGGATAAAAACTGATGCAACCTGGAGGCAGGACCTGTGGAGACGATTCAACAACATGCTGCATCTGGTGGTTTCTTATTTGAGTCTCTTAGGGCTCAGATTTACTCCTGCAAAATCTAACCTACATTGTAAAAAAAACTAACACATTTTTACATATCTAATGCAAATTAATGTGAAAAATACATTTCTTTCGCAGATATTTTCTGTTGATTTAATAGATTAAAATGTTAAACTCAAGTTTAATGCTGTCGATACATTTCTAATCTAAAATGTGAAATTAGTTAAATTAGTTAACACTTAAACAACTATTTGTTCTGTAATTTTACATGGTTTGTTTTTTTTTTGATAATTGACATCTATAATTATGGAAGTGAAATTATGGAGCATTGTGTGGGAATTGGTAAACTGTCACAATATAATAGTTTTATCACGGAAAACAGCAATAATAATGTAATTTCACAGATGATTTTTATTACTGATCTATAAATTCTGATTAAAATAAGAAAAATCCAGTAATAACAGCACTCTTCTGTAAAATTTAAGCATGATTGTTTGTATTCTAGCAGTGTTCTTCTGTATTTATAGGTCATCTTTTCAGTTTTTACATGTGATTCGGTGTCCAGGTGTGTCCTGCCTCTCCAGCTCCTCCTGATGAGCAGGTACAGATAATGGATGGAAGGATTGATATCATCTGGTTGTTCTGAAGGAAACTGCTGCGAGCTGCATTTGGTACTTTTTCACACAGAGTCTGAATGAAATATGAAGTAAATGATCACTAATGACTAATTTGCCAGTTGTTTTCTTGGTAAATAAATGAATCAGTTGGTTCATAAAACAGAAAAGTGCAAAATTTCCATTGTCCATGTGACGGTCTGTGACCCAAAAATACACAATTTATAACGATATAAAACTGAGAAAAGCTGTAAATCCTCATATTTGAGAAGCTAGAACAAGTAGTAGTTGAACATTTTGGGAAATATGTGTATAGAGGACCAGGACCACTACTGATCTTAAATGATTAATTTATTATGAAAATGCTGCTGATTACTTTCCTGTCAAAAGAACAGTCGATTAAACTGCTAACCATTTCAGCTCTAGACTGAAAAGCGAGATATATAGGCACATAAATAAAGCCATATAGACAGCAGGACACGTGTCCATGGTTGTGGATATGCCCTTTTATTCTTTGGAGCAGCTGTCCCTGAGCTTCATTGCACTCTGGTCTGCACTCCCGTGGGTGTACAAATTGGTCTCTGTGTTTCCTCTTCTTTGATGGATCTGTCCCAGTAGGATTGTTACATCACTGATGCAAAATGGCGACTTTAAAAAAAGAGGCCCTCCCTCTTTAATTGTGACACAAAACACAGTTTAATGATCATTGTTGTAGGATCTAGAAACATTTTCTGATATCAGATTCTGTTGTAGCTGCTGGATATATTTAGAAATGACGACTCCTAATTTAAATGTATCCAGAGGAAGAAGAATCATACATTAAACTACTGAATAAATGTGCTCTTTTCAACCCATTTTGTCTGTTTTAATAGATTTTCTAAAGGAAAGAAGCAGCTTTTCAGAGATTTTAAGAAGAGCAAAGACTTCATGCTTTATATGTATTTTCAGTTCAGTTTGTAGTGGGTTAATTTTAGATTTTCGGACCTATCCCCACTGAGTTTGCTCTTATCTGGGTGAGTGTAGTCTTTCTGAGCTCTGAAGCTCATTAACACAGCATTGCACTCAGGGGAATCCACTGGAACCAGCAGCCCATATTGATCCCAGCCCAGAACAACTGAAATATAAATGAGGGATTTTCACTGAGGACTCCTTTGTGCACCCACGGCCCACCATTATCTAACAGCGGCTGCAGTGTTTCTTTTCATTACTGTCAACGTTGTGACTGCAACATCACAGAAATGTTGTTTTAACTTACTTATTAAGGGGAATTGAGCGAGCACCGTGGATGAAAATCAAAGCTAACCAGGAAACCAATTAAGTTAGATCAACCGGAATAGATTAATTTTCTGATCAACTGATTGATTAACTGTCTTTTAGCGATTTCAAAAGTAGGAAAAATACAGGCTATTTTATATTGATGATTACACAGCATTCATCCGCTATCTGAAGCTGCATTCCCTGTTGAGCAAATTTGCAGTTTTTTCTATGTTTACAGGAACATTATACATAATTAAACAATTTTCATGGAAAAAAATCCCCAACATAATTACATCACAGAGAGAGTGATGGAGCGAGAGAGAGATTTTAATTTGTGTTTAGATGCTTTGGCAACACGGTTCATCTAACATTCATGCCAATAAAGAGGATTATTGCAATGAAGAAAAGAGAGACAAAGACAGAGATTTATTATATATTTATATAAACAGGATGAGAGAGAGGGTTATACAATGAGAAAGGGGGAGAAAGACAGAAATAGGGAACACAAAACATCTGTTAACCCTCATTTAGCCACCTTACAGTTACATATATGTGTGATGTAATTTTGGGATGTAGGTCATGTAAACATTACAGGTTTGTTAGATTTGACAGATTTTAGCCCTTTGTCTAACTTTTTACTTTTGTCTTCTATTTTAACAACACAGATGTTTTTATCTGCCACAGTGCTGAAACAATAAGTCGATTAGTCAACTGATGAAAAAACAATGAGCCTTTTTATCGCACTGAAAGCCAAATTTCGTCCGCTTGTATCTGCGATCTAATTCTGTTGGTCACTACCCAAAGCTCACGACCGTGAGCGAGGGTTGCAACGTAGCTCCACTGGTAAATCGAAAGCTTTGAAAGCTCAGAATTTCTGACAAGAGACAAATTAGTTTGACTTCCTGTCGAGAATTCGGACACAGCTCTCACTCAGGTTACTAAGGACTGGCCTTTGTACCCCATACTCCTGCGGCTCCCCTCCAATGGCCTGGCCTGATATACCACAGGCACTGTCCCCGACTTCCACGGGACACTGAAGAGGTGTGTCAGCCAAGCAGCCCAACAATGTCCAGGGCCTTCGGCATCTCAGGCTATCGACTGAAGATATTCTGACCTACCTGAAAGACCTCTCCAGGGATATGGGTAAGACTTCCCCTGCGTCTTCAGACTCCTCCACAGAGGATGTTTTACTCAGCTTTAGGAGTTACTTGAGGTACAGTAAAGAGCTCATACATATGGAGTAGAGGTGCTGCTTCTTCCCTGTCAAAAGGATCCAGCTGAGGTGGTGCCCCCTGATCCGGATTCCTCCAGGTCGTCTTCCTTTTGGAGGTTTTAACCGGTAAATCAAAAGGTTTGAAAGCTCAGAATTTCTGAGACAAACGTGTTTGACTTCCTGCCGAGAATATGGACATAGCTCTCACTCCAGTTACTTAAGGATGGATGGCTCGTAGCAACGCCCCGGTACCCCATATTCCCACAGTATTCCTGACAAGACTCCCGAGGGGACACAGTCATAAGTTTTATCCAAGTTAACAAAGCACAGAGTCGTCCAGTGACTTCATCTCAAAGAGCTGGTCCACTGTTCCAGGACCACGACCCTCCCCACTGAGGAGCTTCTGAACTACCTCAAAGACCTCTGCCAGGGATATGGGTAAGACTTCCCATGAGTCTTCAACCTCCTCCACAGAGGAGTGCTCTTTGAACTGGGCTAACCCTTGGAGATAGAGAGTAGAGCTCACACATTGGGGTGGTTGGCCCATCTGATCAGGATGCCTCCAGGGCGTCTTCCTTTTGAGGTTTTTTGGGCACGTCCAATTGTAAGAGACCCCGGGGTAGACCCAGAACACGCTGGAGAGGTTATATATCTCATTTGCCTCGGGATCGCCTCGGGATCTATCCCCCAGAGGAGCTGGAAGATGCTGCTGGGAAGAAGGACTACACTAACCCTGCTTCCACCGCAACCACTCCCCGAAAGAGAGGCTGAAAATGGATGGAAGCCAAACCACAAACAAAACAACAATAAAAACAACTCTGAACAGTTAAAGAAAATGTGGTTGGCATTATTATTAATTATGTATTACTATTGCTGTTGTTTTATAGTATGCTGTTTTGACCTTTTAGTGTTGTTTTGATGGTTTTTGCTATATTTTAAGTGTACACAGCTTCGCATATATGAATAGTTTCTTTCATATCATTGTAAATTATACAGTAGAACAGGTTCTTCTATCACACAAGTTACATGTGCCAGGTCGTGTCTCAGAACATAATACCCTATAATAAATCTTAATTAAAATATTACAGTGTAATATATACACACAGTAATATATATATATAATACTATATATAATCAATGCATTAACAGCACATAGCACTTAAATTAACTTATTACATCATAGTTAAATAGACCGTTTTCATAAAAGATAAAGTCCTTTACTGTGACTTTAGCATTTAGCTGCTTCAGTTTCAGGGCTTCGGTCTTGTAGGCTCACCGTCACACTATCATGGCTTAATGGGACACTTCAATATAAAAGAACCAATGTTAATATTATTATTTAAGTCAAAACTGTTGTGAAAAAGGCCAATGTGTAGTCAGTGTTTACTTGGCCACTAAAGTTGATTCTAATTCTGAAACAAAAACAAACAATAACATTTTTTTTATAGCCGATTAAATTACAAATTAGGCAAAGTGGGCAACTGCCTCGGGGCCCCAGACCCTCGTGGGGCCTGAAAGCTCCAGTTTTACCATGAGGCAATTAGTTTGTGGTAATTAAATTAGCTGCAAATGTGTTTGTTATGTATGACTTTAATAACAAGGAAAAAAACTGGTTATTAACTTACAGTGTTTCAGTGTTTTTGACCTTCATCAGGTATTTTATGTATGATGAAGATTTGTAAGTATATATACATATATGAGGTAACATCATATACCTGATGAATTTATTCTTATTATATGAATATATATTAAAATTAATAAATATACCAGCAGTGAGGAAGACAATGTACATGATGTTCTCCTATTTAATTCTGTATGCACCAATAAAACCCATTCAAACTGAACCATCTTGTACAGGAGACCTGAATTTCATTACATTATACTTTTGGGCTTATTAAAGTCACCATATAGTAATAATAAACTCTTAAAGTAAGAGTTGGGGTAAATTGGAGCTAATTTTTTGCCCACTAGTGGTTCATTCTGGCAATTAGAGCCATTTATTGACATGAATTATGTATCTGTGAACTTGCAGTTGGCATTTGCTTTTATTTTTGACAATCTATTGACTAAATATTAATCACAATTATTCGATACAGGTTTTTAACCACAGATTATTAGACTGCATGACGTACATAATGTAAGTTTTACACAATAAATACTTAATATTTTAGGGATTTTATTATGTTTCATGTGTCTTATGCTTTATTAACCCTGCGTTACATGTTTTAAATGTTCCTTTAGAGACAGTGAAAGGTTAAATTTAGGTTGTTCACTGTTGGTTTCTTCATTGGAAAGTTAATTTGCATCCCCACTACATTTGTTTTTGGCTTTTAGAATGACTTTACATACAATGCCACATAATATGAATGTGATAGAAAGAGAGATAGAATATGTGGTCACTGTTCCACAGGTGAGGTTGAGACAGAGATGCACTGATATGCAGTGGGGGGAATGCAGCTATACGCAGGTAGATGCACTCAGTGGTGTTATACAAGCAGATCATACAATCATACAAACTTAACAGGCTTCTTTTTTGACCAATTCAGTGTATATTTCTCCCTGTCGCTTGGCTGTCTTCAAAGTTTAGATCACAATTAATAATCTAAACTTTAGAAAATAATACACTTTCTTACACCCCCTTTTAAATCAAGAAGGGCTCACGACCCCCCCTGTTAACCTTTGGCGACCCCTAATGGTGGTCCCGACCCCCAGGCTGGGAACCACTGGGCTAAATATGCAAGAGTGGGGTTTTAAGTCTACCCACTGCTTCAGGCACTACTACACCAATGCCAGTAGGTATGAACATGTCAGACACATAAGCACACACACTTTAAAAAAACAGTTCTCACTTATGTGTACTTATTTTATTATTATTATTATTATTATTACTACTATTATTATTACCATGTGACTTACATAAACACACTCACATGTACTTTGACGCTAAGTTCTCTCTTATTTGCACTTTTTTATACTACAATCAATCAATCAATCAATCAATCATTTAATCAGACTTTATTTGTATAGCACTTTTCATACAAGCAACATTTAACACAAAATGCTTCACACATTAAACACCCCCAACCCCCAACCCCCCCCACACACACACATAAAGTAAAGTAACAAGTCTACTTTTATTATTTCCCTCCTTTATTGTATAATTATTATTATTATTATTAATGCAAAAGAACATTTACACACACATTAACATTAAAATAAAGTCCTCACTTATTTGTACTTGTTATTTTTTGACCTACAAGTCTACTTTCTTATTCTTCTTATGCATTTTTTTGCTTTATTATTAGTATTTATTGCATTGTTTCACTTTATTATTAGTATTTATTGCATTTTTTAACTTTATTATCAGTATTTATTTGATTTCTTTACTTTGTTATTAGTATTTATTGCATTTTTTAACTTTATTATCAGTATTTATTTTATTTCTTCTTATTATTAGTTTATTGTTTTACTTTATTTGTTTTATTTTTTTTTTTTTTATTATTAGTATTTATTGCATGTTTTAACTTTATTATTAGTATTTATTGAATCATTTTATTATTAGTATTTATTGCATTTTTTTAACTTTATTATCAGTATTTATTTGATTTCTTTACTTTATTATTAGTATTTATTGCATTTTTTAACTTTATTATTAGTATTTATTGTATTTTTTAACTTTATTATTAGTATTTATTGAATCATTTTACTTTATTATTAGTATTTATTGCATTTTTTAAACTTTATTATCAGTATTTATTGAATCATTTTACTTTATTATTAGTATTTATTGTATTTTTTAACTTTATTATTAGTATTTATTTAATCATTTTACTTTATTATTAGTATTTATTGCATTTTTTAACTTTATTATCAGTATTTATTTGATTTCTTTACTTTATTATTAGTATTTATTGCATTTTTTAACTTTATTATCAGTATTTATTGTATTTTTTCCTCTTACAAATCCAGTTTAGTCTTGCTTTAGCACTGCAAATGTTTCCCATGCCAATAAAACCCCTTTGAATTGAATTGAATTAAATTGTATTGAGAGAGAGAGAGAGAGAGTCTGAATGGGGAAGGGCAGAGCGACATAGAGGCAGAGTGCGGGGAGTGCAGAGAGGAGGGAGGAGGGAGGAGGGAGGAGGGAGCAGAGAGAGGAGGGAGGAGGGAGCAGAGAGAGGAGGGAGGAGGGAGCAGAGAGAGGGGAGAGAGAGAGGGGAGAGAGAGAGGAGCAGGTTTCGGCTTACAGCGCATACCACACCAACAGCACCAAAATACCCTAAAACACAGAGCTCACTGGGGGACTACACACCGGGACTACACACCGGGACTACACCTTCAACTGGACCCAACTCCGGACCCGGTTCTGGGGCCCGTCATGGAGCCGGACTGCGGACTGTAGAGAGCAGTAATGTGGATCTGGGAGCGACCATGTTATTAGGTGGGTAGGGGAATGTATTTGGACTGGGACTTCATTAGCTTAGCTAGCACTCGCTCTTTTTTTTTTTTTTTTTTTTTTTTTTCCCCTGTTGCGCTGAATGCTTGCGCTAACCCGGGTTAAAAACAAAACCGGGGTTAGAATAGGAGTCCGGGTTGTTGAATTAACCCGGGTTGTGTTTTTTTGTGTTGTTTTTAAACCCCTACAAGCTTTTATCCCGGGTTGCTAACTAACGCTAGCTAGCTAACTATCCCCCCTCTATGCTAACAGCTAATGTTAGCTAATCGGAATTGGAAAGGTGGGTTTCTCTCTCTCTCTCTCTCTCTCTCTCTCTCTCTCTCTCTCTCTCTCTCCTCCTGGAGTATCAGGGCCGAGCCAGGCCGAGCCGGGTTCCCCCCCCAGAGGAAGCTGATAACCGCCGTTGTGGTCGCGGGTGTTAGCGACGCTGCGTTGACGCATTAACGTCTGTTGGTTTTAATTCAAGCTGGAAACTAACTCCCATAACTCGCTCTGATTACCCGGGTTCGGGTTCGGGTTCGGGTTTGGGTTCGGGTTTGGGGGGGTTAACGTCAACCCTCCCCCCTTTCTCTATCATTGATTATTGATATACAACCCCTGGATAATTATGGATATGTCGTGTGATGATCGATAAACAGGAATTGGGATGAGCAGATTATTTCCTGTGAGAATTCAATCAGAGGAGATTTCCTGATATTTTTTAGGAACTTTTTGTATATAAATCTGTCTTTATACCAATAATACATATTCAATAAGCTGTTTATTTGGTTGTAAGGAAACATTTAGATATTGATCCGAGATATTTTCTGATATTGAATCCATTATAAATCTGTGATGTTGGATTAGAGAAATAAAAGTAAAAGAAAACTTTTTAAAACTCAGATTTTATGCATATGTTGTTGTGTTGACTTCATAAAGCTAGATAAATAAAATAAAGATCGTAATATATCGCCTTGCTTACAGCGTCCCGATGTATCGCAGACCCCTGTATTGATCCACAGCCCTGCCTGGTGACCCCTAGTGGGGGTCCCGACACCCAGGTTGGGAACCGATGTTGTTTTAAACGATATCCAGCCTTTTACAATAGGTTTCAATACAACGTAATGCTACGCTACTTTGAAATAAATGAATAATTCACAGTTTAACGACAGCCCCGACGTTCTCGCTGCTAGCTTTCACACACTGTAACGCAATAAGTTATTTTTATTATAACATTTTAAGTCAAACATTCTTGTTCGAGTATCTTTTTAAAGTGACATAGACTTAATTTTGTAACAAAATGTTTCTTTAACATACAAAAGTTACTCTGTTTCACTTAAAATTACCTTTCAAAAAGCTGCTTAACTGAGTTTGTGTTACTTATAATTGTTGACGGACAATTTATTTCAGTTAAAATAACATCTTGTATGACAGTGTATTATTATTATTCCTTTATAAGTGGCTGGGTTATTCAACGCTAATGTCCTGCTAATCGCTGTCATTAGCATCGGGGGCTGGATGGAGGGTCAGATCCGGGAGCAGACGATTGAATTTTCCGACATTAACGGGGGTGTTTTTACACGTGAACGCCCCGAACGTCTCCGCCGCGAGGAGAAGATGTAACCACAGTTGTCATTAGCAGCTTATTATCTATTTTTAAGTTCTGCGTTCAGCAGTCAGTCGGGTCAGTGGGTTCGTCCTGCTGCAGCTCCCTTTGCCCTTTACCCAAACCCTCGTTAAAGGGAGAGTCCGGCTTTCATCTAACGAGGTATTTCTCCAGCTGTATCCTCATGTAATTATATATTATGAATTATAGAGCTTGTTAAAAGCATCTCTTATCAGTGGGACCTGATTGTGTTAAAAAATAGCAGTTCGTTTCTTTGTTGATTCGATAGGACTCATCATTATCTTCACAGTCAGTAGGTTCTGGGGGGTTTCTCCTCAGCCTTTTCTCTTGAATGGGCTGTTTGTTTAATACTGAGTTGGATATTCTCATCAGCTGTCATGCTGGAAATTTCCTGACTTTCCTAACAGATGATGTGTAAGAAAAGGTTTTAAATGTATACGCAGAGATGCCCCTTTCCAGATATTGATAGAAATGGACAGTCTTTGCCTCTGCATCTGCTCTTAGACCCGTTAAAGAATGCTTATTGGTATTGGCTTATGCTAATATGGTGGGAGATATTCAATACTAGTATCAGCTTCAACAAACCACATAAGGGCACTGGTACCGACACCCCCTGTCTGAGTGACGACATGGTTGACCGCGTCTCAGTCGGCCTATTAACTGTTGTTCTTACATCATCGACACCCCGGGAACAGGAAGTCATATGAGTGACGCTGGGCTTCAGGTCTGGACTTGACTCAGGAGGAGGGTGACATAGTTTTTTGTAAATGAGCTTTGTGCTTAAAAATATCAGGTTTATTTTACGAGAACAATCCAGTTGGGTGGCCTTCACATAGTTCTGAATTGATGTAATCAGAGCTTTATTTGAACTGGCAGCAACAAAGGTGTTTTGTTGAGCAACTGCACGTGAATCGAAAGTGTCACCACAAAGTCTAGTTATAGCAAAATGTCTCCTCGTCCACTTACAATGAGGTGGTATCGCTGTTATTGACCACTTGAAGCATACAGACGGACTATTTCTAGAGCAAATGGTTGGATTCTGGATACTTTTGGAGACGTAACATTTCTGAAAGTTTTAGTAGTTTCTGTGTTGTCTTTAGTTGCTGTAGGTGTAATTCCCCTGATGGCGAAGGGTAGCTGAAATTTAAAACCATGTTGCGCAACTTTGTGAGCCAACAGTTGAAAATTGGCAGCGACAGGCAATGGGTTAAAAAATCTCAAAGTGAGCACCCAGAAATCCTGTGAGGCGGGGTCAGTAAACGTGCCACAGCCCTGGTCTGGCTGGTCTGTCGTGATTTATTCTAAGAGAGGGGAAGAAAATATGTAATGTTTGGGGGGAGATTTTTCTCTGGCTGGAGGAGCTCCCTCTTCACTTAATAGGAGGCGGTTTAGATTTTGCTCTTATGTTTTGATCCATCTCTTCCTGTGGGAGGAGAGTTGTCTGTACCCAAGATCAGAATTTATTTTGAGGAAACGTAATGAATCACTGTGGCGCCTCATTTATGTAGATTGTGTGCTTTTTCTCTGTTGAAGCCCTGCTTTGTGATTTAGGCTTTAGTTTTACCTGAAAATCCAGCCGGGTGCATCTTTTTAAAAGGTCTACCATCCTTGGCGGTGTGTTCTGCTGTGTTTCAGGGCTTAACAGCATTTAGTCATCTCTAAAACCAGCTTGCCAAGTGATACCTTAATCCCCCCTGCAGCCTCACAGTGAATAGACTAATCATGATGCACAAGGCTACTTTTAGCTATTGGTGCAGCACTAATGCAGTTTGGGCTGTAGTGTTGGCAGCGATAGGTGCCGTCACAGGCTCCATCCAGGTGTTTACAGTAGGCCCGTACAACTATCTGGCTACCATTCCTCTCTGCATACATGTTAACTTTTATGTACGAGTCTTATTACCGACCCTGTGTGTTGACAGCAGAGTGGATATAGACTTTTGATATTGGCTGACTAAAATGCAAACCAGATGGTTTGGATTTGGGTGACTGATCTTCTCAAACGCTGTGGTTTGGATGCGAGTCAGGGGAGGAATGTCGGGCTGTAATAATCATTTGGTTTAGTCGATCAACAGAAAATTAATAGATTTCAGTTGTTGCAGGCTAATTGATGGTTTTAATTTACAGCCAAATACAGATCCCAAATTTATCCTATCTGCAGGAAAATGGCTCATTTTGTACAGTTTATGTCAACAATTAAAAAATAAACCAAAACATGATTATCAGTCAGTCTTCAGTAAATAATAAAGGTATGTGCACAGGCTCTGATACACTCATCCCTGGCTACCTGCCTCAGTCAGGTGTGGCACCATGAGGAGGTTATTGTAAGGGGCATGCGGTTAGATCCGTAAACCTGACTGACCTGCTGGTCCGTATGCTCTCTGACATCATCTCTGATATCCTAGGTGTGTTTGAGCTGCTCCTGGTTGGCGGTGAGGAAAGGTGACAAAACATTTATGGCACATTTCCTGCAGGCAGTTGAGCAAATTTTCCATTGTTTTCTCTTATGCAGCAAGTGTGTTTGTACTCTCACAAATGGGTTTTGTGATCTCTTTTATTAGATAATTAAATTCAGCGAGTAATATCCGTGTATCCTCCTTGTTTTGGAATTCTGAATACATTTCCATAAGTGTTTCTTAAGGTTGCTGTAGATCTGCTGAACTCAGAAAAAAGTCTGTTTTCCTTGCTCTCCCAACCCCCACACAGGTGACATCATCACCTTGGCCTCTATAAACAGTCAGGGAAGCCTCATTGCGTCGTCTCAGTGGACTGAATTCCTGCTCTGGTGCAGTTTCTCAGGCTCAGCATGCCGTCGTTGCTGCAGCTAGCAGTTTACAGCTCACGCAGGCAAATTCACTGGCTGATTGCCATCGTTCTGTAAAACACAACAATGACTGCAATTCTCTCTGCAGTTATCAGTTATCAGCCTCTAGTTGGGTCATGCTAGGGTTCCGGCTTATTTGACTGTGACTATTCTAGATAATGCTGACAGAAAGGTTGCGCAGTCAACCAGATGCATGTGTTGCATTTTTTGTTTCTGCAGTCTGTGATGGCTGAATATTGGTGTTGTAGTAGTAGTGAATCATTTCATTTGAGCAGGCTGTTAATGTTGAATAGATGAGGTGCACGCAGCAAAATCATTTCATCCCTCGGATGATCAAGACTGTCATTTAGGATTAATAATCATGACCAGAATATCAAACAAAATATATCATGAGTACGACAGACAAAATAATCAGGATTATGCATTTAACCCTAATCATGTAGCCTTAGGATGTGCCAATGATGATAGCAAATCTGTGAACTGATTTATTTTCTCTGTTTCATTCTCACAGCGAAGCAAATCATTTCTAGGTCAGTGACTGTCAAAGGGCTAGAGTTGCATGCCATTTTTATCCTGCCTCGGCACAAATTGGTTGAAAGCACTCCTTTTTCTCTTCGAGGGGAAAAGTGACATTGCTGAGCACGGCCCGTGATTGAATTACTCTCCCGTTCTCTTATATAAGTTGTACTGTCACTCTTTCATTTTTGTTTTCTCAAAAGTCCAATTTTTAAAACAAAAATTCTCTTGTTTGTCAGAAACCACAAGCGGCTTTTTCATCACATTTTTACATTATGGGAGTTTAAGACCAGCACATTTTATTACTAATACATGCAAGGCCTGTCGAAAACCTTTTTATTAAGCATTTACAATTTGGGAGGTATTATTTTGTGTGATATTGTGTATCTTGTTGTGTATATGTTTAATTTCCTGATAACTCTGTGTAATTCCAGATTAACATGTCTGATTTGTTGTTTTAAATCACCATACCATGCATGCATGTACATGTGTGTCCCAGGGGGATATTCAGAGAAACAAAAAGCTAATTATATTATTTGTGATAAGAAGACGGAAGTGCTCTGAGGACAAATCAGTGCAAATATGTTTTTGTTTGTTTTGCCTTTATCTTTTTCCTAATTGTAAATTCCATGTCTTGCAGGCAGGTGATAAAAGGAGAAGCCGGCTGTTCTATCCCAGCTTAAAGAAGACCCAGGATAGAAAGTGAGAGAGATAAACAGAGTCGGCAGGGGATTCACCACTACCGAGGGAAAATCAGAATGAAAGTGCCTCTGTACCACTGACAAGCAAAACTGGAATGATATCTTGACCCTTTTTCCTGGAAGTGACCAAGTTAACGATGAGTGGGGGGATATAATGGCCAAGAACAAGGATGCGCGCCCCCCGACATTCGCCGTCAGCGTGGTTGGCCTTTCGGGGACGGAGAAAGAGAAGGGAAATTGTGGCGTGGGCAAGTCCTGCCTATGCAACCGATATGTGCGTCCTGATGCGGACGGCTACTATTCGGAGCACACCTCGGTGCTGAGCACAATAGATTTTGGGGGGCGAGTGGTTAACAATGACCACTTCCTGTTCTGGGGGGATGTGTCCCATCGAGGGGACGATGGGTTGGACTGTAAAATCCAAATCATCGAACAAACAGAGTTCATTGATGACCAGACGTTTCTTCCACATCGGAGTACGAACCTGCAGCCATACACCAAACGTGCGGCAGCAACCAAGCTCCAGTCGGCAGAGAAGCTTATGTACATCTGCACGGACCAGCTGGGCTTGGAGCAGGACTTTGACCAGAAGCAGATGCCTGATGGGAAGTTAAACATTGATGGCTTTCTGCTCTGCATTGATGTTAGCAAGGGTTGCAATAGGAAGTTTGATGACCAAATGAAGTTTGTCAACAGCCTCTACTCCCAAATTGTCAAGTCAAAGAAGCCTATTGTCGTCGCTGCCACAAAATGTGATGAGTGTGTGGACCAGCACCTGAGGGACCTGCAGGCCTTTGTTGCCAGCAAGAAGAACCTGCTGCTAATTGAAACGTCGGCACGCGCCAATGTCAATGTGGAGCTCAGCTTCAATGCCCTCATCCAGCAGCTGGATAAAACAAGGGGGAAGCCAAAAACTGTGCCATACCTGGAGGCCTATAAAATCCAACGGCAGCTTGTTGCATCAGTAACAGATAGATTTGAGAAATTGATGTTGCACACGCTGAGAGATTACCACACCACGTGGAAAACGGTGGTTAATAATCTGAAGGGCCAATCAGACTATGACGAGTTCATCACCTTGGAGGGCACCAAGAAAGCACGCAACATGTTCACAAAGCACATTGCACAACTGAAGCAGGAGCACATCAAGAGGAGGAGGGAAGAGTACCTGACGACACTACCGAAAACCCTTAACAACCTCCTCAATAACCTGGAGGAGGTTGAACACCTCTCATGGCCCGAGGCACAGAGCGTAATCCGGAACCGGCATGATTTCCAGTACTGGTTTGTGGTTCTGGAGCATACGCCGTGGAATGAGACGGATCACATCGACAACAGTGACCGAAGGATACCCTTTGACCTTCTCGATACGCCCGACGGTGAGAGAATTTACCATAACCACGTCCAGCACCTGCTGTCTGAGAAGAGAAGGGTGGAGATGAAAGAGAGGTTCAAGAAGACGCTGGAGAGGGTTCATTTTATCAGTGCAGGGCAGCCTTGGGAGGAAGTCATGTGCTTTGTCATGGAGGACGAGGCCTATAAGTACATCACAGAATCAGATAGGAGGGATGTTTATTGTAGACACCAGCAGGAAATAGTTGAAAGGGCCAAAGAGGATTTTCAGGAAATGCTTTTTGAGCATGCTGAGCTCTTCTATGACTTGGATCTGAATGCCACCCCCAGCTGCGATAAGATGAGCGAAATTCACAGTGTGCTCAATGAAGAGCCCAGATACAGAGCGCTGCAGAAACTTGCCCCAGATAGAGAGTCGCTCCTCCTCAAACACATTGGGTTTGTTTACCATCCCACTAAGGAGACATGCCTGAGCGGGCAGAACTGTGTGGATCTGAAAGTGGAGCAGGTTTTAGCAAACAGGCTGGTGCAGCTCGACCATGGACGCTCTAATCTCTACTATAACAGTGCCAACATTGATAAGATCAACCTCTGCCTCCTGGGAAGGGAGGGTCTCTCACAGGAACTAGCCAATGAGATCCGAGCTCAGTCCACAGATGATGAGTACACCCTGGACGGTAAAATTTATGAACTGGAGCTTCTTCCCGTGGATGTCAACTCCACGCTGCTCTTCAGCCATACATGGGTCAACACTTTCAAACCACACGGCTGCTTTTGTGTGTTCAACTCCATAGAGTCCCTCAACTGTATTGGAGATTGCATAGGCAGGATCAGAGCGGAGATAGCACAGAGTAGGAGAGATAGGTTTGCTCAGCCACTACCATTCATTCTCATCCTGGCAAATCAGAGGGACAGTGTTTGCAAAAATATACCTATCCTGAGGCACCAGGGCCAACAGCTAGCAAACAAGTTGCAGTGCACCTTTGTGGACATCCCCACTGGGGCTTTTCCACGTAAATTCACAGAGTTCCAAATTAAGCAGGGTCTCCGAGCAGTGCTGGAGGGGCTAAAGCATAACTTTGATGTCTTGGCCCCACTGCCATCTATCAAAGACATGTCAGAGACAGACCTTAGGATAGTCATGTGCGCCATGTGCTGGGATCCCTTCAGCGTTGACCTCATCCTCTCACCTTTCCTAGACTCACATTGCTGTAGCGCGGGGCAGCCAGGCCAGAGTAACACACTTATACTGGACAAGATCATCGGGGACAGCAGGAGGAGGATCCAGGTCACTGTCCTCTCCTTCCACTCTGCTATCGGGGTCCGCAAAGATGAACTGGTGCACGGCTACATTTTGGTCTACTCTGCCAAGCGCAAGGCTTCAATGGCAACCCTGCGGGCGTTCTTGGCCGAAGTCCAAGACGTGATCCCTGTCCAGATGGTGGCGATCACAGACAGTCAGGCAGACTTCTTTGAGAATGATGCCATCAAGGAGTTGATGACGGAGGGCGAGCACATTGCCACAGAGATTGCTGCCAAGTTCACAGCACTCTACTCACTGTCACAGTATCATCGTCAGACTGAGGTTTTTACACCCTTCTTCAATGAAGTGCTCGAGAAAAAGCCGAACATTGAGAGTTCCTTCCTGTTTGACAGCTCGTCACGGGAGTGCACGACTGGTGCCAGTGAAGACGTCTTCCCCACTTCCCCACATAGCCATTCCCCAGCCTACAACACCTATTACCCAGAATCTGATGATGATAACGAGGCCCCCCCACCTTACAGTCCAATAGGTGATGACGTTCAGCTTCTCCCCACACCCAGCGAGCGGGCCAAGTACCGGATCGACCTAGAAGGCAATGAGTACCCAGTCCATAGCACACCTGTTGGAGACCATGAACGCAACCACAAAGTGCCTCCACCTGTCCGGCCCAAACCAGTGCTCCCCAAGCCCAATGTTAAAAAGTTGGACCCCAACCTGCTCAAAACCATCGAGGCAGGCATGCGAAGCAATCGTAGAATGCCACGTGGCCCAATGAGTCACGCCGAGGACGTGGAGGCGTCGGACAACTATGCAGACCCTGTGGACACCTTGCTAAGGTCCAGGGGCTTCCACAATGATGACATATATGCTGTGCCTGATGACACACACAGCCGTCTGGTCAAAATAAGAAACTCCTTTGGCGGACTACATGGCCTCCATGGAGGAGAGGAAGAGAATGGATTTGACAGGAAGTCTCAGGCTGGACGGCGGCCGTCCAAATACAAACATCGCTCTAAAATCTTGTTCAGCAAGACGAAGGCTTACCAAAGACGATTCCACTCTGACAGCGACGGGGAGGAGTCTGGCCCCGCCACACAGAAAAAGAAAAAGGGAAGAGCCCACCGGGGCAGCGAGGAGGACCCACTGCTGTCCCCTGCCGACCCCTGGAAGACTGGGATAGATAACCCCGCCATCACCTCCGACCCTGAGCAGGAGGACAAGAAGATGAAGAAGAAGAAGACGCCCAAGACGCCAAAGGAACCGAAGAAGGTCAGTGTTATCTGTCATGGATCTGACTTTAGCAGAGTTTTAATGTCATGTCTGTTTATATGCCTGCTTTTAGCATACCGGGCGGTTCCAAAGTGCTTTATAGAACAACACAAGACTGAAAGAAACAAGACAGCAAAGATATTATTGTCTCCAAAGCTTTCTGGGGTTGAGTGACTGAAAGAGAGCTTCAGTGCATTGAATATGAGCGAGAGAATGAGGGACTGTATGTGAATGAGAGCAGAAGAGATTGTGTAGAGTAGTGTGCGGGGACAAGCGTGTGGGTGTGAGATATGAGCAGATTTCTGTTTTTAATAGGCCAGGGACTCACGGTGAGAATAAACTAATTTGATAATTGATTGATCGGCCCCGCTGCTGGAATGGTTTATGAGCCTCCCCACCTTTCAGGCCCCAGACAAGCAATAAAAACCTTGATAAAGGACGCACTGTTAAAGACAGTAGGGCTCTGTCTGTATAATCTCAGAGCAGAGGCCGCATCCGCGATACGATGCCTGCTTATCCTTTACAACAGCTCTCTAAAGGCTTGTCTGAGACTGCTGTGTGCATACACGAATAAGTAAGTGCATTTGATTTGGCCGAAAGAAACACTGTATACATACAGTAGGGTAATGAAAAATAGCACTTTTCTGTAGACAAACACACGTACACATGTGGTAGGTTGAGGGTTTCTAGTTCGATTCCTAGCTCCCCCAGTCCAGTTGAAGTGTCCTTGGGTAAGATACTGAACCCCAAATTGCTCCCGATGGTGTGTGAGTGAGCTTAGTATCATCATGAGCGCTTTGGAAAGGAAGCGCAGTATCACTCCTGATGAGCAGCCAACAGTGTATGAATGTGTGTGTGTGTGTGTGTGTGTGTTGGAAAGTGCTTTAAGTGGTCGGTAGAAAAGGGCCGTATAGATAAAAAGGTCCAAGAAACATGTTTACATATAGAAAACGCAGTTAAAAGCATACATTAGCATACAGTGAATGTACACACACCCACTCATACGAGTGCTCATTCACCCCTACTACACACTACGCTCTCCTAACAAATTACTTAGAAGTACATTCACATTAGAGATAAAAGACTGAAATCTAAAATTGTAATAATATTTTAAAGTCAGTGCTAGATGCTCAAAATGGATCCTCTCAGCATTGTTAAAACAAACAAATCTTAATCAGGGACACGTGAATTTGATTAAAACTGTTTGTATTCACTTAAATAATCTATGATAATGATAATAATATAATACACAACCTAGATGTTGGCACGTGTGTGTGCATAAACACACTTAAATATGAGTGAGCATGCTGGCACGAATCCGATAACAGCGTGCAAATCAGTATAGAAACAGCCGCCGGCGCTACATGGGCGTCATGAATGCTGGGCATTGTTGGTACATTCAGACTGCCTTTGATAATCAGAGAGGAGAGCGAACAGAGAAACCCAACAAGGTACAAAATGGAAGGTGTTTAGTCGCCGTCCTGGCCAATTAGAGAGGAGACTGAACTGCTGTAGGCATGACAACACTTTGAAGAGCAGGGGAGTGTGGGAAATCAAAGCCACCTCGCCACCTCGCTACTCGTCCCAGCTTCGGTTCTTGAATAATGGTTTTGTCTGTTGTCTTCTTTCTTCTCGTCTTCCTCCACATGGACCTCCCTCTGCTTTCCTTCCTCTCTCTCCCTTCATCCCACTAACTTTCTTTCTGATCTATTTCCCGATTGCCCTCCTCCTCCTCCTTTTCTTCTTCTCTGATATGTTCTGCCTTCCCATCACCCTCTCTCCTCCTCCATTTCTGGACTCCCTTGTGTATTTTTCTCAATTCCCTCTTCTGTCTACCTCCTCATGCTTTTACATTTCTCCTTTAAACTTATTTTCCCTTTCCCCTGTCTCCCTTTTTCTTTCTACTCCTCTATTATTATCATCCCATCCGACTCTCGTTTCTCCTACATCATCCCTCAATCTCTTAAACTTGCTGTTTCTTGTTTTCTTCATTTTTACTTCCCAATTCTTCTCCTTTTTCCTAATTTTCTCCCTCTTGTTTCTCCTCCTGTCCTCCCTTGTTTGTCATCCTCTTGCCTCTGTCCTCTTCCTTCTTTTATTACTACTCTAACAATCTCCATCTCATCTCTTCCCCCCCTTACAGCCGAAATCTTCCAAGCCCCCCAAGCCTCTGTACCCCCCCACCCGGAGAACCTGGGAGAGCAACTACTTTGGCGTTCCCCTGCAGAACCTGGTGACCCTGGACAGACCCATCCCACTCTTCATCGAAAAATGTGTCGACTACATCGAGCGCACAGGTGAGTCATGCGTTTTTGTCAGTTTCTCTCTCTCTCTTTCTCCGTCCCTCTCTCTTCTGATGCTTTTGTTCCTTTTCTCTCTCCCACTCTCTGCTGCCTGTGCGTTCAGGTGCAACCAAGCTCTCTCTGGTATTTTGTAACTCTTGTAAGGTACAGCTGGTTTGTTGTTACATGCAAAAGCTTTGTGGTTATTCGCTGTGAAAATGCCTCTCATGTCTTTCCAAATGAGTAACTGAACGATAGAAGGAGAATGGATGGGGGGGATGATTCGAGGTGGGGATGGGGGAAGTGCATGAATCAAAATTCTAGGAAGGTTCACTTCTTAGAAGCTCTGATGTCACCCTTCAAACATGTTTTGTCTGGTCTGTCAGCCAGCCCGCCAGGCTGCCACTCAATACAAGTCAATTTCAATTCGATGAGCTTTATTGGCACGGCATTTGATGTGTTGCCAAAGCACTGCCGGGATGATTACAAAATAAGATGGTAAAAGATTACCGAGATCAAAGAAGCGATTGAGGATGAGATTTACACAGGTATGTGGCATTAATCAACCCTACACAAGAAGCTAGAAAAGAAAATGAGATGGTACCCGTAAGGACATGTAAGAAAAATTGCATGTGTGAAAAAGTTTAGGAGTGGCTTGTGAAACAGTTCTGCACAAAAATTGGTATAACAGCAAAACTAAATGCTCAATATTTGCTGGTAACAGCTTCTCAAATGTAAGGTTGTGCTGTTTTTCTTTGATTTATATCCTTGTAATTCAATATCTCTAGGTTTTGTGGACTCTAAATTGAACTAAACAAGCAATTTGAATAAATCACTTTGGGCTCTGGGAAGTTGTGATTGGATTTGGCAGATTTATCAATAGTGAAAACAATCATTAGGTGCAAACATAGCTGAAAGTAACACCCTGTTACTCTCTCCCATCAGTCGGCCTCAAGGTCAAAGGATATTAGCCGTGTCTTTGTCATCCCCAGAGTCAGAGTCCTGGTCGAAGCCGCTGTGATTCACCTTGGTTCTGTCAAACTTGTTGAAATAAACCTTGAATTGAGTTAGACGTGAAAATATTTTTGGCTCTGCAGTTGTTTTTCCTCTCACTCATTCTTTGCCTCAGTACGTGTACTGTGCTGCTCGTTCTTCAGAGGCAGAACATTGAATTTGCAAAATAAAATTACAAAAATTGTCTAAAAAAAACAACTGATAATATCTGTATCTTGAGATGCCGTTGAGCAAGGCTCATTGGCCCAATTAACTGCTTTGAAACTGCACAGTTGGCCAACTGCAGAAGTCAGTGGTTGTATCAGGTTGTATTATTCTGGATAAATAAAGTTGCAAGATAAGACATGCAGCTTGTTGTAGCTCCAGCTGCTGACGCAGACACCCGGTGCATGCTGGGTATGTGTCTGGCTTCTGCCCCAGCTGTCGTAAAGAAGGCCTCCCCCAAAGTCTGAGAAATTCCTCAGTGAAGTCATGGCTCAGTCTGATAGATATTTATACACCGTGTGCTGGACACTTTATCCTGAGTGTTTATTTTCTTTTATGAAAGACCGCAGTGAGATTCAAACCCACAACCCTGCCAGATTTGAATGCCTTGCTCCTCACATTTATCCATACAAGGAATAACTCTTCCCCTCTGTCGATTAAAGATCCAAGCAGCTACTCAAACTGTTACTTTTTTCCTTCTCACCACAGAAATGAATATTTTAAACATGTTTAATATTTGATGAGCTTGTTGCATAATGTATTTACTCATGGTCCGGTGCTCTTTTTCCATGTTTAGTGCCTTTGAATAAGCTCTAAGAAGCAAAAGTGTCTCTTGCTGGAAGACCTCAAAGTAACTTTTCAGTCAAATTCTAGAAAATATCTGATGACGTGATATTTTTGCTGGCGCCTGTTTGTGGGTTCACAGGGGGATAGTGTTGGCTCAGGCATCAGGTGTAGCATTTGTTAGCTAGAGAGTGGCTCTTTAATATTTTTGCATTGTGTTTTGAGGACAGTTGTTTTGTAGTCGTACTCTCTGTGGCTAAATGAATGCATGAACCCTTCAGCTGACTGAAAACACATGTCTTATCACCTTATTCCCTACTCTCTCCTCTTTCCTCCTCCATCTGAAGCCATATGTGCTGCAAATGTAAAGCATGTCCATTAAAAGGAGGTATTTCCTGTGTTCCTACCGACGAGTAAGTGTTCGGTTCTGTTTTGAAGGTTTGTGTCTGAGCTCTTTTCGTTCTGGGGCTGTTAATTCCTGTCCTGAAAATCCCTCCCGAATATGTTTTGATATTCAGCTGGATCTACATGAGCCCGTTGGTGGCTGCCAACCAAATTTAGGATTAATCCCAGCGCTGTATGTGTGTGGATGTGCGTGTGTTTGCGGACGCCTGCCAGCTGACAGCAGTGTATTGGAGATTTCATGGCTGGTACCGTGAAACCCTCTAAGTCCAGACGGTCTGTTGGGTGGAATTAACAGCTTTCCCCCTCCCTTCTTTTTGTGGAATATCATTTCTCACCAGACACAGCGAGAACATCTTTGTACTTTTTTTTTTTTTAAAAGCCTGCTGTTGTATAAGGTGCTTCATAACCAGACAATTTAAGGGCTTTTACAACTTGATGAGACATTTCAGCTCGTTTCTTTCTTTGGGAGCCTAGGTAGGGATTGTGGTATTCTTCATAAACAGTCTGGTTGCCTTGGTAGGAGTTTAATCTGTCTGTATAACATATTTGAGCTTGTAGCTCAGAGGGTGGGGTCATCCTGTGAATGTAGAGAGTTGTAAGTGATTGTGGGTGTTAGCACGATAACTTAGTGGTTAGATAGACCCTCCTTTAGTGGAAAAAACAGTCTGCAGAGATCCACCCTTCTAATGTCTGCTAAAATAAGATACCGAATCCCTGCCATCTGCAGAGCTGCTGCTCTATCTGACCTCTGACCCCTGAGCGTTGTGGGACGAAAGAGACCGTCCCGAAGGAAATCATTAAAACATCACCATTATATTGTGTTGTTGTTTTTTTCCATCAGACACCAGACACTTGTCACATTAATTGGGGGTGAAAGTCAAAGTGTTAAACCTTCCCTTTATGGTGGTCCGTTTAATAGCGTTTCTTTTTCAGGAAAAATATTCCCAGAAAAGGATTTGTTTTATGTTTCTGGTCTGAGGCTGAGAGAGTCGCCTACAGAAAGTCAAACGTAATCAGTTTAAGGAAAATAATGCTGTAATACCACCCACACTGTTTGAGGCGCAGCATAGATATTACTCAAAGCATGGTCGAGCTGAACGACTGTACTACTCTACTATATCTAACCTCAGTGCTTTTCTTTAGTACTGACTGAAGCACGAGTAGAATGCAATGTTAGACTAATGTTAGACACAAATAACAATTTGAAGCTCTCACTTGGAGTTTTTGGTGAATTGTGGTGGTTCATTTTCTTCCTTTTGTAGACATTTTATTGACCAAACAGTTAATTGATGAACCATAAAAAGAACAAATAATGATCATTTTGATTATTAATGAAAATGCTGAGTGTTTCTTGATTAATAACTTGCTCTATAATATGTCAGAAAGTAGTGAAAAAGGCACCTTACTATAACTCAGAACCAAAGGTGACACTGCTATTATTTGTTTTGATACTTTTTGACTCAAAGACATTCAATTTACCATCATAGATGACAAATATCAGCTTAAACCCAGATTTTTTGGGGGGCTTTTCTGCTTTAACAATAACATAATCTGTTATTAAAATAATTCCTGGTTAATCTTCTGTTGGCAGACTAATGGATTAATCAATGAATTGATTCAGCTCTTCACAATAAAAATGAATCTTAGTTGCAGCCCAAAGTACGGTGGCTGTGTTTTTTTTTTTTTTTGGTTGCAGCGAGGAGCGGTAATCTCCGGGAGGCCAGGCTGCTGGTTGGTTTAGTTTAACCACATGTAATAAGCTGCCAGCCGAGAGGCACAGAGGCAGAGAGGTGATGATAGCTGTTTGTGGTGCCTTTGGTTAGAGACCAGAACGTGTGAGAGGAAAAACTGTGACTTTATGTGTGTGTGAGACGGAGCGTGGCTGGAAGTGTGAAGACGTGAAACTGTGATTCTGTGTGTGACCTTTATTTGGTGGATTTGTGTAAG
The DNA here is from genome assembly GCF_905237075.1 of Dicentrarchus labrax. Classification (NCBI taxonomy): domain Eukaryota; kingdom Metazoa; phylum Chordata; class Actinopteri; family Moronidae; genus Dicentrarchus; species Dicentrarchus labrax. The sequence goes on from NW_026136721.1 coordinate 34,385,758, forward strand.
TGATAAGACTGTGACATGTGGTGTGTTCGTCAGCTCCTTCCAACCTGGTGGCTTTAATGCAGATCTCATATATTTTCTGGAGTTTTTATGGTGGAAACTCAAGTTGACATTTTCCAGGAATCGGCTAATTAAGCGCACGTCTGTGTCAAGAGTTTTGTTTTAAGTGTGCAGCGTCGAACTGTTCAAGAAACTCTGAGATAAAATGCTGCCATTAAATAAGGATGGTGCTTGTTCTGTGCTGGCTGCCTCTGTTTCCTGTGAGGAGAGATCTGCTTGTTATCATTTTTAGGACGTTCCAGTCATCACATTCTAATTATAATGCAACTAACAGGCTTCCCGAGGGCCCTGCAAACCCCTTAAAGGTTTGTAGATTTGAAGAAAAATGAAACAAAGCCTTCAAGGTCTCTGAAAAAGAGTGGATGCGCTTGAAAACACTGTTTTAAATTAAAACGTAGCACCAAGTCCCAAGGATGTTTTAACTGCTGGTTATGGGCTTAAGATTACACATTTGAGCTTAGACATTTTAAAACGTGTAATTGTGTTACCTCAGAAAATGACAAATAGAAGGTTTTTTTTTTTTATGTAAAAAGACCTAGAAAAGCATTGTCCTTGAACATGTCGGCCAAGGTGATTGCAATGTGATAAGTGTGTCCTTATGGAGAAATCCCTTGTAATGTGATTCACAGAGCTGTTTCTCTGTACTGTAGATTACAGCTCTGTACCACATTATTTTTCGAAGCCTCTCATTTTTTTGTGCCATTCAGCTTACTATCTGATTCTTCCTCAGCTTACAGTTAAGCTTTTAGGACCTTTCTATCCATCACCCATCCATGTGTGCTGGCGTCCCTTTTTATTATACTCATGGATCAGTGGTTAGACATTGAGGACGCAGGAACCTTACAAGCATTTAGTCACTTCTTCAAATAATCTAGGATTATAAAACGTCCTTCTGTGTAAGTTAATTGAAGGACATGTAAGTGATGAAGTAAAGTATGAAAATATTGCCAGACGACGGCAGTTAATGAAAGTGTTTCTGTCATATTCATCACACCAGCTGTCAGAAATGCCCCTTCGGATAGGGATGCAGTCAGGGGGCGAATGTATGATTAGGATATTCTTGTTGAGCGACTAAAAATAAATCATATGTGGACAGTGTCAGCCTCATATGGACACATACACGCAAATATATTGTCTTGCATTCTCTTATAATGGTGAATATACACGCACCTGAACGTGTCAGCGTAAATTCATTGGTGTTTAAGTCAAACTGATTGTATCTGAAGGCTGGGTTCAATGTTATTTGGGGCTGCATGATATGGTAAAAACATCACGTAGGGATTATTTTGGCAGATATTATGATATGATTCACGATTAGCATTTCAAGTTTAATTTTCACTGAAAATACTGAAATAAATCATGATGATGTGGCATTTTTCGGGGCCTGTAGCAGACAAAAATGTTTCCTTAAATCTGGAGAACAAGATATGTAAGCCAGGGCATTTATACAGAACTACAGTATCTCGTTATAATGCTATTTTGTTGTGATTTACATATTGCATATGAACATATTTGTGCTAATATTTCAACTAATTGTGCAGCCTTAATGTTAATGCTTTTTATTAGCGACCAGTCGGGCAAGTGGGTAAGAAATCCACTCACTCAATTTTTACTTTTCCTCTACATCAATTGTTTTATGAATTAGCGATTATAAAATGACAACAAAGACATACAACCTTTTTTATCTGCCTTGCTCTCAAACCTCATTGACATGCTGGCGTACACTTCAGCTCATAAACTTTGTCTTTACCCGCCGCCATTTTGTGCTGCTCCTGAGAAAGAGGAAGCAAGATGCCTCAGTACTTAGTGACTTCCCTCATCAGCTTCGGAAAAAAACAGTATGTTTAATTCTTTTTTACCAATTAGACGATCTGGCAAGTGAGTTGCTGGATGTATTAGCTCGACGTGGTATTATTGTCGAGCCCTTATAAAGCAGAGTTTGTTTGTGTGCCTCTGCCTTGGATATTTCTTTGGTGTGTGTGTGTGTGTGTGGCCTTTACAGCGCACTGATAGGTTCTGAACTTACATTTTCCCAAAACGTAGCAAGTCATGCTTTTAGATGGCCACAGTTTTACCCAACCATACAAGGTCGAGCACAAATCTCCACTCCGTATTTTCTGCATTAAGCTCTCGCTGTTATCCGGAACGACGTACAGAGAGGTCAGCGGCAGGAAAAACTTCTACTAAAATCCAATATTAAGGAGGCAAAGGGTCAGACCCGCAGAGACCTGATAATACGAGAGAGAGTGAGAGTGAGAGTGAGAGAGAGAGAGAGCTGTGGAAAAGAAATGAAAGCTAAGAAGCGCTGAAGAAGAAGGTAAAAAGGGTTCTTTTTAAAAGAGAGATGGGAATGAATAGTAAGTGGAGAGATGGTGACATGAGGTACTTCTCTAAAGTTTCCTGCCCACGCACGCAGCAACCTTTCTCGGTATGAAAAGTGAACTCTCTCAGATATTCAGACAGCGGTAGTAGCTTTTGAAAAATGACTTCTTTAGTGAGGGAAACGCAGCGTGTTAGGTGTCCTCCGGCAGGGTCTCAGGTGGCAGAGTGGCTCAGTGGTTACAGGAGACGTCCCTGTTAACAAAAAGTCACACCGTCCAACTGTCCTAGAGGGAGACTCACGGACGTCCTGCTTGCTCTTGCTGCTCAGGTTCTCTATTCAAGAGCTGTCGACCATAAATCAAATTCAGTAGACCAGTAAAGGAGTGTTTTAGTGTGTTCTGATGTTCTAAATGCGGTTTCAGTGGCAGATGAAGGTATAATTGAGGCAGAAAACACAGATATATTTAGGTTTTTGGCATTTAAATGATAAAGTATCAAGTTAAGTTCCACCATTTAAACCTTCGATTTGAATACTTATCCTGTAACTGTTTTATTAATATACAGCACAGGAGTGAATAATTAACTGCGAGTGCTCACTGATGCTGAGTGCTAATGCAAATTCTTCATATTTTATCGCCACCCATGTTGCCTTTTTAGCAGCATGGTAGCTGTGTTAAGTAACCACATCACTGCACAAGCCAGCTTTTTAAAATTCCTCTTTTCTCTTAAACAAATAAAACAGCGTCTGTGCGTCTCATCAGATGGAAAACAGTTATTCTTTTGTTCCATTTGTTTTGATGGTAAAATGCTTCAATAAACAGGTGAAAAGGGTATGCAAAGCAGTGTAAGTGAGGCACTAGCTCACTTGTTTTTGTCTTCCAAAATGCTCTTTGTTCACCCAAAATTGCTGACATCTTAATATTTTAAAATGGCTAAAGCACACACGCCCCAGGCTCCAGTCTGCACCAGTTCAGGCTGCATATATTTTAATCTAGTACAAGTGAGCCTCTGCTTAAATTGCACATTTGTTACAACGTCCGGTGAATAAAATATCAGTCAAATTTCTCTTCCATTCCTCTGTGGTACCCCAAGCAGCTTCATTTTTGGCAACCTCTGGGCCTGAAGCCAAAACATAAAAGGCACAAAAGGGTCAATTTTTGTCAGGTCGGCTCACATAAAAGCCCCCCAGAACACCAGTCTGGCGTCTGAGAATAAAACCTTTTTTTACGAACTGCGTCTCGGAGAAGTCTTTGGGATGACGAGCAGACGGCTGCGACTGCGTGAGCGAGGCCACACGGCTCTCTGCTGCCGAACTCGATTACAGAAGTTTTATTAAATGTTTCCTGTTCCCCAGAGACATGAAATGGTTTTTGGCACGAAGGCTGGAGAAAGGAAAGAGAGAGAGAGCGGCAGAGCAGTGATTAAATGGCTTTTTGATGTTGATGCATTTGGAAGTCCCATTGGTTGTTATCTTCCCCAGCACTTAGTATAATGTGAGGAGGGATGGATGGATGGATGGAGGGAGGAGAGTCTCTGCTTTTCAAAAGAACTTCCATCGGCTATTTGAATAAAAAAGTCTTAAAGTTTGCTTGCGGAAATCTTTTTTTTATTGGGAAAAAAAAAAATTACTTCATGATCGTTTGTGTAATTTATCATTTAAATTTTCCTTCCTTTTCTGGTTGTGTAATCATTTCTTAATCGATCCCCCTGATAACTGGGCTAAATTAAACATTTGGTAATCACAACAGTACCGAGCAACAGTTATTTTACTTTAGAGAATCTTAACGGGCAATAAATCCAAATTAAGAGCATATTGCTAAAATTAAAAGGGAGATTAGGATGAAATTAAAACAAGTGGTCCGATTGGGGTTGCCCCAGTAGCTCACCGCTCTCGTACCGCGTGTCAAGGCCTCACCGCAGTGACCATACCGAGTCCATCCTGAGGCCTTTTTCTGCACATCATCCCCTCTTTTGCCTCTGCTTTTCTTGTCTCGCTCTTCAGTCCCGTCAACAATGTAAAAAAAGAAATAGTCACATCTGTTAATCAGCGTTGAGATTTATGACACTGTTTGCATTCCCAACACTGTGGTTGAAGATAGATAGATAGATAGATAGATAGATAGATAGATAGATAGATAGATAGATTTAGTTATATTATATTAATTAGAGCGGATCTAAATCACAGGGCGGATCCACAAATCATTGTTTTCTTTCTTGTGGCAAATTGAATTTGTCCCACATGTGCAAACTTGTCATAATGACATACAACATACATCCAACACAACACATCAAACATTACAGTATAAAGTCAGAGTGTAAAGCAGCAGCTATGTAAGAAATAAGCAATCAGGGATGTAATGGATTTTCAGTCCTGCAAGAACTCGTCGTAATTTAAGTGAATGATGTGTAAATCTTTGTATTAAAGAAGACTGGAGTATTAACTATTGATGGAGGTCTGTATATTTAGAAATGTTTCATTAACTTCTACTTCCATTATAAATACTGAAGAATATCTGTTAACGAATGAGTTAAGAGATGCTTTACTGGCTTAAATACCAAAGAACATATTATAACAAACAAATAAACAACAGATTTTTATTCTCTTGCTGTTTTAATAATTATATGGTGTTTCATTTAAGGAATATATTTTAGTTTTTTAGTTTTATTGGCCAGTATTTATATCTATCAACTCCTTACTAACAGCCTGAATGTCTATTTTCTCATGCCAGTGACATTATTTTGCACATGTAAATTTCCTCAGTCTGTTATAACGATGCCAGATTTTGCAGATACCCATCTGGCATCTCTCTAAAAAGGCAGGGAAACCCCAGCAGACTGGTTTGTAACTTTAACTCTGAGCTCTGCTGGAGAATTATTCAGCAGCCATGTCAACCAGGCTTCATACAAAGCTGATTATTGGCTATTTTCAGCCTGCTTTGAAGTCAGATCACCACTTTTGACTTTGTGGCAGAATAGAGGGATTTTCACTGGAGTGAAACCGGTTTTATAAAAATAATTCATAGATTTGAGAGTGCAATCGTAGAGTGTGTACTTGAAGAATGTAGTCATTCAGTGGACCCAGAGGTTGGACAGAGAGCGTTATAAGAATGATATAAGGGGCGACAAAAACACAGCTGACAGGAGATGAGAAATAATCTTAATATACTGTGTTCCTCTACTCTTCCCTGTCAATCATTCACTTCACTCCTCTTTATTATATCTGCCTCCAGCTCTCTGCGCTCACAAAGAAATCAGCCAAAGTGAGAGTTCAAGTTGAAAATTGATTGGCGGTTGGCATGCCTCCCATTCTCTATACTCCGATTTCTCTCTCTTTGTGTGTGTGTGTGTGTGTTTGTTGTTTTCCTGCTGGCAGCAGGACTGACGTCATGTCCAATGGAAACACACTGACTGAGCTTCCTGTTCAATGGTCAGAGCAGCCAGTGCTCCCAGCAGCCCGCCGGGACTGGTCTGACTGTCTGACCTGCGGCCTTCTGGCGTTAGTCTGTCTGCGAAGAAAAACATCTCGCATTATTAACGTTTTTAAAATGGCGTACAGAAGACAGACTTTCATCTACAGCTACAGATGAGGGCAAAAAGTGACAGACTGCAGCAGAATCTGTAGGTTATTCTTTTAAACAACCAATTCATTGTTTGATTTATATAACGCCAGAAACATTTCCTGAAGCTAAAGGTTGCTTGATTTGTACAACCACCTCTCCAGTACTCAAACATATTCAGTTTACCATCGCATAAGTCAAAATAAATACTTAAAATCCTCACAATTCCTTTTCTGTTGATTGACTAATTGCTTGTCGTTTAAACACAAGGTTATTAATCATGATTTCTGTGCTGTTGCGTCCCAGGAACCTAAAACTGTTCACTTGCTCCACTTCAGCTCCACTGATCCAAACAGTGTGTCTTTGCCTCCTTTTTTCCGAAAATCAACAGTCAGCTCCTTGGTTTTGCTGACGTTGAGCAGCAGGTTGTTTTCTGTGCAGCACTCTGCAAGATTGTTGATTTCCTCCCGATAAGAAGTCTTATCATTGTTTGAAATCCGGTCGAGGCGGTGGTGTCATCTGAAAACTTCACAGTTGTCTCCCTGACGATGTAGTCAACGTGAACAGCAGGGGGCTGAGCACACAACCCTGAGGGCCTCCGGTGTTGAGCACTAAGAGCGGAGGAGGTGTAACCCCCAATCCGAACTGTCTGCATCATCGCATGCTTAAGCATTGAAAACAAGTCGATGATGTTTTTATTAGTGATTTTCCAAACCTTTTTAAAGCCGCCTGGACAATTTTTATTGGCTAACAAACTCCACTGGCCACAGAGCTTGAAGATGAACTGGAAATTAGTTGACGCAGATATTCAAGAGTCACTCATCAAGCTAATTTAGCTCACATTGGTATGTTTTTATGTTGTTCCTACAGTTGGATGTTCTTGATTTCCCCTCCGAGGACAAAATAGAGTTGAAAGTTGAAGTTAATCCTGTGTGAATCAGTCATGTACGTAAGCTTTATTTACACTCTTTGATCCAGGTCAAGTGAAACACTTTTCTCCACCAGTTACTTTTGTCGAGCAGTTTATTTCTTTACTTGCACACGTAAATATATTCTCCCCTCGTTTGAAGTGAACCAGAAAGTCACTAAGTACAAAATCTTGACCTTTTTTGTACGATTACTTCCGGGTCAGTGCGTGAATTTCATTGTCTCACATGAATGCATTGAGTCAAACTCTGGTGCTGGTGATATTTCAGCCCCAGCAGGTGTTTTACACAGCACTGTTTACATGCCAGCAATGATTAACTGATTTACTCCCTGCTGCTCTGCGGGAAATAAAGTCTACTGATAAGCCCACTTCTGTAACCTTTGACCTTTTTTATAGTAATAATCTAGTAACTGAAGGTGAGTCACAGCTTTTGGTCATGCTTCCTAATACTTCCAGTACATGAGTCACTCCTCGGCGTTGGATTTTTCCCAGTTAGAGAGACGAACTGGATGATGGTCGGTTGAGTTTTAACCACATGTGATGAAGCACCAGCTGAGAGGCAGAGAGGTGATGGGAGCTATTTGTGTTTCCTGTGGTTTCTGAGCGGATTGAGAGAGAGAGACAGAGAGAGAGAGACAGAGAGCCCATGAATGTGTGCGTGACAGGATGTGATTGTGGTACCATCTTGGATGTTGCTGGCAGTGAAAGGAGATGTTAGCGCTCACACACGTACACTGTGTGTCTCTGTGTGTGACAACCTAACCTAATTTTAGGTTCTTGGGTGTCTCGGATTGATTCGGTTTTTGGTTCAGTTGTTTCCTTCAAAATTGAAGCACATACAGTTTTTAATTCACATTTCTTTTCATTTCACACACACACACACACACACACACACACACACACACACACACACACACACATTCTGCATTACATCCTGCTCCCTAGCCTGTAGTCTTAATCTCTTCCCGGTGGATTTCCTGGTCACCAACTCGGAGACACTAAGAGATAGGAAAGTGTGTGTGTGTGTGTGTGTGTGTGTGTGTGTGTGTGTGTGTGTGTGAGAGATGCCTGTGGCTGAATAACTAAGCAGCCACTCCTCCATTACCCCCCTCTCCCCCCTCTCTCTCCCTTCCCGGTGAATAGGTGAAGCGGGGACTCCCAGTCGCCCCCCCTCCCCTCTGGGCAAACTTTGCTCTTTCTGCCTTCCTCACTTGCCCTCTGCATTTCTTTTGGTGTGTTTGTTCTCGCTGTGTGCCGATCATCCCCAGAGAGAGAGACTGAGAGTAAAGTAGCCTTGGTGCTGCCTTTGTAGTTTAGTTAATTGAATGTGATTGCCTGTTTTTGGACCCTGACCTTCTCTCTGTGACAATGTCCACAATAAATCAGCTAAATGTGAAAAACTCTCTCCATCTTTGCTGAAAAATGTTGCCTTTTGAAAATGGTTTCCAGATGGGTTGAATGTGAAAACGATGGCCTCTTGTTCTGTTGGGAAAACAGAGCAGATATTCAATTCTGTCATGAACCTGTATTTATGTCCATTTTGTTAAACTAGTTCTCCATTGCCCAGTAGACCGCTACCATCCATGAAGCATGATAAGGTCATTGATTTTCAGCTAAATCGGACCTTTAAAAAACATTTTTCAAGCTAAAATGTGCCGGCTTTAGCTTCTCAATAGAGATTTGCTTCATTGCTGTTGTTCTGTGTACTATAGCTGTGATCGCCAACCAGGAGCGCTTGTACCACGGGGGACATTTGGAGAGATTGTTGGGTAGCTCATAGCGTTGGGCAATGTGTCAAAATGTTCCAGCCGCCCCCCCTCAGTCCAACAATCGGCAATCGGCATGCATGTGTGCTGCCAGCAACCCCCAACCACCCAATCATGAGCGGCGAGTTCACTCTAGCTTTACTCTCTCAAGTTCTAGCAGCTTTAATAGAGAAAGTAAACTCACCAAATCTCAAGAAAGGAAGAGAAAATCACCTGTTCCAGCTTCTAAATTCAAGTTTCTCTCTTATATCGAACTCAGACCTTGTTAAGCAAACTTCAAACACACAAACTCAACACAGTATAACTCACCAAACCGTCTTTATTGGTCATTACACTGTGCCAACAAACACCAGCTCTGGTGTCTAACCATCTGACAGGGTTAGATGTGAAAATATTCTGGCTCCATGTGCTACTGCTGCCTCTCTGGCCTCCATCGCTCCTCTACCTCCTTCATGCCTCTCCGGGCTGTCCCTGCTGTGTCCTTATCTTCCCCAGAGTCAGAGTCTTGTCTGGACCCTCTGTGAATCACCGTGTAACTGTATTTACTGTCGTCAAACTAGTTGAAATAAAAACTTAATTCACTGCAGGTAGATGTAAAAATACACTGGCTGTACAGCTGTTTTTACTCTCACTCGTTGTCAGTGTGTGAACTGTGCCGCTGAACGTCTGTCACTTTGGAGGCTGATTATTAAATTAGCAAATTAAAATGACAAAAAAAACGGCCAAAATTCTGCCAAGAAAACCAACTGGCGATGGACTATATTCATCCAATCCCAGTAGCCAGTACCTCAATTAATTTGACTAAATTAAATGTGATAATAAATGATTTGATTCAAGTAATACATCCAATATGTGCATGAGTCAGCTATAACAAGTAAGTTGGATGTTATTGCAATTAAAAGTGCATGAGAACTAGTTAGAGAGAGAGCAGAAGAGATGTTCTAGATCACTAAAGTTAGGAATAAATGGTTGTCCAGATTAAACATTATTATTAAACATTGTCAGTTCAATTGTATGAAAATACTGTAACATCCACTGGTTTGAAATGAATTTAAATGAATACATTTGGAACATAAATGGTGGTGTTAAGGAAGGGGTACTTAACTGAAGTTCATTGGACTGTGCTGTGGGGGTGTATTATAGTATAGTAAATCAAGTTTTTGGGGGCTTTTATGCTGCTTTCAGGCCAAAGAAAGTCGTTTGGGAAATTGCGATGGGTGTTTTTCACCGTTGAGAGCAGCAACTGACATTTATCGAGATGGGCGATAATTGCCGGTTGCGGCCCTAGCTGTGTTTAAACAGAGCAGGGGGGGGCAGAACGGAGGTTTAAACAGCTGAAACAGAGAGTCGAGGAACCAGACTGTCAGTCCATTCCTCAGCAAATGATGAACATTTTCTGGTTAGCTGTTTTCCTGTTGTTTAGGCGTTTCAGTGCCGACGTAGATCTTTATGGAAACAACCTGAAAAAAGGCTTGTGTGGATGCACACAGTGTCCTCGAATTATGTGGTATACCTCGGGCATCGTCTCTCTCTCTTTACATTGCTTGAAGTGAGAGGACCGGTGCAAGGATTAGATTAAGGCAATTGGTTATGGCCTGTAGCGTGTGCGTGTGCGTGCGTGCGTGCGTGCGTGTGTGGGTGGGTGTGGGTGTGTGGGTGCAGCAGGGTATTAGTGGGGGGGACAGACAAGGCCAGTTTGAGCCGGACCGGGGGCTACACGAGGCTCAGGACGGATCTTGTGTGTGTGCGTTGTTAAGATGAACTAGCATACTACAAACTGTGTGTGTGTGTTTGTCTCGTGGGCAGGCTGTGCAGGGAGAAAGAGGGGAAAAAGGGTGAGAGAGAGAGCGAGGCTAGTGCTATGCCACCTAGCTCCAAGGCAGTCATCTGGTCTAATGGGGCTTGTGTGTAAATGTGTGTGTGACAGGGAGAGTGTGTCCTGTGGCTGTATTTGAGCAGTCCACTCTTCCATTAGTTTTCCCTTGCAAAGCCCTTATGTTGCCCTTCTCTCTTTTTTTTATCTCTCTCTCTCATGTTTTCTGCTACGATGCCGCCAGCGGACATGTGAGCGTGCTGAAAACAAAAAAACAGCAGGCGAGCAGCAAAGTGAATATCCGGCTAAGGGACGGATAAAGTGACCACGTTTACACGAGCTTTCAGTGTGAGGAATAAAACGACGATGTATGAAGTGGAGCGTAAGATCCAGAATCAGTGTCCTTCCCTCTGCCGGCTCCATTGTTTCTTTTTAATTGGGACACCTTGGATTACGTCATTGGCCGCTCACCAAAGAAAGCAAAAAATCAGAACTCATAATCTTGGCTGTGAGTCTTGAATTAGATCACTTAGCTGCAGTGGTTCTCGCTCCTTTTGCAGATAGGTTTGGTTTTATTTACCCAGGTTTTGAGATAAGATTGCTATCTCCACCCCAACACATTTGAGTTTAATTTGGTTTGTAGAGACAACATCTCTTTACATAATCTGTGTCCCGGTCACTCTGGATGCTCCACAGAACCCTCTGTGTTTTTGTTAGAGCTACTTGCAGCTGAAGTAATAGGCCTTATGAAAACTGCTGACAGTATGTGTTGTAAAAGCTGTTAATTTTTTAAAGCGTGGGCGAACCAATAAACCCCTTCAAGTGTGAGATTTAGGGATCTATTGGCAGAAATGGATATATTCATAGGTATGTTTTCATTGGAGTTTAATCGCCTAAATACATGAATCAGTGTGTTAGAATTAGAATTAGTTTTTATCTACAGAGAGAGCAGGTCCTCTTCTACGGAGGCTGCCATGTTGAACCTCCACATTTCTACAGTAGTCGAGCACATCTAGCTCTAGATGAGGCCTTTCACGTTTTTCACGGCCACTGTAATTTCTCCTATATATGGAAAGGGGAGGGTGAGGAGAGGGGGGGGTATTTAGTTGGTTGCCATCTGAAACTGGAGGAAGCTGTATGCCACCAAATCCTGCACACTGGACCTTTTTTAAAGCAATAATAGGTGGATAATGTGCACATCCAACCCCAGTTGGGTACAGGTGCAGGACAGAAACTGGTCAGATTTCACAGTGCGGACCCCCTGTTCCCCATCGTCAGTCAGTGGGATCCTAAGTTAATAGATACATCAAGAGAGTGTTAAGTAGGGCTGCCCCTGACTGGTTCAACACATGGAATAAATAACTTCCAGCTTCACTGAAACAGATCCTGGCGGACTGATCGATATGATGGATGATGGTTAACGTAAACAGTTACTAACTAATTACTGGCTACAAACTGGCTCCTCTTCCTCCGACGCTGCTTGAACCCGCCGAGTCTTCATCCCTAGAGTCAGAGTCCTGGTCGGAGCCGCTGGAAATCAGCCAGCCTCCGTTGAGGCTGTAACCTAAATCCTACAGGACAGGTTTCAGATTGAAGCGCTATAATACTGAAACTGTAATGTAGGGGGTTATATTTTGTCATGTAAAAGTGTTGATAATATTGTATAATGCTGATGGATTATTGCGTACCTGCTATAGTTACCCAGTAAGAGTTTATATAACTGAGTCCAGTCAGTTGAGTCTGTTTTAAAATAAAGTTTTTGACAGGTTTCATCTGCACTCAAATTTACCATTTTGACATCCATCTGAAATTGAAACATTAAAATAAAGTCCGACAGCCTTTAAGTCCACACTTCCACCGTTTCTCGCTGTTAACAAGGCAGCGGTAAAAATGTCCCGACTCACTCGTAATGTCACCTCCCGTCTCAGCCAGTCAGGAGTGAAATGTCACCTTGTTTCCAGCTGATAACTGCACTTCTCGCTGATCAGTGTCATTCCCGAGGCTGTGAGTGATCGTTTCCCTCAAGTTTGGTCCAGGTGGGATCAGCAAGTGGGTGAGAGTCTGTCTGCTGTCTTTTATTTTTAACTTTTTGTAAGCCTCAGTGTGACTCTACCTCAGTGTGTGTGTGTGTGTGTGTGTGTGTGTGTGTGTGTGTGTGTGTGTGTGTGTGTGTGTGTGTGTGTGTGTGTGTGTGTGTGTGTGTGTGTGTGTGTGTGTGTGTGTGTGTGTGTGCGTGTGCAGGGACCCGGGGAGGGCTTTCGTCGCATTAGGATACATGTGCTTTTTGTTTCACATGTTGTTTGTGAATGGTTGGAGATCAACAATGTGTATGGCTTATGGCTACAGCTGGCAGTGTTTGGTGTTTAATTGGGTTGTGATTATGGCCTTACATAACCGGAGAAACATCTGTAATTGGTTGGATTTCAAAAAAAATTGCCAGCTTTTTAGGCACAATGATGGACTGCTTTCAGGTCTGAATGAGACCGGGAGAACATGAGACCGTCATTAAATGGGCTCCGAATGTACAAAAACAAGAGAGAAAAAGGGGGAATAGTCCTTTAACAGCTGGACATTAGCTGTAAATGGAAAAGTGTTGAGAGGATTTTTGAAGTCCTGCTGTTACAGACATGTCAGTCTGTCGCCCTTCTAAGAGCCACTGACCTCATGAGCACCTTGCTGTGGGCTTAACACACACACACACACACACACACACACACACACACACACACACACACACACACACACACACACACACAGCAATGTGTGTGTTTCTGATGATGCAGTAGCTTTGATGAAGGTCTCTGGAGGGCGTTTAGTCGGCCATGTTGTACAACACAAGGTGCTGACTCTCTGTTCTTCTCCGTCTCCTTTGTAATCCTTTCTTTTAATCTTTTTTCTTTCTTCTACCCTCTCCCTCCTCTTCATCCTCTTATCCCTCCTCTTTCTCCCCCCCCATCCTCTAATGCTCTCTTACTCCTCTCCTCTCTTTACTCTCCCTCCATCCTCTCCATCACATCATTATCTCCCCCCTCCATCCTCCTCTCCCCCGTGTCATCACTTAGCCCTACCGAAAATAAATTCTTTGAGTTTTGTGTGAGTGTGAGTGTGTGTGTGTGTGTTTGCACCAGTTCAAATAAGTCACTGAACACTGCAGAGTGTGTGTTCAGTTGTGTGTATGACCGAATTTGACAGCTAATAAGTGATGCATTTGTTTGTTGTAATACTGACTCATTAATGTTGGCATGTTGTTGTAATGTCGAAAGCAACAGCTGTAGTGCAGTGCAGCAACATTTCATGGCTTCAGCTTCTCAAATGTGAAGATTGAGCTGCTTTTCTTTCGTCTTAAATGACAGTGAACTGAATAATTGTGAGATTTGGACAAAAGAGCTGTCACTAAATGCACTATTTTTCTTATATTTGACAAACAGTGAAGTAAAGTGAAGAAAAAAATCAGCAGATTAATCCGTAATGAAAACAATCATTAGTTGCAGCCCGATATAAAATAGTTAAAATTAGCTAAATGCTGCTTAAACATTAATGCATGCACCTAATGCTGCATTATATAATAGTACATATATTATATTTTATAAGATATACTGCTCACAGGTCTTTTCTGCATTGGGTTCATTTACTTTGGATACTTTAAATACATTTTCCTGATAATACTTTTACCTAACTGATATTTACTTGTAATGGAGTATTCTGACTGTGTGTTATTGGTACTTTTACCTAAGTAAAGGATCTAAATACTTGCTACGGATTACTATAAACACTAAGTATACAGAGAAACACGGCCTGTCATCATCTTTTTAAAATGTACAATATTGGATACAGAGGAAAAAGCAGCCATAAATATGAAACGTGTAAGAAGTTTTACAACATTTCTTAGTGAATACAATATTTTATCTTTTAGCTAATGAATGTGTAAAAAGGTTGAATCTCCATTTTCCAATACA